>NC_066583.1:350845623-351193544 GCF_024323335.1 Lathyrus oleraceus
CATGATCCCGAAGAAAGTGGTGTCGAATTTCGATAAGTTTGGTGCGAGAATGCAACACAGGATTCTTGGTAAGATTAATGACACTTGTATTGTCATAGAAAATGGGAATACGTTCAAGTTTGAGGTTAAAATCCAATAGTTGTTGCTTAATCCATAGGATTTGAGCACAACAACTACCGACGGCAACGTATTCCGCTTCGGCGGTTGACAAAGCAACTGAAACCTGTTTCTTGCTATGCCAACTGACCAAAGAATTTGAAAATAAGTGACAAGTGCCACTGGTGCTTTTCCTATCTGATTTGCAACCGGCAAAATCGGAATCGGAGAAACCTACCAATGAACAATCATTACCTTTGGAATACCACAGTCCATACTTCGGAGTATCGGATAGGTATCGAAGTATTCGTTTGACAGCTTTTAGATGGGATTCCTTGGGACGTGATTGATATCTTGCGCACATGCATACGCTAAACATAATATCGGGACGAGAAGCAGTAAGATAGAGAAGTGATCCAATCATACCTCTATACCGTTTTACATCTACGTCCTTATCATCTTCATCTTTGTTCAAGTTTGTACAAGTTGGCATGGGGGTGTCAATGGCCTTAGCTTTTGCCATGTCAAATCTCTTGATACGGTCCAAACAATACTTTGTTTGGCTCACGAAAGTCCTTTCTTTGAGTTGTTTAATTTGCAAACGGAGAAAGTATGTGAGCTCCCCCATCATACTCATCTCGAATTCGCCCTGCATAAGGTCTGAAAACTCTCTCACAAGATTCATGTTAGTAGACCCAAATATAATATCATCTACATAAATTTGTACTAATATCAAGTGCTTTCCTTGACGTTTAATGAAGAGGGTTGTGTCAACCTTTCCTCTTGAGTAACCTTGATCGAGTAAAAATTTGCTTAGTCGCTCATACCAAGCTCTAGGAGCTTGTTTGAGGCCATATAAAGCCCTTTTTAGTTTATAAACATGATCAGGATACTCATGAGATTCAAAACCCGGAGGTTGTGCGACGTAAACCTCTTCATTTATGTGACCGTTAAGGAATGCACTTTTAACATCCATTTGGAATAGTTTAAAGTTTTTCGCACAAGCGAAGGTAAGGAGAAGGCGTATAGCCTCGAGTCGGGCAACCGGTGCATAAGTTTCCTCATAGTCGATGCCTTCCTCTTGGTTATACCCTTGCGCGACTAAACGCGCCTTGTTACGGGTTATTACCCCGTTTTCGTCCAGCTTGTTCCTAAACACCCATCGGGTGCCGATTACTCGATGATCTCGCGGAGGAGGGACAAGGTCCCAAACCTCATTTCTAGTGAACTGATTTAGTTCCTCCTGCATTGACAAAAACCAGTGTTCATCGAGTAGGACTTCTTTAGGGTTTTTAGGTTCCATTTGTGAAACGAAAGCGAAGTGATAACAGAAATTACTTAGCTTAGATCGAGTTGTAACACCCTTTGAGATATCTCCGAGAATGTTGTCGATTGGATGGTTTTTGGAAGACTTCCAAGCTTGAGGGAGATCATCGTTTGAAGGCGGATGAGCTACCTCAGTTTCCTCATAGTGTACATCTTTGTCCTCCTCAATTTTGACTGTGTCGGGTTGATCAATCCCCGGCTCGCCACCTTTGAGTATGTCTTCAGTAGATGTACCTGCACCATGAAAACCACTACCCTTTCCGACGTTTCTCAGATTGGATTCATCAAAAGTGACATGTACAGACTCTTCTACAGCAAGTAATCGTTTGTTGTATATTCTATATGCTTTGCTCGATTGAGAGTATCCGAGGAAGATACCTTCGTCGGCCTTGAAATCGAATTTGTCCAAGTTTTCCTTTCCATTATTCAATACAAAACATTTGCAACCAAAAACATGTAAGTGAGAAACATTTGGCTTTCTCCCTTTTAAAAGCTCATACGGTGTTTTATTTAGAATGGGGCGTATGAGCACCCTATTCAGAACATAACAAGCCGTACTAATGGCGTCGGCCCAAAAATATTTCGGTAAGCCACTTTCGTTGATCATTGTTCTTCCCAATTCTTCCAAAATTCTATTTTTACGCTCCACAACCCCATTTTGTTGAGGAGTACGTGGAGCGGAGAAGTTATGATTGTAGCACCTCAAATTTGCACCTTCATTTTGTACATACATTTTCATTTTAGGTCATTAACATTAGTATTGTCCACTGCATAGCATTGCATTGTCCATTGCCCAAGTGCAAGTCAACAGTCAAGACTGGCTAGGAGATCCAGTTAAGCAAGCAAGCAAGTGCAATTCCTATTGAGGCAAAGCCCTAGGGTTGGTTCATTGAGTTCATATGACCTAGGGATCATTTTTAAGTGGTGTGGCCAAAGGTTGGATGCTCAAAGCTCAACAGTCAAGCTGAAATTCATCTGAAACCCTAGAAAGTCAACCAAAGTCAACTGTCAATTCAACCATGGATTTGAAGGTGGGAGATGGTTAGAGAGGCTTCATTCATGTCCATACAAGTCTAATTTGACATTTCAAAGATCAACATTGGAGAATTTGAGGTCAGATGAAAAGTTTCCAAAAATAGTAAGTGACCTGTAATTTCGAACTGCCAAAAATTGAAAGGTCTTCTCCTCAAGATTACATGTCCAAGAAAGCTTCAAATCAAATTTTGTCCAACATGAAAGTTGAAGATCTTGCTCTCACCTTTTCAAAAAGTCCAAGAACATGAATTTATCATGTGTGGTTGAGAAATTATGGATCAATCATTGTCAAGAAATTTTGAAGTTCAAAAGGCGATAACTTTCACACCAAAAGGCCAAATGGAGTGGGATTTTTTGTAACATTTCTATTTTGACATGCTCTATCCACATCATGCATTATATTTCATCAAATCTCATCACAAAAATATTGGATTTTTCCTTTGAATTGAATTTGAATTTTGGAGGGAAAAGTTTAATTTGAAAAATATGCATTGTTTTCATGTTTTTTTCACTTGCACTTGGTCTTAAACAGCATTTTGAGGTGAATTAAGCATGAATTCGTGCACTGTAGCATCATTTCCATGCACATGAGGTGATTTGGCTAATTTGCTCTTACACTTGCATTTCACTAATTACCATTGCATTTGGCTAATTAAGATTAAGAACTTCATTAGTGCATCATATATAAGGATAATCAAAACAGAATTCACCATTAACATTCCATTTGGTTCAGATCTAGATCTACTTGCAAGTTTCACAAGTTTTTGCTCTCACTTTTTCTGCAAAATTCTTCAAATCCTTTGCTATTTTCTTCATTGATTCATCATCCACAAGTGCTATTGGATCTTCTGCAAGTAAGGAATCATCATTTCGAAGCCGAATTAAGAACTGTTGAAGCTAGCATCATCCATGGCAGCTGTTGATTTGAGCAAGATCAAGCAAGACTGAGCATTGGATCTTCATACATTCATCCATTTAAGAGTTGTAGATCATCTGTTTCAATATTACAAAGCCTGAATTACACAAATCCAGCTCTGCATCTTCATAGAGGTCAGATCTCGAATTCTATAATTCTTGAAATGTTGATGTGCTTTTGATATATCTTTCCATGTGGAGTATGCTGAGCTTTGTTGCGATGATTTTCATTGAGAATTAAGAAAGTTATGTTGAATTCAAGATTGACATGTGAATCTTATTCTGTTCGATCCAGGCATGTTAGTTAGAATTAGGTTGAATTGATGTTAGCATGTTGTTGTGCATTAGAAGATGAACACAATGATGTATGGTTTGTGGATTTCTGTGCAACTTTGTTCTTGAGCGTATGAAGGTTGATGAACACATGAAGAACCCTAGCTTTTTTTCTCCAGAACTCGTTTAATCTGTTTTGGTATTTGTTTGCATGAGTTTCGTGTTTTTGAGCCATGCAGTGGTACATTTGGCACCAGCGTGTCATTTCCATTGGGCACAAGCGCTTCACGCTGCCTTGTCAGCTTAAATGAAACGCAGCGCTTCAATGTAGCGCGCGCTAGTTTGAATCATTACCAGGTTCGATTCCCTGCTGGAGCGTTTCACCTTTGGCTTTTGGCATTTTAATTCATTTATGTCATCCATGTTCTATATGCTTGCTTCCATTGTTTTTTTATTTTTTCTCTCCATTCCAAAATTCATAACTTCATGATGGATTGTCCAATTGAGATGAGATTTTTTGCATGATGTTCCTCATGATCTCTAATTTCTTTTGATGATTTTTACAAAAATTGTGCACGCCTGGATTTTTATTTTTGCCTAGGGAATGTTCATACATGTGTTTTCTTGCTATGCCTTGCCATTTTGATTGTGAAATGATGATGGCTGATCCAATGATTGTGAAAATTTACATGCTTAATCTAGACACTTTGATTGATCTTTTGGATTTGAGTTTGTATTTTTAGCATGCTTGGTTGTTGAGATATGAGCTGATCAAGGGAGGTGCGACAATGTGTCTCACACTATTTCTTATCCAATTTGCTGATTTTATGTACCATGCCAAATAAATGTCAATTCATATGACTTTTTGCATGATGATACTTCTGGATGTTAGGTTTGAGTGTGAATTTTTGTAGAATTTTTGAGTGCATTTCCAATTTGTTTGAGAATTTCTTTTCTGTTTGACCATTTGTGGACTTTTTGAGAGTCATGAACTTCTATGATTTGTGAAATTCTTGGTGTTTATCCTATGAACCTAAAATTTTGCACATGTGTTCTAGACACTTTGAAGTTTGTCTTGGCTTTGGTTTGATGTCCATATCATGTTTGGATTCTGTTTTATGCTTGCTTGAAGTTGATGTATGGTTTTGTGCCCTCATTGAGCTTGTTTTGCCTTGCCTTGCCTTATGGAATTTATTTGACATGCTTCCATTTGTCCAAATGATTTGAATTTTGGTATGATGATCATGTAATGAATTCTGTTTAGCCATTATTTTTCTTGAGATTTATTGAGCCATGTTTGAGTTGATGAGGATTGATTCATTTTGTTTGCTTCAATGAGCTTTGAACTTGCATGCTTTGCCTTAGTTGCTTTATGAAATGAAATTGGTGTATGACATGAACATGAGACCACTTGGACTTTGTTCCTAATTGATTGAGCTTGCTTCTTGCCAATTTTCATGTTCTGTTTTGGATTATTGCTCCCTCTTTGACCCTAGGCCTTGTCCTAGTGGTTAGTGCTTATGTTTGAGTTGTGTTTTCAGGACAAGAAGCATATGGCCTTGAGGAGTTTGATTCAATTGCTCATTTGGATTGATATTTGATTGATGTTGATTAACATTAAGTTGTTTTGTAGGTGGATTAGCTCATTTGAGTTGAGCTTGTGCTTTGCTTGATGCATTGCTTGTTGTCTGTTTGTACAGTTTACTGTGGACTTCTAATCTGTCTGTTTGACTTTTGTCTGAGTTGTATACTGATTATGTTGGATTGTTTTCAGGTACATTAGTTACTATAGTTCATTGTGAACTTGCTTTTGCTTTGCTTGATAGCTTAAGCATTGAGGTATAACTTCACTGACTTCATGTAGTCTGGAAGACCTGGCCTGTTACTTGGTCAGGCACCTGTCTGAAGCCCTCCTTAAGAGGCAATGCTTGTGAATGTTTATGTTTGTGCCAAGCAGGAAAAGACCTTCGATAAGGCAATTGGCAGATACAAGAGATGTGCAACCCATCTCCTGCTATTCAGTTGAGTCATCCCTTTGCTCACACACCTTGTGTTGATGCATTGTGGATATTAACCCAAGATCCTTGTACAGTTGTGTCAATCATATGTGTAGAAGGGTTCCCACTTTCTGAATCCACACATTCTTTTGTCTAAAGCTCTCCCAGGCCAGGGATAAGAGCTGTGAGGCACACCCCTCACTTCCTATTTCATCTGCTTCACCCTAACTCTCTATGTTAGGGTTAAGAGCTAACATCACCCAATTCCAGTTGGCTTGTGTTTCACAGCCTAACCCTTGTGTGAGCCCACTTTGTTTGTATATAGTGTGTGCTATTTGTGTGATTGTTTTGCTTTGCATGTGCTGTTTAGGATAGCTTGCTCCCTGTGCAAGTTAGATAGCAACCTTGACTTAGGGATGATATGCATGATAACATCTAGGCTCGAGTCGTAGTCTCCCTAGCTGTGTCTCCCTTTGTATCTGGTTAGGCTAGTCCTTTGTCCCTGCGTAGGGGAACTACGTCGCCCTGATCCTCATACCAGATGAGGTACGTAGGCAGGAGATGAGCTGATCTCTCCGGGCGCCCTTTTTGTTTTGTCCCTTGTGTGAGTTGGAGTCTGACATAAGTCCAGCGATTGGCAGTCGGTTTCCTTTGTGTTTGTTTGTTGTGTGCTTGGAGTCCAATGTAAGTCCAGCGATTGGCGTTTGGTTTCCAGTGTGTGTGTGTTTGGTTCGGATTCTGATGTAAGTCCAGCGATTGGCATTCGGTTTCCATGTTTTCCTGTGTTTGTGTGGAGTTTGACGTAAGTCCAGCGATTGGTAGTCGATTTCCTGCATTGTTTTGTTTGGCGTGCGTTAGCCGAGCTACGAGTGCTCTGATTCTTCTTAGTCCGAGAAGATACGTATGCATAGGATGCGACATCCTAGCGAACACGTTTCCCCCTGTCCGAACTACGTCGACTCTGATGTCTATGCCTGATAGACTACGTAGGCCCAGGATGCGATATCCTGCCGAGTCAGTTTCTTTTGTTTTCTTGTGTCTCTTTCAGCCAGTGTGTGTGTTTGAGCAGTGTTTAGCAACCATTTTCCTTCCTTTTGTGCGTGGGGGTGCGTAAGGGTGCTAATACCTTCCCTTCGCATAACCGACTCCCGATCCCATTCTCTTTGGTCGCGAGACCATGTCTTTTCCAGGTTTACTTCGAGCGTTTCCTTTCCCTCTTTTGGGATAAATAACGCACGGTGGCGGCTCTGTTGTCTTGTCTTCCCGCCAGTTTTTCGCGTAATGCGACAGCTGGCGACTCTGCTGGGGAGTTTGAGAAGTTGACCTCTTGCTGGTCCATCTTCCCTAAGCGAGTCTCTCCTATCGCTCTCTAGGTTAGGGTTTTGGTTGCTGTTTGCTGCTTTATTTATTGCATTCATTTATTCATTGTTTGCATTTATGTGTGCATTAACGTTTGCATTCATTCATATTCATCTGTGCTGGTTGTGCTGTGTTTCTCTGTTTGGGGTGGGAGTTACTCGAGGTAAAAGGCCCAATACTCAGGCTATGAGTGAAATCTAGGAAACCTAGGAGTAGAGTGATTCATGGGAAGCGGGTGGTATGCGCCACTTAGTGGAACATTGATATCACGAGCAGTTCAGACCCTGGTGGGATATTATCGTTACATACTTCGGGTGTGTATATGATGATATTCTGCGAAAGGTTATTTATGTTGCGTTTCTCTCGACCTTACTCTGGCCTAGATGACACCCGTGAGTGGGGAGGGAATGATCATTATTACAGGTACAGTTGGTGACTTGTCGGTGACTTATTGGTGACTTGTGATCCTGTTGGTGACTTGGTTTCTCAGATTGGGTTCAGATGACAGTTTATCAGATGACTTTGGGTTTCAGATGAATTGTGGTTCCGAGTTCGAGCCGAAGCTTCGATCCTGTGTTCCGAGATGCACATCCTGCCAGTCTCGTCTGCATCATTTGCATCATAGCATGTTTATTTTCAAAAGATACGCAATAAAAAAAAAGAATTGAGAAAAAAGAAAAAAAATCTAATCCCTGCATGCATATCATTTCTCAGGTACATTCCAGAGTCTATTCACTGATAAAGATGGCAACAGTCCCAGAGCCGAAGCGGAAGACTTGTTCCTACAGCTTTCACCGTGAGCCTTTGACGTCTCTGATAGAGTTGAGCAACCTTGTGACCAGTGCTAATCTGAAGGGGTTTGTCGATCAGTATGGGGATATTCTGACGCTGTTGAAGATGGTAGTCGATCCAGTGCCATTGCAGACTCTTCTTCAGTTCTACGACCCAGGGCTTCGTTGCTTCACTTTTCAGGATTATCAGTTGGCGCCTACTCTTGAGGAGTACTCTATTCTGCTGAGTGTCCCGATCCAGCATCAGGTGCCTTTCTTGGACGTGCCTCAGGAGGTTGATTTTAGAGTTGTTGCCAGAGCTCTCCGTTTGAGTGTCAAAGAAGTCAGTGATAGTTGGAAGTCCAGTGGGGATGTTGTGGGTTTGCCTTTGAAGTTTCTGTTGAGGGTAGCCAGAGAAGAAGCAGAGAAGGGGAATTGGGGAGCTTTTCATGCCCAGATAGCCATCATGATCTATGGCATTGTTTTGTTTCCAAGTATGCCCAACTTTGTGGACTATGCTGCAATCATCATCTTTCTCAGAGGAAACCCGGTTCCTACTCTGTTAGCTGACACTTATTATGCTATTCACAGTAGGCATGGTAAGGGTGGAGCTATCAGATGTTGCCTTCCACTGTTGCTCAGATGGTTCTTGTCTCTCCTGCCAGTCAGTGGGCCTTTTGTGGATGATCAGAGCACTCATAGGTGGACTCAAAGGATTATGTCTCTTACTTCATATGATATCAGATGGCAGTCTTACCGGATGGACGTGCGGGATGTCATCATGAGTTGTGGAGAGTTCCGGAATGTGCCACTTGTGGGGACCAAGGGTTGCATCAATTACAACCCGGTTCTTTCTCTTCGCCAGTTGGGGTTCGTTATGAGTGGAAGACCACTTGAAGTTGAGATAGCTGAAAGTGCGTATTTTGAGAAGCGAAGTGACCCTGCTTGATTGGAGCAGATTGGAAGAGCTTGGAAGTCTATTGGTTTCCAAGATGGAGCTGTCTTAGGGAAGAAGTTTGCCATTGCTATGCCTGACTACACTGAGTGGGTCAAGAAGAGAGTGGAAACTTTGTTGTTGCCCTATGATAGGATGAGTCCTTTGCAAGTGCAACCACCTTTGCTCCTTGCTAATAGTGTACCTGCCGAGCAGTACAAGCAAGCCCTGATGGAGAATCGCAGACTGAAGGAGAAAGAGCAAAATGCCCAGATGGATTTGTACCAGGCTAAAGCTGATAGGTTGAACCTGACTCATCAGCTCAGAGACATCCAGAGTGTAGATGTTGGTGGAGTGAGGAGCAAGAAGAGGTCTTATGCAGAGATGGAGAACTTGCTGGATGCAGAGCACAGAGAGTGTTTGAGATTGCAGAGAGTTGAGGCCAGTTATCAGAAGAAGATCAGAGACTTGGAGAAGCAACTCAGAGACAAAGATATCCAGTTGAAGAAGGAAATCGACCAGAGACTTGCATCAGAGAACCAACTTAGGGAAGAAGTTGTAGAGCTTAGAAGACAGTTGAAGGAGAAGCTTACTCCTTTGCCAGAATGTTCGGAGTGTGAACTGTTGATAGACCAGTGTCACTACTTGAAGACGCTCATTCCTGGAAGTCTTTTGTCTTAGCTTGTATTTTTTGATGTTTATGTTACGAATCACCCCCAGGCTTGTTGGGTGGGATTCATCTGTTGTACGTTGTCGGATCTTTGTTGACTTTGTTGTATGATCCACGTTGCTCATTTATAGATGAGATTGTTGGTTTCACTCTGTACTCTTTGCTCTTGTATATGTTGTTTCTGTACTTTCTGTGTTGTCTTTGCAGCAGGTTGCCATATTTTGAAGATGAATCAGGCTCTTTGAATGCCTGAGAAATGAACATATCATGTGCATCATATGCATTAGCATCATACTCATACTCATATCATTTTGCATAACAGGTGTTCTTGTTCGCGACTTCTCACTCTGGTTCCTGTGTCAGGCAGGATAGCTGATCGAAGACCGCACCGGTATTCAACCAGACTCAATCAACAGAGAAGTATGGATCAGGTTCAGACTGAGTTGGCTGAGATGAGGGCGAACATGGCCCAGTTTATGACAATGATGCAAGGGGTTGCGCAAGGTCAGGAAGAGCTTCGAGCCCTGGTTCAGAGGCAAGAGATTGTGATTCAGACGTCCAACCGTGCTTCGCCTGTTGTTGCACCGGCTCATGAGAATGTCACTGCTATGCCCGCCAACGACTATGCCGTGGGGGATGAGTTAAGAGGAATAAGGATTAATGGACAGCCTCTTGCTGCAGAGACTGTCAATGTCAGAGCTACCCGGGCTCCTATTCGTCATCCTGCTCCGATTGTCGACAGACAAGAGGACATGTTCACGCTGCTGAGTGAAGATGATGAAGCTGTTGGAAGAATTGAGGATAGGGATCGTAAGGTTGATGCCCTGGCTGAAAAGATCCGTGCGATGGAGTGCCAGAATTCCCTAGGTTTTGACGTTACAAATATGGGTCTGGTAGAGGGGTTGAGGATTCCCTACAAATTCAAGGCACCCTCTTTCGATAAGTATAGTGGTACTTCTTGCCCTCGCACCCACGTGCAGGCTTATTATCGGAAAATCTCTGCTTACACCGATGATGAAAAGATGTGGATGTACTTTTTCCAAGATAGTCTATCTGGGGCTTCTTTGGACTGGTACATGGAATTGAAGAGAGATTCGATCCGATGCTGGAGAGATCTGGGAGAGGCCTTCTTGAGGCAATATAAGCACAACATGGATATGGCACCGAGTCGGACTCAGCTGCAGAGTCTTTGCCAAAAATCTGGAGAAAGCTTCAAGGAGTACGCCCAGAGGTGGCGTGAGCTGGCTGCGAGAGTTCAACCCCCTATGCTGGAGAGGGAGTTGACTGACATGTTTATTGGCACGCTACAAGGAGTATTCATGGACCGGATGGGAAGCTGCCCATTCGGTAGTTTTTCTGATGTTGTCATTTGTGGAGAGAGGACTGAAAGCTTGATCAAAGCTTGATCAAAGCCGATAAAATTCAGGATGTGGGTTCCTCGTCGTCCAAGAAACCTTTTGCTGGGGCACCTCGCCGAAGAGAGGGTGACGCCAATGTTGTGCAGCACAGAAGGAGTGTGAACAGGAATAATCAGTACCGTCAGATTGCTGCAGTGACAATTCCTGCACCTCAACCACGTCAACAACCGCAACAACAGAGAGTTCAACAACAAATGCCGCAACAACAACAACAACAACAACGTCCGTACCAGCAGAGGCAAAGGATGCCTGATAGACGTTTCGACCCACTGCCCATGACCTACGCTGAGTTACTGCCTGAGTTGCTCAGACTAGGGTTTGTGGAATTGAGGACGATGGCGCCGTTGACAAAAATACCACCTGGGTATGATGCCAATGTGCGATGTGACTTTCACTCTGGTGCGCCGGGACACCATATCGAGAATTGTAGGGATTTCCATCATAAGGTCCAGGACCTGATTGATGCCAAGACTATCAATTTCGCTCCTGTACCTAATGTTGTGAACAATCCTATGCCGCCGCATGGTGCCCACCGGGTGAATAATATCGAAGGGGTTGAAGCTGAAGATCTGATTGTTAGAGTTGAGGATGTTCAGACTTCTCTGCTTGTTGTCAAGGGCCGTCTGTTGAATGGAGGGGTATACCCGGGTTGTGATAAAGACTGTGTTGCATGTGCAGAATCAAATAATGGGTGTGATCAGTTAAGGGCCGGTATCCAGGGTTTGATGGATGAGGGCTGTCTGCAATTCTGTAGGGCTGATAATAGAGATCGTGGGGCAGTGTCAACTGTCACTATATATTTCAAACCGTCTGAAGGACGTGGGCAAAGGGCTGTTAATGCGCCTACAACCAGTGGTACTCCGGTCACCATATCTGCACCAGTTACTGCCAGTACGCCAACAACAATCGTCGCTCCGGTCAGACGGGCTGTGGACAGTAGGGTTGTGCCCTGGAAATAGGACAACGCCTACCGCAATAACAGAAGGGCTGAGAATCATACTAGACCAGTCAATCAAGCGCCTGTGACAATCAGTGCACCAATCAAAACTCATGTGGTTGTGAGTCCAATTGTGGACAATGTCGGAGGGCCAGGAGGCTTTACTCGCAGTGGACGTTTGTTTGCTCCCCAACCTTTAAGAGACAACAATGCCGAGGCTCTCGCCAAGGCTAAGGGCAAACAAGCAGTGGTTGATGAAGAACCGGCTCAGAAGGAGGTGCCTGAGGGTTCATTTGAAAAAGATGTGGAGGAGTTTATGAGGATCATTAAGAAGAGTGACTACAAGATCGTAGATCAACTCAACCAAACTCCGTCCAAGATTTCAATTCTCTATTTGCTGCTGTGCTCTGAGGCTCATCGTAACGCCTTGTTGAAGATGCTGAATATGGCGTATGTACCTCAAGAGATTTCCATCAACCAACTGGAGGGTGTGATTGCCAACATGAGCACCAGGCATGGTTTGGGGTTCACAGACCTTGACCTGACGCCTGAGGGTCGTAATCATAATAAAGCCTTGCATATCACCATGGAATGCAAGGGTGCTGTATTGTCTCACGTATTGGTAGACACCGGCTCGTCGCTGAATGTGCTGCCCAAGCAAATTCTGAAGAAGATATTTGTTGAAGGGGTTGTGCTTACTCCTAGTGACCTGATAGTTCGTGCATTCGACGGATCCAAGCATTCTGTGTTTGGTGAAGTTACCTTGCCAGTGAAGATAGGTCCGGAGGTTTTCGATATCATCTTCTATGTTATGGACATCCAGCCCGCCTAGAGTTGTTTGTTGGGGCGTTCATGGATCCATGCAGCAGGGGCAGTCTCGTCGACTCTCCACCAGAAGCTCAAGTATGTCTGGAACGGTCAGATTGTGACCGTATGTGGCGAAGAAGATATTTTGGTGAGTCACCTATCCTCTTTTAAGTATGTAGAGGTGGATGGCGAGATCCACGAAACCTTATGCCAGGCGTTTGAGACGGTTGCTCTCGAGAGGGTGGCTTTTGCTGATCAGAGAAAGCCGGGTGCTTCGATTGCTTCGTATAAGCAGGCCAATGAGGTTGTTGACTCTGGCAAAGCCGAAGGTTGGGGCAAGATGGTGGATTTGCCGGTCAAAGAGGACAAGTTCGGAAATGGCTATCAACCGTTACAAGCATAGCAGGGTGTGCCAGCAGGTCCAGGTACCTTTACCAGCGCTGGGCTGATGAATCACGGTGACATCTTCGCAGCTGATGTTGAAGAGGGTGACAGTGATTGTGATCTCGACAACTGGGTTCGCCCGTGTGCGCCAGGGGAAGTGATCAGCAACTGGACAGCAGAAGATGTGGTCCAAGTTACTCTTCAAACAGAGTAATTTTCTTTTGTTTTTTCATTCTGCACAAAACCCTACGTTCTGCCCAAGACGTAGTGGTTCATTGTAGGGCCACATCATGTTTTACAAATGGTTATCATTAATAAAGGACGTTTTGCAAACAATTTTGTGATCCCTGTCTTTCTATTTTTGTTTTCTTTTTCAAAAAATAAAAATGGCAATGTTTTTGTTTTTCTGACTTTATTGAACTCTTTTTCTAAAACAAAGCATTAAACATGCAGAAGTGATCTCACGGCATCTACTATGAACAGTTCTGTTATGGCTCAGTATGATTTCAATAATCCCATCTACCAAGCTGAAGAGGAGAGTGAGTGTTAGATCCTGCGAAAAATCAGGATAAGGGAGTCGGTTACGCAAGGGGAAGGTATTAGCACCCCTCACGTCCGTCGTACTCGACGGGATCCACGTCCTAGAATAAAGAATAGGTTGCTAAAACATCACACACACACACGGGGAACGCAGGTGGGGTTAGGAGAAACGGGCTCGATAAGGTATCGCACCTTATGCCTACATATCTTGTCTGGAACAAGAATCAGAGCCTCTGTAGTTCGGCTTACGCACGCCAAACAACACAAAACACACAAACAGATGGCAAACATGGAGCCCGACAACCACTGGATGGAATTACGTCGGCATCCGAACCAAAACACACTCAAAAGGGAAAACATGGAGCCCGACTGCCAATCACTGGGCTTACGTCAGCATCCGAACCCAAACAAACAATCAGATAACAAATTAACACACACAAAAAGAAAAAGGTTGCCCGGAGCGGTCTCACACGACCACCTGCCTACATACCTCGTCTGGAACGAGGATCAGGGCGATGTAGTTCCCCTGAACGGGACTGAATTACTAGCCAGAAACTGGGGAAAGACACACGACTAGGGAGCTGAGACTCGAGCCTAATGTCGTCATGCATCGTTTACCCTAAGTTCAGTTTTCTATCCTACTTGCATAAGCAAACTATTCCTATCCAGGAAAGAAGCTAACACACAAGCATACAATCATATATCATACATCAAATGAGAGCAAGTATCTCAAACAAGCATGTCAATCAGATATCCACATAGCACGCACTATAGCCAAACAAAGGGGGCTCACACAATAGGTTTGACTGCCTCAGCAAGTCGTCTGTACGGGCTGGATTTGCTCTTAACCTTGCCATTACGAGGCTAAGGTGAAGCAGATGAAAGGATGAAGTGAGGATCAGACCTCACAGCTCTTATCCCTAACCAGGGAGAGCTTCTGACAAATGAGCATGGGTCCAGAATAGGGGAACCCTTTTATACTCGATGACTCTGACTCAATGTGCACTGCACAGGATCTTGGGCTTTTGATCTCAATGCTACAACCATGTAATGGGAGCAAGGAGAAGACTCACAGAATAGTGGGGGACAGACTGCTTGTCCCTAACTTCCACCAATCGCCTTCTTTGAAGGACTTTTCCTGCTTGGGCTTGAAAATAAACAACCACAATCATTGCCTCTTAAGGAGGACTTCAGACAATTTGCCCGACCCGGTAACAGCCGGGTCTCCAGACTACATGAAGTTTAGGAAGCTATACCTCAATGCAAGTTGCTTAAGCAAAGCAAAGCAAAAGTTCACAAGGAACTGAGCAACTAAAGGTACCTGGAAACAATCAAACACAGTTAGTAATCAGACAGACAAACCATAAACAACAAGTGTTCAACCAATTAATCTATACAACTCAATACACAACACAAAGCAAGCTCAAAGCTCAAGCATAAGCTTCACAACCAACAAAACCAAGTTATGTTAGTGTACAAATATCAACAACACCAATTAAAATTGATTTGGATCATTCTCCATGTTCATTGCTTTTCTTGTCCTGAAAAATCAAGCAAACATTAGCAACTAGACCACTAGGCCAAGCCTAGAGTCCAAAACAAGAAAAAATCCTTAAACAGCAAGGCATTCATAAACCAACCTCAAATTAAAATCAAACAAGAGCAAACATCATTGGTCTCATGTTTATATCATTCATTATGCTCATGTTATACACAAAATAAGGCAAACTAGTTCAAATGAAGCACCAAGCATACAAACAGAACTATTGCATTCAAATTCACATTAAAACAATTCCAAAAATTCTCAAATAAATTACACCTAAACAGGGGATACTCAAGGTCTACCATGTCAAATTTGAGCTCAATTGGGCAAATGGAACCATGTCAATGAAAATCAACAAAACAGACACCAATACATGCTTCAAATCACAACATCAACACATGCTTCCACTTCAAAAATTCATAACTCAATGAAAACAAAAAAGAAATGGATGAGACCAAAACAGGGATGTCCTATCATGTGTCTATTACATGCATATCAAATTTCATGATCATACAGTACCATATGAGCATTTCCCAATCAATCTACCAACCTATGTCACACAAGCTTGCACAATTGGTCAACAGAAATGAAAAATCACAATCAATTTGAAAATGCAATGTAAAAATCCACAAAAATTCACAAAGCATCTTAACATGTTAATGATTCACCATGCAAAGTTTCACATCATTTCAACAAGTATAGACCACTCAATTAAATCCAGTAAGTTGACATCAAGAGGTGTGACACAAATTGTCACACCTAAGTTCAAAAATTCATAACTCCATGGCCAGGTATTAAAAACTCATGAAATTTACATGGAAATGAGCATCAATGAGTCAAGAATCATCACAAAAATTGGCAATCATTTATTTAACATTATGAGAATTTCATGAGTCAAATGGTGAAATGTATCAAAAATACACATGTGTGAAGGAACCCTAGGTCAAATGATAATTTTACCAAGCACAACTTTGACCAATAGGTCAAAAAAATTCTACACTCAACAACAAAGTCAACACAACAATTTCCATATTTTTCTGAATTTTCTACAATTTTTTATGAATTATCTAAGGTGATATGAATTTTTTTAACATTTTTTAGAATTAATTAAAATTAAGCAATGGCATTTTTGTAATTAGGTTGCGCGGGGGCGGTAAACGCCGTATTTGAATTTTCAAATGGAAATTTGGATTAAACATCAAATTGCGCAGAACTTCATCGTCTCCTACCCACAGTTTTCCAGAATTCCAAAAAAAACGAAGAACATCAAATCATCATGGAAATTAGCAAATGGATACTCGTTAGAACCGTATGAGCATGAGGAATACGAATATCAACTTGATTTCTCCTAAAAGTTCCTATATCATGCGAATCGATTGATCTAGGGTTTGGACATAAAAATTCAAATCCAGATTTCGTCTCCTATAGTTAACCATTTGCTAAACCACAAGCATCATCATACTCTACGTGACATGAACTACCAAACGCACATAACAATAAATCAAGTCGTGATGGTCGAATTTTTGGTGTACCTGATATGCAGAACTGTTATGGATGATATTCGCGTGCTTTGATCTCGAACAGTTGCACTAAAGGCTTGTGGAAGGTGAGTAGAATGCTTGGATCCGGTCAATGTTGCTCCTAATGCTCAAAGCTCCGATTCACCATGGATGATGCTTGTATGGACAGTTGAGATTCCAAGCCTCTTCCGATCCAAACTTCGCAAACAGTTTGAGAAGATGATGAGAGGAGTCCAATGCAAAAAGAATTTCGAGAATTGGTTGAGGAATGAAGAAGATTGATGAATTTGGATCCAATGTGTTCTTGAGCAAACTTGAGAGAATGAAGAGGTTTTTGATCCAACTTTGGTAAATGTGAAATTCAGTTATGATTAGAATGTGTTTAGGTTTATATATGAATGCTTAATCACCAATTAATCATGTAATTAGCCAAGTTGGAATTGTTAGTGCAAATGTGAAATTTCAAGTGAGGGCAAAAATGGAATTTCCATAGGACAGCTCATGCCACCTCAATGACAGCTCACACACTCTCTAAATGACATGTGTGAGCTGTTGCAACTTGTCCCACTCTCATTGGATGTGTAATTTGCATTTTCACATGTGTATGGTTTATGTCCAAATTTAGCCATTTCATTTTTCAAGCCAATTCTCAAATTACAAGGCCTATGCATGAAGTGATGATTCCAACAAATTTTAAATGCCATTCATGAGGTGTAGCAAAAATCCCCACTCAAAAATTCCAATTATTTTGAAAGTTGGACAATTTTGCCCTTGGTCCAATTTAACTGTCCAGTTGAAAATTGACCTTTTGCATTGACCACTTTTGGAAAAATCCAATTATGCACCATGAAAGTACATGTCAAATGGAGTTTATGCATATATAGAACTTGCAATTTGGACAAACCATGTGGAAATTATGGCCTCCTGATTATGGGTCATTTTTGAATTTCACTGAGCACTAAGTTTCCAACCATACATGGGATTTTCAAGTTCTTAGACTTTTTGGAAAGGTGAGAACAAGATCTACAACTTTCATGTTGAACAAATTTTCATTTGAAGCTTCCTTGGACACGTGGCTTTGAGGTCAAAAACTTTCCATTTTTGGAAACTTCAATTACAAGTCACTTTCTAGTTTTGGCAGTTTTTGTCCTGACTTGATTTTCTTCATTCTTAAGCCTTGAGATGTCATTTAACACTTGTTCCAACATGAATGAAGTGTATCCAACTCATTTACACCTCCAAATCCATCAGATCATGTACAGTTGACCACAGTTGACTTTTCATCTGATAGATGAATCTGGCAACGCATAGATCAAATTGAGCCCCAATCTCCAACTGAAAAGGCTCAAGGGTGAAACCCTAGCCTCAATAAGCACAATATAATCACATTATGAACCCCACAACCATCACAGACCTCATCTCCTGACCATGCCCTGATTGGCCCAATGCAACTGATTAGGGTTGACCAGTGGTCAAAACCCTAATCTCAAGGAATCTTCTTCAATCTCCTGATGATAACCAACCATGAAGATGATGATGTATCATTTCAATCAAGATGAAGACCAACATCCATTGAGAATCATGAAACCCTAATTCACATCCCAATCCTCAGATGGCCAATGATCAGTCAATAAACCCTAGGCTTGCACTTTGACTTCCTCATCTTCTGATTAAGACTTGGGAGTATGGCTTGCACAATGTAACCACATGATATGCAATATGCAATGCCTAATGACCTAAAATGATATGCCATATGTTAATGCTAGTCCCCAGAGAGGAGGGCAAATTTTGAGGTGTTACAGCTGCCCCTATTCAATCCACTGTGAACCTGTCGATATGAATAGCCTCGGCTTTCAGATGATCAGGATGAAGAGTGATTGAATACCAAGAACAGACGAACAATTTGCACTCTGATGGGATAATAATTAACAACGCCTGTCAGCATCGGCGAAGAAACAATCTCTGAAATCGTCGACTTGGATACCAAAATAAATGGTAACACAGGGATAACCATGGTCTGATCACCACACATCCACTCGGAATTATTATTCTTTCTTCTTTCTTCTTCTTCTTTTCCTTATTTTCTTGAACCCCGAAAATTTCTTTGCGCAAACGATCCTCGGATCTCTGCATTTGAACCCCAAAATCTTCTTTCTCTTGGTCTGAAAACCACCTCGGTCTGATTATCGGCTTGGTCTGAACTCCGCTTCGGTCTGAATACCGCCTCGGTCTGAACACCGGAAAACTAGTCTGAACACCACTTCGGCCTGAACACCGGAATATTGGCCTGAATGCCACAAGCTGCATCGATCTACATGTCGGAAGCTTCTTCGACCTGAAAATCGGAAATCGGGCCTGAACGCCACGTCGGTCTGACTACCGCCTCGGTCTGAACACCGGAAAAAGTACTTCAACCTGATCGTTGGAAACTTCTTCGATCTGAGAATCGAAAACTGGGCCTGAACGCCGCCTCGGTCTGATCACCGCCTCGGTCTGAACTCCGCTTCGGTCTGAACTCCGGAAAACTGATCTGAATACCACTTCGGTCTGAACACCGGAACATTGGATTATCATTCCCATCTTCGCTCGACAGAAACTTTGATGCAACATCCCCTCTCAAACGGTAACCACAGCTTGAGACTAGCCTATGCTTTTAATGATGCATGATCGATTTTTCTGCGTAATGCTCCATAACTATGGAAATGCTACGCGATCATTTATTTTTCTATGCAATATGCCATGCTATTTTTCACATGATGAATGCATAAAAAGAAACATCCCCCTCCAGGGACTCTTTTGGGGAATACGAGACACTCTGCTGAGGAACTCGTCAATGCTTCGATTCCACCCTGCTGGGGAATAACTGCTGCTGGGGATAAGGCAACCCTTGCCGGGGAAGAACCTCCTTTGCACCCAATCCACTCGAAAAACCGCTGGGGATAAGCACCACCAACACTCTGTGGGGATACAACAGTCTTTTGACTTGCTGGGGATATCAATCCTGACTCCGCTTCGGGAAAACCCTCACAGATATCTGTTGACTTCACTGGGGAAATACTCACAGAGACTCTGCCAGGGGAATAGCAATTTCCAGGCTCAACTGGGGATACATCACTCTATCAACTGCTGGGCAACCATCCTGACCCTGCTAAGGAAATGCATACTGCTCCGCTGGGAACAACCCATGCAATCCATAGGTAGAATCATCTCAGCTGGGGAGGCTGAAATTCGTCCACTACGGGAACTTGTCCAATCCACTGGTAGGATGAACACTGCTGGAGATATATTTCTTTGAAAAAGACCCGCTCCACTCGGGGAATAACAACCTTCTGGCCTGGCTGCTGAGGAAACATCGTTTTGAACCCGCCTGGGTATAACCATACTGACTCGGCTGAGGAGCTAGTCCCAGGATTCTGCTTAGGGACTTAGCTAGGAAATGAGAATTCCCAGACTCATCTGGACCTTTTCTGCTCCATCATCTTGTATTCCAAATCGCTCCATGCTCGACGGAAAGCGTGCTCCTAGGAGTTATACATACTTTTCAATCTTTCGACTTTGAAGAGTCTTCTTTGATTATCATCAAGGATCGTCGTACGTCGCAACGTCTTCGTCATTCTCCCATTCCTTCGCTCCTGAGTGAACTCTCTAGGGATCTACTTTGTCAAAGCTTCCACATCACAACCTGCAAGTGAGTGAAAATATCTAACAGTTCCTGCAAAACAGATCGTCAGATAAAACCGTGCCCCAGGCGTGTCAAGATTTCAACACTTGGGTCACTCAACCTTCCGAATAAGATCTCCAGCTTTCAATCTTGTAAACATGCATTGGAAGGAACCTGTATGTCTTAAAATGCAAGATTCTTTATCAAAAATTTCTGGATGTTTTTGTAATCAAAGCGGTAACGAAAAACAAAAACAAAATTATTTGACTGAATGTGCATTTTATTAATTGGAAAAGTGTGGCTCAAATGAGCAATACAAAAGGAAGCAATTCCTGAAAAGAGGTAACTGCACAAAAGGAAAAATCTATCCTAATGGCAATGTGAAACCCGTGATCTCATCGAGTTCCAACTCGGTTACACCCCATATGTCCTCAGACTCTCCATGCTTTCTGCCTTCTGAACAAGACGATTCCGACTGATCCCTACCGGGTATTATCCATGATGCTTTAACCAAAGTACACACGATCATGCTGGACGCAGTTGTTCGTTCCAATCCCTCTTTTGCCTGGACCGCCCTTTCGGGTTTTCAATCCACCGGGATACCCCTTTTTGCCCAAGTCGCCTTTTCAGGTTTTCGACTTGCCGGGTGTACATTTTTCATTTTATCCCTAATTTTTGCCCGAACCTTTCTTTCTGTTTTTGGTTCGCCGGGATGCCCTTTTTTGCCTGGACTATTTTATTCTTTTTGTCCAGCGGGTCAATTATACGAAGTATTTTTTAACTGCATCCGCATTCACAGGGGATGGAAAATCTTCGCCATCCATGGTCGTCAACAATAAGGCTCCGCCAGAGAAAACCTTCTTGACCACGAATGGACCTTCATAATTGGGTGTCCATTTGCCCCTTCGATCGTTTTGAGGAGGAAGGATCCTTTTCAGCACCATATCGCCCACGTGATATACCCGAGGTCGCACCTTTTTGTCAAAAGCACGCTTCATCCTCTGTTGATACAACTGCCCATGACAAATGGCTGCCAGCCTCTTTTCTTCAATCAGGCTCAACTCTTCATACCGAGTCCTCACCCATTCAGCCTCTTGCAATTTCACGTCCATCAGGACTCTCAAAGAGGGAATCTGAACCTCAACGGGTAATACCGCCTCCATCCCATATACCAATGAGAAAGGAGTCGCCCCGGTAGATGTGCGTACCGACGTGCGGTACCCATGCAATGCAAACGGCAACATCTCATGCCAATCCTTGTAGGTTACCACCATTTTCTGCACAATCTTCTTTATATTCTTATTGGCTGCCTCAACCGCCCCATTCATCTTCGGACGATAGGGAGAAGAATTATGATGCTCAATCTTGAATTCCCGGCACAGCTCTGCCATCATCTTATTATTCAAATTAGAACCATTATCAGTAATGATTCTCTCGGGAACCCCGTATCTGCAAATGATGTCTCTCTTGAGAAATCTGGCAACGACCTGCTTCGTTACATTCGTATAAGAGGCAGCTTCAACCCACTTGGTGAAGTAATCAATAGCCACTAATATGAACCTGTGCCCATTCGAAGCTGTAGGCTCTATCTTTCCAATCATATCAATGCCCCACATAGCAAACGGCCACGGAGACGACATTAAGCTCAACGGATTCGGAGGCACGTGCACCTTGTCAGCATAAATCTGGCATTTATGACACTTCCGCACGAAATTGAAACATTGGGCCTCCATCGTCATCCAGTAATAACCTGCTCTCAGCAGCTTCTTTACCATTGCATTCCCACTGGCATGGGTACCGAACGATCCCTCATGAACCTCTTTCATCAATTGGCCTGCTTCTGCATCATCAACACATCTGAGCAAGACCCAATCAAAATTCCTCTTATACAAAACCCCATCCTTATTCAGGTAGAACACCATGGCTAACCTCCGCAGAGTCTTTCGATCTTTCTTCGATGCTCCCTCAGGATACTCTTGCGTCTCAAGATAGCGCTTGATATCGTAATACCACGGCTTCTCATCATCAGGCGCTGTATCAACAGCAAACACGTAAGCCGGTCTATCCAGACGTCCAACTTCCACACTGGGGAACTGATTCCACCTCTGCACCTTAATCAAGGCAGCCAGAGTAGCCAAAGCATCTGCCAAAGGATTCTCCTCTCTGGGCACATGATGCATCTTCACCTTGGTGAAAAACGTCAACAATCTCCTCGTATAATCTCGATACGGAACCAAATGAGATTGATGCGTATACCATTTCCCGTTAACCTGATTTATCACCAGAGCTGAATCTCCATATATGACAAGGTTCTTGATCCTCAAATCAATCGCCTCCTCAATCCCCAATATACAAGCTTCATATTCAGCTACGTTGTTGGTACACTCAAATGTTAGCCGGACAGCAAAAGGAATGTGGGATCCTTTCGGCGTAACCAAAACAGCACCAACACCGCTTCCATTCATGTTAACGGCCCCATCAAACATCAGAATCCATTCGGATTCAGGGTCAGGCCCCTCCTCCGGGATCGGTTCCTCGCAATCTTTCGATTTGAGAAACATGATGTCTTCATCAGGGAATTCAAACTTCATCGGTTGATAATCATCAATGGGTTGCTGGGCGAGGTAATCAGACAATACACTCCCCTTAATCGCTTTCTGAGAGGTGTACTGAATATCATATTCTGTCAAAATCATTTGCCACCTCGCAACCCGTCCGGTCAATGCTGGCTTTTCGAAAATGTACTTGATTGGATCCATCTTGGAAATCAACAAAGTGGTATGAACCACCATGTACTGCCTTAGTCGGCGAGCAGCCCAGACCAAAGCACAACAAGTTTTCTCGAGCAGTGAATATCTTGTTTCACAGTCGGTAAACTTTTTGCTCAGGTAGTATATGGCATGCTCTTTTCGACCAGACTCGTCATGCTGCCCCAATACACACCCCATAGACCCCTCGAGGACTGTCAGGTACAGAATTAACGGTCTTCCCTCCACAAGAGGCATCAAAATCGGAGGCTCCTGCAAATACTCTTTTATTTTTTCAAATGCCGCTTGGCAATCATCATTCCACCTGACCGTTTGATCTTTTCTTAACAACTTGAATATCGGTTCGCACGTGGCTGTTAGATGAGATATGAACCGTGAAATGTAGTTCAATCTACCTAAGAAACCACGAACCTCCTTCTCTGTTCTCGGTTCAGGCATTTCCTTTATCGCTTTTACTTTTGCAGGATCAACCTCGATTCCTTTCTCACTTACAATGAACCCCAGCAATTTACCGGACCGCACTCCGAACGTGCACTTGTTCGGATTCAACCTCAGTCTGAACTGTCTCAACCGGTCAAACAACTTGGCCAGATCTACCAAATGCCCCTCTTCTGTTTGGGACTTCGCTATCATGTCATCAACATAGCATTCAATTTCATGATGAATCATATCATGAAACAAAGTCACCATGGCCCTCTGATAAGTAGCACCGGCGTTCTTGAGACCGAATGGCATCACCTTGTAACAAAAGGTACCCCATGGTGTAATGAACGTTGTTTTCTCCATATCATCTGGCGACATTTTGATTTGATTATAGCCAGAAAAGCCATCCATGAAGGAAAACACCGAGAATTGAGTTGTATTATCTACCAACACGTCAATGTGAGGTAATGGAAAATCATCCTTCGGACTGGCTCTATTCAGATCTCGGTAGTCCACACACATTCTCACCTTACCATCTTTCTTCGGGACTGGCACGATGTTTGCAACCCATGGCGGATAATTAGTGACAGCAAGGAAACCAGCATCCCACTGCTTCTGCACTTCCTCTTTAATCTTCATCGCCATATCAGGTCGGGTTCGGCGCAACTTCTGCTTCACTGGAGGACAATCTGTTCTCAACGGTAGCTTGTGCACAACAATATCGGTATCCAACCCTGGCATATCTTGATAAGACCAGGCAAAGATGTCGACATACTCTTTCAACAACGCCACCATTCTGCTTTTAACACTTTCCTCCAAAGCAGCCCCGATTTTCACCTCTCTCTTAACCTCATCGGTACCCAGATTCACCACCTCAATCTGTTCCTCATGCGGCTGAATCACCTTCTCCTCTTGTCTTAACAACCTGGCTAATTCCCCTGGCAGTTCACAATCTTCTTCGTCTTCTTCTTCAGCAAGATAGATCGGATTGTCGAAGTCATACAAGGGTGTAACAGGATTGTTATCAATGAGATCCGGAGAGGAATCGCATCTGCATGAATGTTGATTCATGCATTGCTTTAGAACCGGTGTGAGAAATTGAAAAAGAAAAAAATGAAAACATTGCCATTTTTATTTGTTTTTTATTTTTAAACTGCAAAAATAAATGAAAAACAAGGAACACCGCTTTTTGACTGAAAAACATCCTTTATTCATGATGCAAAACTCTTGCAAATTTAAACATGAGGTGGCCCTTACAATGGACCATTACGTGTCGGGCAACACGTATGGTTTTCATGCAAATAAGAAAGAAAACAAGAAAAATATTACTCTTCGAGGAGAGTGACCCGGATGATCTCTTCGGCCTTCCAGTTGCGGATTTCCATCCCTGGTTCGCACGGTGTTATCCATTGATCCATGTCACAGTCGCTGTCAGAGTCTTCACCCATCATACAGATGTGATCCGGATCCAGCATTCCGGCACTCGTGAAAGTAAATGACGCACGACGTCCTCTTCCTCGTCCTGAGCCTCGGCCCGGTTGATATCCAACCCCAAAACGGTCCTTCTTCTCGGAGACCTCCATCATTTTGCCCCAACCAGGAGCCTCTCCGCTTTTAACCACCTCAGCAGCCTGCTTATAGGAAGCGATGGATGGTTTCTCTTCCTCTTGCTTGGCGAACAGAGCATTCTCCACCCTGACGGTTTCAAATGCCTGACTCGGCGTCTCCCATATTTCTCCATCCATCTCCACGTATTTAAACGAAGACAGGTGGCTGACAAAAATGTCCTCCTCTCCGCAAACAGTAACGACTTGGCCTCCCCAGACATATTTCAGCTTCTGGTGCAAAGTCGATGTAACTGCTCCCGCAACGTGGATCCATGGCCTACCCAACAAACAACTGTAGGCTGGCTGGATGTCCATAATATAGAAGGTCGACTTAAACACTTCTGGGCCAATCTTTACTGGCAATTCCACCTCCCCAAATACGGCCCGCTTTGACCCATCAAATGCCCGCACAATCAGATCAGTCGGGGTCAAAATCAGCCCGTCACAATTCAGCTTTGCCAGGGCCTTCTTCGGCAACACATTCAAAGAGGAGCCGGTATCAACCAGCACATGCGAAAGCACGGCTCCTTTACATTCCATTGCAATGTGTAAAGCCCTGTTGTGGTTCCTTCCATCTACGGTCAAATCCATATCAGTAAAGCCCAACCCATGGCTAGCATGCACGTTGGATACGATCGTCTCCAATTGGTTAACTGTGATCTCCTGAGGCACATAGGCTTTCTTCAATATTTTCAACAAAGCTTCCCTATGACCTTCAGAACTCAACAGCAGTGAAAGGATCGAGATCTTAGAAGGAGTTTGCTGCAAGTGATCCACCAATTTGTACTCTGACTTTTTGATGATCCTTAGAAACTCTTCAGCTTCATCATCAAATTTGTTATCCGACCCCGCAGGCGCCGGTGTCATCACAGGAGTACTACCATTCTCTGCCACAGCTTTCCCCTTTGCCCTGGCTAAAGCCTCGGCCTTTTCTTTTTTCTCTTTTTCTTCCTCTCCCCTTCTCAACGCATCCGGAGCAAATAACCTTCCACTGCGAGTGAAACCACTGGGACCGGCATTATCCACCTTTAGCACGGTGGTTTCACTTGCAGATTGTTCTTCAACCTTCTCACCATTACAGTACACCTCTCCCCCATAATGCCATGGCACGGCATCATCTTTGTCATACGGAATCGGCCCAGGTACCGTGATGGTAACTGGAGCCTCCTCCACCAGGTTTGACAAATCAACCGGATCATAGAAAATGGTTATGGTGGAGACCTCTTCCTTCTCTTCACCAGCCCTCTCAATCACAATATCACCATTGTCCATCAGACCCTGGACACACTTCCTCAGAAGCTCACAACCGTTCACCGACATAGTGCACTCAGCACACTCAGACCCGCAGCCCGGATATACCCCATTCATCAGCAGTTGACTCTTCAACTCAGCCAAGGGCGTCCTCAACTGATCAACCTCAGACAATCCAACCCTAATCCCCTCGAATATTGCATTTACTCCCCGTTGACCATGCGCGGGCATGGGATTTGCGTTGACATTGGGAGACGGTGCGAAGTTGATTGCTTTTGAATCCACCAAGTCCTGGACTACGTGCTTAAAAGCTTTGCAGTCCTCCACATTGTGCCCGGGAGCACCCGAGTGGAATTCGCACTTTGCATTTTCATTGTAACTGGGCGGCCTCTGATCAGGTCTCAAAGGCGCCAGCGTCCTCAGTTGCACCAGCCCAAGATCTAGAAGTTTCTTCAATAGAAATGAATACGTCACGGGAGGCCTATCAAAATGTCGATCACTTGCTCTGCCCCTGACTTGGTATCCAGCCCTCTGTTGCCTCTGCTGGAAGGGTTGTCTCTGTTGCTGCTGTTGTTGTTGCGGTTGCGCAGACTGAGACTCAGCAGGAATTGTTACTGCAGCGTTGTGCTGGAAGTAACGGTCCCTACTGGGTCCGCGTTGAGTATAAACGGCACTGGTGTCTCCTTCCTTCTTCCTCTGCCCATCGTTATTACCAAACGGCTTTTTCGAACCGGAAGAAGATGCGGAAGCATTACCCTGAATTTTTCCCAGTTTTAACCAACTCTCTATCCGCTCTCCAGCTACCACAATATCGGAGAAGTTGGTGACAGGACAGCCCACCATCCTTTCAGCAAATGGCCCCTGCAGGGTCCCCATAAACAGGTCCGACATCTCGCGATCAACAAGAGGAGGTTGCACCCTCGCAGCCAGTTCTCTCCATCTTTGGGCATACTCCTTAAAGCCCTCATTGTGCTTTTGAGACATACCCTGCAGCTGGGTACGACTCGGAGCCATATCTGCGTTAAACTGGTACTGCTTAAAGAAAGCATCTCCCAAATCCTGCCAACTTTTGATATCGGAAGACTTCAGCTTGGTGTACCATTCCAAGGAACCTCCGGACAGGCTGTCCTGGAAAAAATACATCCACAGCTTCTGATCAGTCGTGTATGCAGAGATTTTGCGGACGAATGCTTGAAGATGAGTTTCCGGGCAGGAACTACCGTTATACTTATCAAATGCCGGTGCTTTGAATTTCTGAGGGATCACAATCCCCTCGACCAGCCCCATGTTGGACATATTCACCACCCCCGGCGTGGCATAGCTCTCAAGCACTTTTATTTTCTCAGCCAGCAGCTGAATTTCCTTGTTCTGCGGAGGAATGTTGTAAGGAACGAAAGGCTCGTTCTGCATAGAAAATTGGTCAGCCTCCCTGTCTTCCTCCTGATCTTCATCAAAGCCATAAAACGGAGGCACCAGATTGTCCCTCTGATTCTGACTCGGTCCGGGTTGACCACCAGCATTGTTCACGAGGCCCACAGTCGTCCTCTTTCCACCATCTCTGGATCCCTGCCCCTGGTTGGAGACTCCATCCAGGTTGACCCCACTGTTCACAGCAGAAACCCGCTCGAGTTTCTCAACCTTGTCTGCCAGAGCCTTCTGACCAATGGCAAAGCCTTGCATTATATTGATCAGCTCATTCATCTTATCCTTCAATTCAAGCATATCTGCACTTGGAAGCTCCATGAGTCTGGGTGTATTTCTCCGGGTATAATATCTGTGAGGGCGTGTAGCGTGCAAAGGTACTGTCCTTCGAGCGCGAGCAATGATTCCTGTCACAAGCAAGCGCGTTAGTAACAAACACCTACAAAATAAAGCACAGTTATTATGATTAATGCATGGATGCAGTGTCTATCCATATGAAGGACACTCCGTCTCTCGATCCTGGTATCATCGAGACAAATAATAATCCGGCATCAATATTCTGATATTCAGCATTTGATTTTATCGTGCAGATCGGAGATATGTGATTTAGCATGATACCCCCAACCATGTGTGTGCTAGTGAGAGTGCATACGGTAAAGCAAATAAAGCTTGAAAACCAATCACTGAATGAAAAATCACCACCACATAACCAAAAGGTGCACAAACAGTGCCATAGTCATACATCAAATCAGACAAAGTCAAATACAATCCTCCAGAATAGGGAAAGAAATACAAGCAAAGGGATTCCGTCAACAAGCCTGACGGTAATCCAACATAAATGAAAGATCTAACTGGATGAGGGTCCCACAGATGGCCCTATCTCATCTTCCATTCTCGCGAACTCTACGGCGAACCTGAGCTCGGTGTTCTCCTGCTGCAGTCTCCCAACTTCCTTCTGATGGATCTTCATCTGCCTGAAGTAGTGGTCTCTCTCTGCCATGTAGTGATCTCTCTCAACCCTGATCTTTGCTTTCTCTGCTTCCCACTCTGCAGCGAGGACTCTGGCTCTCTCATCTCTCTGATCCCTCACCAGGATTTGCCTTCTCTTCTCATCTTCAATCACCTTTGATGCTCTGAACAGCTTCTCCTTTGTGATGTCGTGCTCCTTTGCTGAAGATGCCAAAGCCTGACTAACCTTCCCATAGTAGGCGGTATCCATCTCGAAGCGCTTTGCGTCCAGGGCATGTCGTTTGCCTTGATCTTCCATCTTTCCCTTGAGCTCCTGATTAGCTCTCTGAACCCGAGCAACATTCATCTCCAATTCTGTCTTCTCTGTAAGTAGCTGATCTCTCTCCCGCTTCATCTCTAAAAACTCATCCATGCTAACAGTAGAAGGAGTCTCCTCAATCAACGGATACCAAGGATCGACCATCGGAAATGGTAGACAAGTAAGCTCCACTCTCTTACTGAGCCAGTCATCGAACGGAGGAAAAGATCTGTTATTAGCTCTACCCCAAGAAGCCTTGCCTTTCCTTTGAATATTGCGCCATGCCTCAGCTATCTGCTTCACCCTGGCCTGATTACCCTCAACTGGGAAGTACACAGATTCCTGAACATCACTCTTGTACGGTGGAAGCTCCATAGCAAATCCCATCTGCCTCTTAAGAAGTGTCGGGTTATAATTAATGCAACCCTGGACCCCTATAAGCGGCACATTAGGAAAACCCCTGCAACTGCATATGAAATCCTGTCCAACTCCACTACTGTGAGTCCAATCCATGTCCTTAGCCCTCAAACCCATCAGTTTGGTCGCCCAATTAACATTCTGACCTAGAAGAACAAAAGCACCCTTGGATGGTAAGTAACCCATAAACCACTTGAATAATAACTGCGCACAGCATCGAATCAATCCCCCACGCCTCTTCTCATTCCGATTATGGACCGAGTAATAAACATCTCCAATCAATGTAGGGATAGGATTCCTTCGAACAAACAAGCGGATGGCATTAATATCCACAAAATTCTTCTGGTTAGGAAACAGAATGACCCCATAAATGCCCGCAGCAACCAAAGCACAGACAGCTTCCCAATTCCCCATCTCTGAATACTCCTTAGCTTTAGCCTCCAGGAAACTCAGATGAAAACCAGGCACCTTCCCCCTCTCTTTCAGATTACCCTTCACTACCTCTGGACTCAGATAGAAAGCACGAGAAATCCCACCAATATCAGGTTCCTCCTTAGTAGCATAGAAAGGAACCTGATCCCTGATTTGGATACCCAAAATATCAGCATAATCCTCCATCATAGGCCCTAGCACGTAATCTGGGAAGACAAAACACCTCAGCTCGGGATCATAGAACTGAAGAAGAGTATGAATGGCGCTCCTGTCTCTGTCCATGAGCCTGAAAACCACCTTCAGAATACCCCCATACATCTCACGAAACAACCCCACATGGTCAGGTGTAATCAATGCTATCATATCCTTCAGCACACTGATATCTGGATCAAAGAAACTGTAGGCCACATCATCCTTCAAACCGGGTCTTCTCATGTCTGGATAGAAAATCTCTCAACCAGGATCTCGATAAAAAGGGTCCCTGCATATGGGTAAACATGTGTTAGATGTAATTAATGCAAGATGTAATGATGCTGATGAATGAATGCAATGCGTTGCCATCCTCCAAGCCATCTGATCATCTGTACTGAAGCCTGGTTTCTGAACTGATCATAACCATCTGAGGAGTGTACAATCATCAATCAGACCCACGGGTTCCGAAACAAACGGAAGACATATACATCATCATCATCATCATCAGTCTCTGAGCAGACACTCGCAACCATCTGAATCGGCCCAGGGAATCCCGAAATAAACGGATCCCCACTGATGAATATCTCGGCCCGGGGAATCCTGAAATAAACGGATCCCCACTGATAAATCACGGACAGCACTCCGGCGTCACGGCAATAAATGACCATAAATCCGACTTATAAATAGGACCCACGGAACAAGTAGTCACCATCTGAGCAATGCATCTGAAATAATCAACCCTCCCCTCACAGGTAAATTCTAAACAGGTCATCCTAAGGCGGATAATAGTCTTGACAATCGGGCAGAGATACTCAATGGGTTTGCCCTTTCGGGTGTGCCATTGTAGCTCTCCTGAGATCGTCTAAACCAAAGATCCGGGAAATGATCGGTCACCAGAGTCAACAGCTCAAAAGAGATAACCCAACCAAAGTGGAAAACCCCACTGGAAGAGCACTTCTCAGATGAACCTCGTCCGGCTTGTGGTATGTCACATCGCAACATCATGCCCAACCGACATGTGAGCGACGCGAGACCACGCTAATCCTAGGTGTACACTCGGGCCTGGGTTTTAGCCCCACTCGGAACACCCACCCCAAAACAGAGGAACCACCTGCATAGAGGACGACAACAACATGACAGTATGATGCATGCAGACATTAATGCAAATATAGACACACACTGGTTAGAATAATAAATGCAATAAATAAAACACAATAAGCAACCCAAACCAATCCTAAAACGCTAGGAAGGACTCGCTTAGGGACGATGGACCAGCATAGGTCTACATCTCACATTCCCCAGCAGAGTCGCCAGCTGTTAGATCCTGCGAAAAATCAACCGGCGAGACTCAAAATAAAAACACACAGAGCCGCCACTGCGCGTTATTTATCCCAAGGTAGGGAAAGGAAACGCTCAGAGAAACCTGGAAAGGAAATGGTCTCGCGACCCAAAGAGACAGGGTAAGGGAGTCGGTTACGCAAGGGGAAGGTATTAGCACCCCTCACGTCCGTCGTACTCGACGGGATCCACGTCCTAGAATAAAGAATAGGTTGCTAAAATATCACACACACACACACGGGGAACGCAGGTGGGGTTAGGAGAAACGGGCTCGATAAGGTATCGCACCTTATGCCTACATATCTTGTCTGGAACAAGAATCAGAGCCTCTGTAGTTCGGCTTACGCACGCCAAACAACACAAAACACACAAACAGATGGCAAACATGGAGCCCGACAACCACTGGATGGAATTACGTCGGCATCCGAACCAAAACACACTCAAAAGGGCAAACGTGGAGCCCGACTGCCAATCACTGGGCTTACGTCAGCATCCGAACCCAAACAAACAATCAGATAACAAATTAACACACACAAAAAGAAAAAGGTTGCCCGGAGCGGTCTCACACGACCACCTGCCTACATACCTCGTCTGGAACGAGGATCAGGGCGATGTAGTTCCCCTGAACGGGACTGAATTACTAGCCAGAAACCGGGGAAAGACACACGACTAGGGAGCTGAGACTCGAGCCTAATGTTGTCATGCATCGTTTACCCTAAGTTCAGTTTTCTATCCTACTTGCATAAGCAAACTATTCCTATCCAGGAAAGAAGCTAACACACAAGCATACAATCATATATCATACATCAAATGAGAGCAAGTATCTCAAACAAGCATGTCAATCAGATATCCACATAGCACGCACTATAGCCAAACAAAGGGGGCTCACACAATAGGTTTGACTGCCTCAGCAAGTCGTCTGTACGGGCTGGATTTGCTCTTAACCTTGCCATTACGAGGCTAAGGTGAAGTAGATGAAAGGATGAAGTGAGGATCAGACCTCACAGCTCTTATCCCTAACCAGGGAGAGCTTCTGACAAATGAGCATGGGTCCAGAATAGGGGAACCCTTTTATACTCGATGACTCTGACTCAATGTGCACTGCACAGGATCTTGGGCTTTTGATCTCAATGCTACAACCATGTAATGGGAGCAAGGAGAAGACTCACAGAATAGTGGGGGACAGACTGCTTGTCCCTAACTTCCACCAATCGCCTTCTTTGAAGGACTTTTCCTGCTTGGGCTTGAAAATAAACAACCACAATCATTGCCTCTTAAGGAGGACTTCAGACAATTTGCCCGGCCCGGTAACAGCCGGGTCTCCAGACTACATGAAGTTTAGGAAGCTATACCTCAATGCAAGTTGCTTAAGCAAAGCAAAGCAAAAGTTCACAAGGAACTGAGCAACTAAAGGTACCTGGAAACAATCAAACACAGTTAGTAATCAGACAGACAAACCATAAACAACAAGTGTTCAACCAATTAATCTATACAACTCAATACACAACACAAAGCAAGCTCAAAGCTCAAGCATAAGCTTCACAACCTACAAAACCAAGTTATGTTAGTGTACAAATATCAACAACACCAATTAAAATTGATTTGGATCATTCTCCATGTTCATTGCTTTTCTTGTCCTGAAAAATCAAGCAAACATTAGCAACTAGACCACTAGGCCAAGCCTAGGGTCCAAAACAAGAAAAAATCCTTAAACAACAAGGCATTCACAGACCAACCTCAAATTAAAATCAAACAAGAGCAAACATCATTGGTCTCATGTTTATATCATTCATTATGCTCATGTTATACACAAAATAAGGCAAACTAGTTCAAATGAAGCACCAAGCATACAAACAGAACTATTGCATTCAAATTCACATTAAAACAATTCCAAAACTTCTCAAATAAATTACACCTAAACAGGGGATAATCAAGGTCTACCATGTCAAATTTGAGCTCAATTGGGCAAATGGAACCATGTCAATGAAAATCAACAAAACAGACACCAATACATGCTTCAAATCACAACATCAACACATGCTTCCACTTCAAAAATTCATAACTCAATGAAAACAAAAAAGAAATGGATGAGACCAAAACAGGGATGTCCTATCATGTGTCTATTACATGCATATCAAATTTCATGATCATACAGTACCATATGAGCATTTCCCAATCAATCTACCAACCTATGTCACACAAGCTTGCACAATTGGTCAACAGAAATGAAAAATCACAATCAATTTGAAAATGCAATGTAAAAATCCACAAAAATTCACAAAGCATCTTAACATGTTAATGATTCACCACGCAAAGTTTCACATCATTTCAACAAGTGTAGACCACTCAATTAAATCCAGTAAGTTGACATCAAGAGGTGTGACACAAATTGTCACACCTAAGTTCAAAAATTCATAACTCCATGGCCAGGTATCAAAAACTCATGAAATTTACATGGAAATGAGCATCAATGAGTCAAGAATCATCACAAAAATTGGCAATCATTTATTTAACATTATGAGAATTTCATGAGTCAAATGGTGAAATGTATCAAAAATACACATGTGTGAAGGAACCCTAGGTCAAATGATAATTTTACCAAGCACAACTTTGACCAATAGGTCAAAAAAATTCTACACTCAAAAACAAAGTCAACACAACAATTTCCATATTTTTCTGAATTTTCTACAATTTTTTATGAATTATCTAAGGTGATATGAATTTTTTTAACATTTTTTAGAATTAATTAAAATTAAGCAATGGCATTTTTGTAATTAGGTTGCGCGGGGGCGGTAAACGCCGTATTTGAATTTTCAAATGGAAATTTGGATTAAACATCAAATTGCGCAGAACTTCATCGTCTCCTACCCACAGTTTTCCAGAATTCCAAAAAAAATGAAGAACATCAAATCATCATGGAAATTAGCAAATGGATACTCGTTAGAACCGTATGAGCATGAGGAATACGAATATCAACTTGATTTCTCCTAAAAGTTCCTATATCATGCGAATCGATTGATCTAGGGTTTGGACATAAAAATTCAAATCCAGATTTCGTCTCCTATAGTTAACCATTTGCTAAACCACAAGCATCATCATACTCTACGTGACATGAACTACCAAACGCACATAACAATAAATCAAGTCGTGATGGTCGAATTTTTGGTGTACCTGATATGCAGAACTGTTATGGATGATATTCGCGTGCTTTGATCTCGAACAGTTGCACTAAAGGCTTGTGGAAGGTGAGTAGAATGCTTGGATCCGGTCAATGTTGCTCCTAATGCTCAAAGCTCCGATTCACCATGGATGATGCTTGTATGGACAGTTGAGATTCCAAGCCTCTTCCGATCTAAACTTCGCAAACAGTTTGAGAAGATGATGAGAGGAGTCCAATGCAAAAAGAATTTCGAGAATTGGTTGAGGAATGAAGAAGATTGATGAATTTGGATCCAATGTGTTCTTGAGCAAACTTGAGAGAATGAAGAGGTTTTTGATCCAACTTTGGTAAATGTGAAATTCAGTTATGATTAGAATGTGTTTAGGTTTATATATGAATGCTTAATCACCAATTAATCATGTAATTAGCCAAGTTGGAATTGTTAGTGCAAATGTGAAATTTCAAGTGAGGGCAAAAATGGAATTTCCATAGGACAGCTCATGCCACCTCAATGACAGCTCACACACTCTCTAAATGACATGTGTGAGCTGTTGCAACTTGTCCCACTCTCATTGGATGTGTAATTTGCATTTTCACATGTGTATGGTTTATGTCCAAATTTAGCCATTTCATTTTTCAAGCCAATTCTCAAATTACAAGGCCTATGCATGAAGTGATGATTCCAACAAATTTTAAATGCCATTCATGAGGTGTAGCAAAAATCCCCACTCAAAAATTCCAATTATTTTGAAAGTTGGACAATTTTGCCCTTGGTCCAATTTAACTGTCCAGTTGAAAATTGACCTTTTGCATTGACCACTTTTGGAAAAATCCAATTATGCACCATGAAAGTACATGTCAAATGGAGTTTGTGCATATAAAGAACTTGCAATTTGGACAAACCATGTGGAAATTATGGCCTCCTGATTATGGGTCATTTTTGAATTTCACTGAGCCCTAAGTTTCCAACCATACATGGGATTTTCAAGTTCTTGGACTTTTTGGAAAGGTGAGAACAAGATCTACAACTTTCATGTTGAACAAATTTTCATTTGAAGCTTCCTTGGACACGTGGATTTGAGGTCAAAAACTTTCCATTTTTGGAAACTTCAATTACAAGTCACTTTCTATTTTTGGCAGTTTTTGTCCTGACTTGATTTTCTTCATTCTTAAGCCTTGAGATGTCATTTAACACTTGTTCCAACATGAATGAAGTGTATCCAACTCATTTACACCTCCAAATCCATCAGATCATGTACAGTTGACCACAGTTGACTTTTCATCTGATAGATGAATCTGGCAACGCATAGATCAAATTGAGCCCCAATCTCCAACTGAAAAGGCTCAAGGGTGAAACCCTAGCCTCAATAAGCACAATATAATCACATTATGAACCCCACAACCATCACAGACCTCATCTCCTGACCATGCCCTGATTGGCCCAATGCAACTGATTAGGGTTGACTAGTGGTCAAAACCCTAATCTCAAGGAATCTTCTTCAATCTCCTGATGATAACCAACCATGAAGATGATGATGTATCATTTCAATCAAGATGAAGACCAACATCCATTGAGAATCATGAAACCCTAATTCACAGCCCAATCCTCAGATGGCCAATGATCAGTCAATAAACCCTAGGCTTGCACTTTGACTTCCTCATCTTCTGATTAAGACTTGGGAGTATGGATTGCACAATATAACCACATGATATGCAATATGAAATGCCTAATGACCTAAAATGATATGCCATATGTTAATGCTAGTCCCCAGAGAGGAGGGCAAATTTTGAGGTGTTACAGTGAGGAAGACTGTGAACTCCCGAAGGAATTGGTTAGATTGCTGAAGCAGGAGGAAAGGGTCATCCAACCTCATCAGGAGGAGTTGGAGATTGTTAATCTAGGTACTGAGGACGCCAGAAAGGATATCAAGATCGGGGCTGCTTTGAAGACGGAGGTCAAGAGCAGGTTGATTGAAATGCTGAGAGAGTATGTTGAGATATTCGCCTGGTCTTATCAAGATATGCCTGGGTTGGATACTGATATCGTGGTGCATAGACTACCTCTCAGAGAAGATTGTCCTTCAGTCAAGCAGAAGCTTCGTAGAACGAGTCCTGATATGGCTGTAAAGATCAAGGAAGAGGTTCAGAAGCAGTTCGATGCTGGTTTCTTGTTAGTGACGACTTATCCCCCATGGGTGGCCAACATCGTTCCTGTGCCGAAGAAGGATGGCAAAGTCAGAATGTGTGTCGATTATCGGGATCTGAATAGAGCAAGTCCGAAAGATGATTTCCCATTACCTCACATTGATGTATTGGTGGATAATACGGCTCAATCCTCGGTATTCTCTTTCATGGATGGTTTCTCTGGGTATAATCAGATCAAGATGGCGCCAGAGGACATGGAAAAGACGACATTCATTACACCTTGGGGCACGTTTTGCTATAAGGTGATGCCATTTAGGCTGAAGAATGCCGGTGCTACCTATCAGAGGGCTATGACGACTCTCTTTCATGACATGATGCACAAAGAGATTGAAGTGTATGTGGATGATATGATTGCGAAGTCGCAGACAGAAGAGGAGCACCTGGTCAATTTGCAGAAGTTGTTTGATCGGTTGAGAAAGTTCAAACTGAGGTTGAACCCAAACAAGTGTACGTTTGGGGTGAGATCCGGGAAGCTGTTAGGCTTCATTGTCAGTGAGAAAGGGATTGAGGTTGATCCAGCAAAAGTAAAAGCTATTCAAGAAATGCCTGAACCGAAAACAGAAAAGCAGGTTCGTGGGTTCTTAGGGAGATTGAACTACATTGCAAGGTTTGTATCTCACCTAACTGCCACGTATGAACCGATATTCAAATTGCTAAGAAAGAATCAAGCAATCAGGTGGAATGATGATTGTCAGAAAGCTTTTGACAAGATAAAAGAGTATTTACAGAAACCTCCAATCCTGATTCCTCCAGTTCCAGGGAGACCATTGATAATGTACCTATCAGTAACCGAGAATTCGATGGGGTGTGTATTGGGACAGCATGACGAGTCTGGTCGAAAAGAGCATGCCATATACTACCTTAGCAAAAAGTTTACCGACTGTGAAATCAAATATTCACAGCTTGAGAAAACTTACTGTGCTTTGGCCTGGGCTGCTCGCCGACTGAGGCAGTATATGTTGAACCATACTACCTTGTTGATTTCTAAGATGGATCTAGTGAAATACATCTTTGAGAAGCCGGCTCTCACCGGACGTGTTGCCCATTGGCAGATGATTTTAACAGAGTATGATATTCAGTACACGTCGCAAAAGGCCATCAAAGGTAGTGTTTTGTCAGACTATCTCGCCGAACAACCGATTGAAGACTATCAGCCTATGATGTTTGAATTCCCTGATGAAGACATCATGTATCTTAAGATGAAAGATTGTGAAGAGCCTCTTGTCGAGGAAGGACCGGATCCGGATGACAAGTGGACACTGATGTTTGATGGGGCTGTGAATGTGAATGGCAACGGTGTTGGGGCAGTGCTGATCAATCCAAAAGGTGCTCATATACCCTTTTCTGCCAAGTTGACTTTTGACGTCACGAACAATGAAGCTGAGTATGAGGCTTGTATCATGGGGATAGAAGAAGCCATTGATCTGAGGATCAAAACTCTTGACATATTTGGAGATTCCGCTCTAGTGATCAACCAGGTCAATGGAGATTGGAATACAAACCAGCCGCATTTGATTCTGTATAGAGATTACACCAGAAGAATTCTGACGTTCTTCAAGAAGGTGAAGTTGTATCATGTCCCCCGGGATGAGAATCAGATGGCTGATGCTTTGGCTACTTTGTCTTCTATGATCAAAGTTCATTGGTGGAATCATGTGCCACATGTTGCGGTGAATCGACTCGAGAGGCCTGCGTATGTGTTCGCAGCCGAGTCTGTCGTTGATGAGAAGCCGTAGTACTATGATATCAAGAACTTCCTCAAGAGCCAGGAGTATCCTAAAGGTGCGTCGAAGAATGATAAGAAAACCCTGAGAAGGCTAGCTGGAAGCTTTTATTTGAATCAGGATGATGTGCTGTATAAGAGGAACTTTGACATGGTCTTGCTCAGATGCGTGGGTAGACACGAAGCAGACATGTTGATGCAAGAAGTGCATGAAGGTTCGTTTGGTACCCATGCTGGTGGTCATGCAATGTCGAAGAAATTGTTGAGAGCCGGTTATTACTGGATGACTATGGAATCTGATTGTTTCAAGTACGTTCGGAAGTGCCATAAGTGTCAAATTTATGCTGATAAGGTGCATGTACCACCAAGCCCTCTGAACGTCATGAACTCGCCTTGGCCGTTTGCCAAGTGGGGCATTGATATGATTGGGAAGATTGAGCCTACTGCTTCGAATGGACATCGCTTCATCTTGGTTGCGATTGACTACTTCACCAAGTGGGTGGAAGCAGCTTCCTATGCTAATGTTACCAAACAATTGGTTGCCCGGTTTATCAAAAAGGAGATCATCTGTCGTTATGGAGTCCCTGAGAGAATCATCACTGATAATGGTTCGAATCTCAATAACAAGATGATGAAAGAGCTTTGTAAAGATTTCAAGATTGAACATCACAATTCTTCTCCTTACAGACCGAAGATGAATGGTGCTGTAGAGGCGGCAAACAAGAATATCAAGAAGATTGTGCAGAAGATGGTCGTGACGTACAAAGATTGGCATGAGATGCTGCCTTTCGCTTTGCATGGGTACCGTACCTCAGTACGTACGTCGACCGGGGCAACCCCGTACTCCCTTGTGTATGGTATGGAAGCAGTCCTACCTGTTGAAGTGGAGATCCCTTCTCTGAGAGTTTTGTTAGATGTCAAGCTAGACGAAGCCGAGTGGATTCGAACAAGGTTTAACGAGTTGAGCCTTATTGAAGAGAGGCGGCTAGCAGCTGTGTGCCATGGGCAGTTGTATCAGAGAAGGATGAAGCGAGCCTTTGATCAGAAAGTGCGTCCTCGAAGCTATCAGATCCGTGATCTAGTTTTGAAGAGGATCCTTCCTCCCGGTACAGATAACAGGGGCAAGTGGACTCCTAATTATGAAGGTCCTTATGTTGTGAAGAAGGTCTTCTCCGGTGGAGCCTTAATGCTTACAACTATGGATGGTGAAGATTTCCCGTCCCCTGTTAACTCAGATGTAGTCAAAAAATACTTCGCATAAATTGACCCGTTGGACAAAAAGAATAAAAGAGTCCAGGAAAAAAAGGGCATCCCGGCGAATCAAAAAACAGAAAGAAAAGGTTCGGGCAAAAATTAGGGATAAAAAATGAAAAGAATTTGTACACCCGGTAAGTCGAAAACCCGCAAGGGCGACTTAGGCAAAAATGGGTATCCCGGTGGATTGAAAACCCGAAAGGGCGATCCAGGAAAAAGAGGGATTAGAGCGAAGACTACAGTCTGAGTTATCTGTACTTCGTCGCGCTTTGTCGTCTGCCATCTCCGAAGATGTGATCGGCCCAGTCATTCTTCTCAGAAAGCAAGGAAGTTGGGAGGAAAATTGATGATCTGTGAGTTATAACAGAATTGGGAAATAGTGGATGCCGTGTTCACATTGCCATTAGGATAGATTTTTCCTTTTGTGCGCAATTACCTCTTTCAAGGAATTGCTTCCCGATGTATTCTCCTTTTTAGGCACATTTTCAATCAATAAAAGTCGTTATTCAGATAAATAGCTCTCCTGTTTTTATTTTACTGTTTTGTTTGCAAAAACGTCCGAATTCTTAATAAACATTGCATATAAAAACATGAAGGCTAAACAATAACGTGCTGAAAGATAAAACATTTGAAAATCATTTTGAATGTGGAGGACACTTGAGCGTATCTTGTCCATGTATCCCCTGGGGCATGTTTGTGGTGCTGTTTTGCAGGTTGTCATCTGTGATGATGTTTTCCCAGCAGATATTTCCCCAGTTGAGATCCCCACTGAGTATGAAGGATGTGGTATCCCCAACGGAGGTGTCAGTGGAGTGTTGTTCCCCAGCAGTCGGGTTTGAAGTACTGTTATCCCCAGCGTGGTCGTGAGCGCTCATCCCTAGCAGGGTTTTGTATGTCTCTCCCCAGCACAGAGTCTGGTATATTACTTTCCCCACCAGTGTTTTGCTCTTCCTCAGCAGAGTTGGTGTGTTATCCCCGACAGAGTTGTTTTCCCTAGCAGATCTCCCGAGTAGAGGTTGGTGTTGATGATTTTCCTCAGCGAGTCCCCGAGTGGAGCGGGTTCAAAGAAATTTATCTCCAGCAAAGTTTATCCTACCTGTGGATTGGATGAGTTTTCCGTAGCGGAATGATATCTGCATCCCCAAGCTGAGTCTATCATACCTGTGGATTGGGTGGGTCGTCCCCAGCGGAGTAGCATTTATTTCCCAAAGCAGAGTTTATCCTATTTGTGGATTGGTTGGCTTTCCCCAGTGAAGTCGCCTGATTATCCCTAGCAAAGTCGATTTGTTACTCCCCCCAGCGAGTTGCTTTGTTTACTTTCCCCGGTGGAGTAGTATTGATGGTTCCTCAGCGTAGTCGCCGTTGGGTAGTCCTCAGCAAAGTTGCTTTGATTGTGTCCCCAAGCGGAGTCCCCGAGTAGATAGGGTCCTATGAAGGATGTCCCCGGCGGAGCCTATCCTTTTCCCAACAATAGTGTTATTTCTCCAGCATGAGTGAGAAGTCGGTGCTCTCCCCGCAGAGTATTCCTCAAGCAGAGTCTCCCCACAGAGTTGGAGTATCGGATCAGTTGGCTCCCCAGCGGAGTTTTCATCATTTGCATTCGGCATGTAGATCATTGCATCCTCAAATTGCGTAGCATTTCCATTCGATATGGAGCATTACGCCATAGAAAAATTCAAACATATGCATTCATGTGTTAACCATCAGACCATATCCCCGGCAGAGGCGTATCTTTGTTCAGCATCTGTACAGCACGTTTGCTACAGTTACTCCTGACAGCATTCAGGATTGATACCCCCAGAGAGGTTTATTTCCTCATTCATTGGTGAAAGGAAAGCTTGATTCTCCCTAGTGAGATCCCCTGCAAGTGTGTAGCCTTGCCCTGACATTTGTAGATGTCATCTTGTGATACTAATCAGTGTCATGTCAGCACCCGTGTGTGTTATTTGTTTGGTGTCGGTAAACACCATCTTTCAGTGTCGGTAAACATCGAGCCCATCCCAGTCGTTCGTTAATGTCTGGTCGTCTTTCTTTGGTGTCTGTAAACACCATCTTTCGGTGTCGGTAAACATCGAGTCCTACCCCAGTCATCCGTTGGTGTCTGGTCTTCTTTTGATGTCGATAAACATCATCTTTCGATATTCGTAATACCCTCCCCAGGGTTACCTCTCCGTTGGTTTCGATAAACGCTGAGTTTTTGCCTAGTCGTCCGTTGACGTCTAGTTGAATTATCCCCAATAAGTGTCTCCTTCTCCGTTGGTGTCGATAAACGTGAAGTTTTTCCTATGCGTCCGTTGACGTATAGTTGCTTATTCCCCACAGATCATTTGATAATGGCTGTTGATCCCCACAGAGTTACCTCTCCGTTGGTTTCGGTAAACGATGAGTTTTTCCCAATGGTCCGTTGATGATTGGTTGTGTTCACCTCTCCCCAGAAGAGTTACCTCTCCGTTGGTCTCGATAAACGTTGAGTTTTTTCCTATTCGTCCGTTGACGTGTAGTTGTACCCTTCCCCTCAGAGTTACATACCTCTCCGTTGGTTTCGATAAACGTTGAGTTTTTCTCATTCGTCCGTTGACGTCTGATTGTATATCCTATTCCCCAGTCATTCGTTAAATGTCTGGTTGATTCCCAGCCAGAATCCCCAGTAGAGTCGTCGGTGGACGTCCTATTCGGTTTCCGGTTGTTGTATCCCTTCCTTAGTGAAGTGGCCTCCCTCCCCGTTGGTGTCGATAAACGTCGAGCTTCTCCCGTTCGTCCGTTGACGTCTGGTCGAGTCTTCTCCTTCTCCGTTGGTGTCGATAAATGTCGAGCTTCTCCCGTTCGTCCATTGACGTCTGGTCGAGTCTTCTCCTTCTCCGCTGGTGTCGATAAACGTCGAGCTTCTCCCGTTCGTCCGTTGACGTCTGGTCGAGTCTTCCCATTCATCCGGTGATGTCTGGTCACCTCTCCGTTGGTTTTGGTAAACGTCGAGTTTTTTCTGGTCGTCCCCAGTAGAGTTACCTCTCCGTTGGTTTCGATAAACGTTGAGTTTTTCCCATGTCGTCCGTTGACGTATGGTTGTATCTCTCCCAGTCATTCATCAATGTCTGGTTACCTCTCCGTTGGTTTCGATAAACGTCGAGTTTTTCCAAGTTGTCCGTTGGCATCTAGTCGTGATTTCTATCCCCATTCATCGTCTTTCGATGTCTGGATGTGGCTGTACTTTTGAGAAAAAAATCAAAATCCCCAGTAATAAACATCAGATCCCAGTTGAGGTTGGATCCCTGCATTGTGCAAATTTCTACGGTTCTTGGTATTCAATCCCTGTTTACCCTGAAAGTCTGACAGCCGTTGCTCTCATCCGTTCGGGTTCCCAGTTGATTGAATAGGGGCAGCTGTAGCACCTCAAATTTGCACCTTCATTTTGTACATACATTTTCATTTTAGGTCATTAACATTAGTATTGTCCACTGCATAGCATTGCATTGTCCATTGCCCAAGTGCAAGTCAACAGTCAAGACTGGCTAGGAGATCCAGTTAAGCAAGCAAGCAAGTGTAATTCCTATTGAGGCAAGGCCCTAGGGTTGGTTCATTGAGTTCATATGACCTAGGGATCATTTTTAGGTGGTGTGGCCAAAGGTTGGATGCTCAAAGCTCAACAGTCAAGCTGAAATTCATCTGAAACCCTAGAAAGTCAACCAAAGTCAACTGTCAATTCAACCATGGATTTGAAGGTGGGAGATGGTTAGAGAGGCTTCATTCATGTCCATACAAGTCTCATTTGACATTTCAAAGATCAACATTGGAGAATTTGAGGTCAGATGAAAAGTTTCCAAAAATAGTAAGTGACCTGTAATTTCAAACTGCCAAAAATGGAAAGGTCTTCTCCTCAAGATTACATGTCCAAGCAAGCCTCAAATGAAATTTTGTCCAACATGAAAGTTGAAGATCTTGCTCTCACCTTTTCAAAAAGTCCAATAACATGAATTTCTCATGTGTGGTTGAGAAATTATGGATCAATCATTGTCAAGAAATTTTGAAGTTCAAAAGGGGATAACTTTCACACCAAAAGGCCAAATGGAGTGGGATTTTTTGTAACATTTCTATTTTGACATGCTCTATCCACATCATGCATTATATTTCATCAAATCTCATCACAAAAATATTGGATTTTTCCTTTGAATTGAATTTGAATTTTGGAGGGAAAAGTTTAATTTGAAAAATATGCATTGTTTTAATGTTTTTTTCACTTGCACTTGGTCTTAAACAGCATTTTGAGGTGAATTAAGCATGAATTCGTGCACTATAGCATCATTTCCATGCACATGAGGTGATTTGGCTAATTTGCTCTTACACTTGCATTTCACTAATTGCCATTGCATTTGGCTAATTAAGATTAAGAACTTCATTAGTGCATCATATATAAGGATAATCAAAACAGAATTCACCATTAACATTCCATTTGGTTCAGATCTAGATCTACTTGCAAGTTTCACAAGTTTTTGCTCTCACTTTTTCTGCAAAATTCTTCAAATCCTTTGCTATTTTCTTCATTGATTCATCATCCACAAGTGCTATTGGATCTTCTGCAAGCAAGGAATCATCATTTCGAAGCCGAATTAAGAACTGTTGAAGCTAGCATCATCCATGGCAGCTGTTGATTTGAGCAAGATCAAGCAAGACTGAGCATTGGATCTTCATACATTCATCCATTTAAGAGTTGTAGATCATCTGTTTCAACATTACAAAGCCTGAATTGCACAAATCCAGCTCTGCATCTTCATAGAGGTCAGATCTCGAATTCTATAATTCTTGAAATGTTGATGTGCTTTTGATAGATCTTTCCATGTGGAGTATGCTGAGCTTTGTTGCGATGATTTTCATTGAGAATTAAGAAAGTTATGTTGAATTTAAGATTGACATGTGAATCTTATTCTGTTCGATCCAGGCATGTTAGTTAGAATTAGGTTGAATTGATGTTAGCATGTTGTTGTGCATTAGAAGATGAACACAATGATGTATGGTTTGTGGATTTCTGTGCAACTTTGTTCTTGAGCGTATGAAGGCTGATGAACACATGAAGAACCCTAGCTTTTTTTCTCCAGAACTCGTTTGATCTGTTTTGGTATTTGTTTGCATGAGTTTCGTGTTTTTGAGCCATGCAGTGGTACATTTGGCACCAGCGTGTCATTTCCATTGGCCACAAGCGCTTCACGCTGCCTTGTCAGCTTAAATGAAACCCAACGCTTCAATGTAGCGCGCGCTAGTTTGAATCATTACCAGGTTCGATTCCCTACTGGAGCGTTTCACCTTTGGCTTTTGGCATTTTAATTCATTTATGTCATCCATGTTCTATATGCTTGCTTCCATTGTTTTTTTATTTTTTCTCTCCATTCCAAAATTCATAACTTCATGATGGATTGTCCAATTGAGATGAGATTTTTTTCATGATGTTCCTCATGATCTCTAATTTTTTTTAATGATTTTTACAAAAATTATGCACGCCTGGATTTTTATTTTTGCCTAGGGAATGTTCATACATGTGTTTTCTTGCTATGCCTTGCCATTTTGATTGTGAAATGATGATGGTTGATCCAATTATTGTGAAAATTTACATGCTTAATCTAGACACTTTGATTGATCTTTTGGCTTTGAGTTTGTATTTTTAGCATGCTTGGTTGTTGAGATATGAGCTGATCAAGGGAGGTGTGACAATGTGTGTCACACCATTTCTTGTCAAATTTGCTAATTTTATGTACCATGCCAAATAAATGTCAATTGATATGAATTTTTGCATGATGATACTTCTGGATGTTAGGTTTTAGTGTGAATTTTTGTAGAATTTTTGAGTGCATTTCCAATTTGTTTGAGAATTTCTTTTCTGTTTGACCATTTGTGGACTTTTTGAGAGTCATGAACTTCTATGATTTGTGAAATTCTTGGTGTTTATCCTATGAACCTAAAATTTTGCACATGTGTTCTAGACACTTTGAAGTTTGTCTTGGCTTTGGTTTGATGTCCATATCATGTTTGGATTCTGTTTTCTGTTTTATGCTTGCTTGAAGTTGATGTATGGTTTTGTGCCCTCATTGAGCTTGTTTTGCCTTGCCTTGCCTTATGGAATTTATTTTACATGCTTCCATTTGTCCAAATGATTTGAATTTTGGTATGATGATCATGTAATGAATGCTGTTTAGCCATGATTTTTCTTGAGATTTATTGAGCCATGTTTGAGTTGATGAGGATTGATTCATTCTGTTTGCTTCAATGAGCTTTGAACTTGCATGCTTTGCCTTAGTTGCTTAATGAAATGAAATTGGTGTATGATATGAACATGAGACCACTTGGAATTTGTTCCTAATTGATTGAGCTTGCTTCTTGCCAATTTTCATGTTCTGTTTTGGACTATTGCTCCCTCTTTGACCCTAGGCCTTGTCCTAGTGGTTGGTGCTTATGTTTGAGTTGTGTTTTCAGGACAAGAAGCATATGGCCTTGAGGAGTTTGATTCAATTGCTCATTTGTATTGATATTTGATTGATGTTGATTAACATTAAGTTGTTTTGTAGGTGGATTAGCTCCTTTGAGTTGAGCTTGTGCTTTGCTTGATGCATTGCTTGTTGTCTGTTTGTACAGTTTACTGTGGACTTCTAATCTGTCTGTTTGACTTTTGTCTGAGTTGTATACTGATTATGTTGGATTGTTTTCAGGTACATTAGTTGCTATAGTTCATTGTGAACTTGCTTTTGCTTTGCTTGATAGCTTAAGCATTGAGGTATAACTTCACTGACTTCATGTAGTCTTGAAGACCTGGCCTGTTACTTGGTCAGGCACCTGTCTGAAGCCCTCCTTAAGAGGAAATGCTTGTGTATGTTTATGTTTGTGCCAAGCAGGAAAAGACCTTCGATAAGGCAATTGGCAGATACAAGAGATGTGCAACCCATCTCCTGCTATTCAGTTGAGTCATCCCTTTGCTCACACACCTTGTGTTGATGCATTGTGGATATTAACCCAAGATCCTTGTACAGTTGTGTCAATCATATGTGTAGAAGGGTTCCCACTTTCTGAACCCACACATTCTTTTGTCTAAAGCTCTCCCAGGCCAGGGATAAGAGCTATGAGGCACACCCCTCACTTCCTATTTCATCTGCTTCACCCTAACTCTCAATGTTAGGGTTAAGAGCTAACATCACCCGATTCCAGTTGGCTTGTGTTTCACAGCCTAACCCTTGTGTGAGCCCACTTTGTTTGTATATAGTGTGTGCTATTTGTGTGATTGTTTTGCTTTGCCTGTGCTGTTTAGGATAGCTTGCTCCCTGTGCAAGTTAGATAGCAACCTTGACTTAGGGATGATATGCATGATAACATCTAGGCTCGAGTCGTAGTATCCCTAGCTGTGTCTCCCTTTGTATCTGGTTAGGCTAGTCCTTTGTCCCTGCGTAGGGGAACTACGTCGCCCTGATCCTCATACCAGATGAGGTACGTAGGCAGGAGATGAGTTGATCTCTCCGGGCGCCATTTTTTTTTGTCCCTTGTGCGAGTTGGAGTCTGACATAAGTCCAGCGATTAGCAGTCGGTTTCCTTTGTGTTTGTTTGTTGTGTGCTTGGAGTCCAATGTAAGTCCAGTGATTGGCATTTGGTTTCTAGTGTGTGTGTGTTTGGTTCGGAGTCTGATGTAAGTCCAGCGATTGGCATTCGGTTTCCATGTTTGCCTGTGTTTGTGTGGAGTTTGACGTAAGTCCAGCGATTGGCAGTCGATTTCCTGCGTTGTTTTGTTTGGCGTGCGTTAGCCGAGCTACGAGTGCTCTGATTCTTCTTAGTCCGAGAAGATACGTATGCATAGGATGCGACATCCTAGCGAGCACGTTTCCCCCTGTCCGAACTACGTCGACTCTGATGTCTATGCCTGATAGACTATGTAGGCCCAGGATGCGATATCCTGCCGAGTCAGTTTCTTTTGTTTTCTTGTGTCTCTTTCAGCCAGTGTGTGTGTTTGAGCAGTGTTTAGCAACCATTTTCCTTCCTTTTGTGCGTGGATCCCGTCGAGTACGACGGATGCGTAGGGGTGCTAATACCTTCCCTTCGCATAACCGACTCCCGATCCCATTCACTTTGGTCGCGAGACCATGTCTTTTCCAGGTTTACTTCGAGCGTTTCCTTTCCCTCTTTTGGGATAAATAACGCACGGTGGCGGCTCTGTTGTCTTGTCTTCCCGCCGGTTTTTCGCGTAATGCGACAATGATCAATACCATGGTTACCGCAATATTCTTCAAATATATGGTTTTCAAACTCACCCCCATGGTCACTTCTAATTGCAACAATATTTATATTTAATTTATTTTGGGAAAGCTTAGCAAATATTTCAAAGGAGGAGAACGTATCGCTCTTGCTTACTAAAAAAATAGTCCAACAAAATCTAGAAAAGTCGTCCACTATTACGAAACCGTAATAATTTCCTCCTAGACTTTTAATCCTAGATGGCCCAAATAAATCCACATGAAGAAGCTCGAGAGGTCTCGTTGTTGAAATGATATTTTTGGATTTAAATGAGATCCTCGTTTGCTTTCCCTTTTGACAAGCATCACAAAGGTGATCCTTGGTGAATTTTATTTTGGGGAGACGTAAGACTAGATCTTTTGATACTACTTTATTTAGTAAGTCAAAATTAACATGTGTTAAACGCCTATGTCATAACCATGAATCTTCACATATTGCTAAATTTTGTAGTTCAATTTCTGATTTTTACTTCGAGTCCCTTGGCTTTCTCTCGGGCCTTCTTACAACAAATTCTTTTATTTACAATTGTCTTTTAAGCTTGTATTGTTTAATTATCATGTTGTGTCCCCATTCAACAAACTGTACCCTCATTCCCATAATTTGTGTAATAAGTTTATCTATTTCATTTATTTTTATTATCTTGGTTGATTTTTAATTCATAATTTAAAATCAACAAATTTTTAGAAAAGAACAAAAACAAACACTCGATCCAACGTCGAGCCTTTTTCCCAAATCAAATCCAAATTAATTGCTTTTACAATAAAAATCAAATCCAAGTCAAGCATCACCCCTGCCACATTCAAATTCTTTTCATAAGTAAACTTCAGACACTTGATCCAACGTCAAGTCGTCCCCCTTTTTAAATCTTTTACAATAAAAATGAAAGAAACTGATTAGGTTTAGACTTTCTCTATTTTTAATGTTAGGATACTGTTGTGGAGCTCCATGTTCGAACACTCATCTTCCATACTAAAATACACTAATTACCATAATTAGGTCATTCCTCTTATAGAAGAAAAATATTGATTGGATATCGACCTTCTCTTTCCCGATTATTTATACACTACAATAGAGTTCCCTGTATGAAAAATTGTTTTTTGTTAATGAACTTTGACCTAATTAGCCACACATTTTCATAATAAACTTTTGGATGAAAAGATTGTGATTGGGCTTAGGCCTCTGCCTTTTCAGGCATTCGAGTACTGCATTAGAGATCCTTGTATGGATGCTTGTCTCCACTTAAAATCAACTCAAACTCATCAAACTTGTTTTTCGCCCTTGCGCGACCCCGATTTTTTCCAAGAAAAGAGTATGTTACATCCATTTTGACGCGAAACAAACAAAGACTTCAGCCTCCAAGAGCGAGCGACAAGTAAAAGTTTCACCGCTCAAATGCGATCTAAGCATAACTCTCTTAAAAGCAATCAATCAAGTAGTTCTCTTTTAGTAGAACTACGTAGCCTTGAGTTCTTCATAGCACCTGGAGATACGTAAGAGCAGAATTATGAAATCTTGTTAGGTACATTAATGTTAAAAAACACCCCTTTAATAAAAAAATACTTTCCTTTCTTTTTCTCTCTCAATAAGTAGAAGAAATAAATTAACATTAGATAACACTCTATCGCAAATCTAATTAAGTGGTTCCAGTTGAGTACAATGGATGTGAGGGATACTTATATCTCCCCCTTGCATAACCGACTCCTGAATCTGAATTTGGTTACAAAGATCATTTTCTTTTTTGCTTTTTTCATGGGTTTTATTGATATTTTCCCTTTCCCTCTTTTGGAATAAATAAAGTTCATTGACGACTCTAATCAAACATATTTTTTGCATGCGTGCGAGCACCTCGTGAAATATCACATTTTTTTAGATGTGACAACTGGCGATTCTGCTGAGGAACAAATATACTGATCCAAGCAAGAGAGAGATAAGTCTAGCTTAGTTTATTTTGTGTTGAGTTTTAGCTTCGTTGGTTTATTTTCTTCTATATTCTTTTGTTGTTATCTCATTGTGTTGTTGATGTATGTTATCTGTTGTGGTCCATTGGTATCATTGAGGCTCTTTGACTCTTGACACTTTGTGAGATATGCTATTTACCCGAGTCTGAGAAAATCATAGGATTAAGATATTGGTTGTGAAGTATTGGACCGCGAGGAGCTTTCCTCGTTGGGATAATACAAAGACCCTGTCTAGATTAGATTCTCTTGGAGATGTTATTGTCTAACGAGCCTTCATCATGGGGATAATGTTTTCAAGATTGGATAAATGACTCTAGGGACCTTTCAGAACCTGTTCCATTTTTTGTAGTTATTTAGTGTTGTCCTGCAAGACATCAGACTCGTTGGGTTGATACGAAATCATCACTTAGATGAGATCCATTGAAAGTATTACTATCTTATGATTATTCGTTTTGGCGATAATATTTTAAACCTCGACCCATGATTTTAAGAACCTTTTAGAACCTGTTTCGTCTTTGGTGGTTGTGTAGTATTGGACCGAGAGGAGCCTTCCTCGTTAGGACAATACAAAGATTCTGCCTAGAGTAGATTCTCTTGGAGATGTTATTGTCCAATGAACCTTCATCAAGCGATAATATTTTCAATTTGGGTCACTGACTCTAGGAACCCTTTTATCCGAACTCTTAGAGCTAACCCGGTGAGTGGGTTTCATGGGAGCACAACAACTTAGAACTAACCCGATGTAGGAGGCCTACCTAATCAGGTTGCTTTGTTGTTACCAGTGTTACCCCATATCATTACCTGCACATGAAATTTCATTGTATCCATACATGGCATGGCATTAAATTTTTGCATATCAAAAAATTATATTAGTTGCATCCAATATGCATCATGCATGTCATTTACAAAATAAAAACTCATTCATCCTTTGTCCATAACCCATAACTGATTTCCTGACACCAGTATCATACTCAAAGCAGATTTCAAACGATCATGGACCCATGGGAGCAAATCCAGGCGATGTTAATAGAAGATGTTGGCATGATGGAGAACTAGTTGAACCAACTCAGAGAGGCTATGTCAACTTTGGCACAAAGAGAGGACAATATTTAGCAGATTGAAGTCATTGATAATGTCATTCCACCTCCAGTAAGTGGTCCTACTCAACCTCATCCAGTATGAATCCGAGTTTAGAATCCTGCTATACAAAAGTACCACATTGTCTGAGATGGACATACCTCACCTCATGATGGTATTAAGTATCATAGGTTCACATTCACCTCGCCAAATCCCCAAGGGGCAGGCCCGATAGTGAATCATGAACACCTAGAGGATGCTGAGATTATTAAAATATGATGTGTGTTGGAAGAAAGGTTTAAAGCCATATAGGGGTGTGACACTTATAGGCTCGATCATTTTGACTTGTACTTAGTGACAGACATAGTAATCCCTCCAAAGTTCAAGACACCAGATTTCGAAAAGTATAAAGGGATTAATTATCCAAAGACTCATTTGACAATATACTGTTGTAAAATGGACGCGTACTCTCGTGATGACATGTTGCTCATCCACTTATTTCAAGGCAGTCTCATTTGAGCATCATTGGAATGGTACATGCAGGTAGTGTGAAGTCATGTCCAGACCTGGACAGACTTGGCCAAGGCATTCCCGAAATATTACTAATACAACACGGATATGGCTCTGAATCATACTAAATTGCAATATCTTACTCAGAAGAGCACGGAGTCGTTCAAAGAGTATGGCCAAAGATAGAGAGAGTTGGCTTATCGTGTTCAACCACGCATGATGGATAGGGAGCTAACTGATATGTTTATTGTAACACCCTTCTAAATACCCCAAATATTTAATTTAAAATAACCACATATTAATCAGAGTAATTATGCCCCGAAGGGCGTCACACAATCATTTCACTACATTCATCAAAATCTCCTGTCATGCTCATTTATTTAATTAAAATAAGATTCTTTGCATAATTCGCAGCGGAGTAAAATCCAACATCAATGTAAAACATGTAACACAATACATGTAAATCATTCAACAACCAATATCAACTTAATTAAAACATCCCCTCCCGATGTTACATCTATCAGAGCATGACCCACTAAGGACGACACTAGACTCCAAGGACTAGCTTCTACTCAACTCACTGCTCGTTACCTGAAAAAGAGTCGTAAGGGTGAGTTCCTCAATCAATATAATAAGCATTATAGAACAACATGTAATGCTAAGTAAATAACACATCAATTCACCCTAATCAAACTAAGCACTCAGCAACGGCAATGTCCGTTCAAACATCATATTCAACAGTAACATATATCATATGTATAATCTCAACCATATTCAACATCAACAACACAACACAACACACCACACACATATAATACTGGAATACATCCATTCATATTATATGCCATACATTCATTATGCAATGAGACTCCACACATGCGGTACCGACTCTTCTTGAACATATAGTTCAAGCTCACCGATCCCTCCAGATACGGCTACTGAGCTCACTAGTCCCACTCATTGAGATCTAATGACTCACTCACTAATTCCTCACTATGGGAATTAGCTACAGCCCCAAAGGCTAGACTATGCAAGCTAATCATCTAGCATGCAAACATCACAACAATCCACAACTCACTAATTCCTCACTATGGGAATTAGCTACAGCCCCACAGGCTATGCCATGCACGCTAATCACCTAGCAATGCAGCATCAACAACAACTCAAGAATAGACACATGCTCACACTCTAAGCCATAAAACAGTCTATTCACAAGGCATACATAACTGATACATTCACAGCATAATGCATACCAACACATATCATCCACACATTTATCACCAAAGCATATCATATCATGCCATATAATCAATCATAGTATTAGCACACTCTACCAATACCTATGCTACTCAAAACGACGGGAAATGATCCCTATTACATCATACCTCAGCTAAGTCACATTACTCAGCCTAAACAGCCAAAACTGCACAACAACAGCACAGAAAATCATAATTCTGCCCATACGCGTATTGCCTATGCCCATACGCGTATTGCCCAAACCTGACCAAGTCCATACGCGTACTGCCCACTCTCATACGCGTATTGCACATTTCCTCGCCCAACTCATACGCGTATCACCTGTCTCATACGCGTATGCTACGCGTAACAATCTCCCATTACGCGTACCAACAGAGACCAATTTACGTTCAAAATATCATCTTTTTCACCCATACGCGTAAGGCCTCATCCATACGCGTACCAGCCATCTCATACGCGTATTGCCTAGTGCCATACGCGTATGACCAGAGACCAGAACTCTCAGATCTGCAATGGCTTTCTCTGCTACGAGATCTATCCAATTCAACCTTCTACAGTCCAATTTTTACACACAGTTCATTCATATCATCTAACACTAATCATACACTTTCGATTTCACAAATTGCTAACTTTTCTATCTCAAATTCCTACGAATTTCATCAATTATACTCCGAATTTCGTTCATCTCAAAAGTTCACAAATTCAACATATATCATTCAATCAGAGGTAAAACAATGGTCTATTACTACCCAGTACATATCATCCCATAATACCCGTTAATCGATGATAAACCCCCCTTACCTGAGTTAATCCGGCAGCCTCCGAGCTCTAAGCTTTTTCCTTCCTTCAACCTTCGTTCTCTGGCTTTTTGCCCTTTCTGCCTCTTTTCCCTTTTCACGTGAAAAATAACCTTTTTACCAAAAATGGGACTTTTTATTATTCCAACTTATTTTATTCCAATAAATAATTATCCCAAATAATTATTATTCCAAAATAATAATAATAATCCAAACTTCCAATTATTCATTTAAATTAATAAATAAAAAATTAATTTAAATCCAATAATCATCTCATTTTAATTGGGGTGTTACAACTCTCCCCCACTAAAAGAGTTTTCGTCCTCGAAAACATACCTCAAGCGAACAACTCCGGATAAGACTCCTTCATCTGACTCTCAAGTTCCCAAGTCACATTGCCACCTGCTGGTCCTCCCCAAGCTACCTTCACCAAGGCAATCTCTTTACCCCGCAACTGCTTCAACTCTCGATCCTCGATCCTCATAGGCGATGTTTCAACAGTCAGGTTGTCTCTCACCTGTACATCATCTACTTGGACTACATGCGACGGATCATGAATGTATCTCCTCAACTGAGACACATGGAAAACATCATGCAAATTCGCAAGCGACGGCGGTAAAGCGATACGATAGGCTACCTCTCCTATCCTCTTCAAAATCTGATAAGGACCAATAAATCGAGGTGTCAACTTCTTCGACTTCAAAGCTCGACCAACACCAGTTATCGGAGTAACACGAAGAAACACATGATCTCCCTTTTGGAACTCAAGTGACTTCCTCCTCTTATCATGATAACTCTTCTGACGACTCTGAGCAATTCTCATCTTATCCTGAATCATCTTAATCTTTTCTGTAGTTTGTTGAACAATCTCCGGTCCAACTACAGCACTCTCACCAGACTCATACCAACATAAAGGTGTCCGACATCTCCTACCATATAAAGCTTCAAACGGTGCCATACCAATACTCGAATGGAAACTATTGTTGTAGGTAAACTCAATCAAAGGCAAATAACAATCCCAAGCACCTCCTTTTTCCAAAACACAAGCTCTCAAAAGATCCTCTAATGACTGAATCGTCCTCTCAGTCTGACCGTCAGTCTGCGGATGATATGCAGAACTCAATCTCAGCTTAGTTCCCAAAGCTCTCTGCAAACCTTCCCAAAACTTCGATGTAAATCTAGGATCTCTGTCCGAAACAATACTAGACGGAATACCATGCAAACTTACAATCTTCTCGATATACAACTCGGCTAATCTCTCTAACGGATAATCCATTCTGATCGGAATGAAATGAGCCGATTTCGTCAATCTATCAACAATCACCCAAATGGCTTCAAAATTCTTACTTGTCCTCGGCAACCCAGAAACAAAATCCATACTGATACTATCCCACTTCCACTCTGGAATAGCCAACGGTTGCATTAGCCCAGACGGCTTCTGATGCTCAATCTTTGACTTCTGACAAGTCAAACAGGAATAAACAAAACTTGCAATTTCTCTTTTCATTCCCGGCCACCAAAACAACCTTTTCAAATCATGATACATCTTCGTAGCTCCAGGATGAATACTCAAACCACTACGATGTCCTTCCTCAAGAATACTTTTCTTAAGCTCGGCAACATCCGGAATACACACCCGGTTACCAAATCTCAACACACCATTCTCATCAACTCTGAATTCACCACCTTGACCTTGATTCACTAAGGTCAACTTATCAACCAAAAGCATATCGGATTTCTGACCCTCTCTAATCTCATCCAAAATACCACTTGTTAACTTCAACATTCCCAATTTAACACTATTGTGAGTACTCTCACACACCAAACTCAAATCTCTAAACTGCTCAATCAAATCCAATTCTTTAACCATTAACATAGACATATGTAATGATTTCCGACTCAATGCATCAGCCACTACATTTGCTTTACCCGGATGGTAATTCAAACCAAAATCATAATCCTTCAGAAATTCTAACCATCTCCTCTGTCTCATATTCAGCTCTTTCTGATCAAACAAATACTTTAAACTCTTATGGTCACTGAAAACTTCAAATCTTGACCCGTACAAATAATGCCTCTATAACTTTAGAACAAATACCACAGCTGCCAACTCTAAATCATGTGTCGGATAGTTCCTCTCATGAACCCTCAGTTGTCTCGAAGCATAAGCTATAACCTGCTTATTCTGCATCAACACACCACCTAAACCCAACAACGAAGCATCACAGTAAACCTCAAATGGTTCCGACGAACTCGGTAATATCAGAATAGGAGCAGTAGTTAACCTTCTCTTTAACTCTTGGAAACCTTCTTCACATTTTGAGTCCCAAACAAACGCTTGCCCTTTTCTAGTCAACATTGTCAACGGTAACGCCAACTTAGAGAATCCCTCAATAAACTTCCTATAGTAACCTGCAAGTCCAAGAAAACTCCTTATCTCAGAAACTGACTTCGGAGCTTCCCACTTAGACACCGCTTCTATCTTAGAAGGATCAACAGCAACACCACCTCTTGAAATCACGTGACCAAGAAAACTAACTTCTTCTAACCAAAATTCACACTTAGACAGTTTAGCAAATAACTTCTTTTCTCGCAGAACTTCCAACACCACTCTCAAATGTTCAGCATGCTCTTCTTCAGATTTCGAATACACCAAAATGTCATCAATAAACACCACCACAAACTGATCTAGGTACGGATGGAAAATCCTATTCATATACTCCATAAATACTCCAGGCGCATTAGTCACACCAAAAGGCATTACAGAATACTCATAATGTCCATACCTTGTTCTGAAGGCAGTCTTCTGAATATCCTCAGTTTTCACACGTATCTGATGATATCCCGATCTCAAATCTATTTTGCTGAACACACTTGCACCAACCAACTGATCCATCAAATCATCAATCCTCGGCAAAGGATACCGATTCTTGATCGTCACTTTATTCAGTTGCCTGTAATCCACACACAACCTCATAGTACCTTCCTTCTTCTTAACCAACAACACTGGTGCACCCCACGGTGACACACTCGGACGAATAAATTTCTTATCCAACAGGTCTTCCAACTGACTCTTCAATTCAGCTAACTCAACAGCAGACATACGATACGGAGCCATCGATATCGGTCTAGTACCAGGTACCAAATCAATCGAGAACTCAACTTCACGTTCTGGCGGCAATTCATTCACCTCTTCCGGAAACACCTCAGGAAAATCACACACTACAGCTAGATCGCCAATCACCAGTTTACCTTTAGCCTCCAAAAACGCTAACAGCATAAACAACTCTGCCCCACCAGCTACTTCCTCATTCACTTGCCTTGCTGATAGAAACAAACTCTTCCCTTCCTCAACCTCAGGAAAGATCACAGTCTTATCAAAACAGTTGATAGAAACTCGGTTAAACACCAACCAGTTCATACCCAAGATAACATCAATCTGCACTAATGGAAGACACACAAGGTCTATCCCAAAATCCCTACCAAAAATACTCAAAGGGCAACTCAAACAGACTGAAGTAGTAGTCACTGAACCCTTCGCAGGAGTATCAATTACCATACTACCATGCATCTCAGATATCTCTAACTTAAGTTTCACAGCACAATCCAAAGATATAAAAGAATGAGTAGCACCGGTGTCAATAATAGCTACAAGAGGAAAGCCATTAATATAACACGTACCTCAGATCAACCGATCATCTGCGGAAGTCTCAGAACCCGATAAGGCAAAGACCTTGCCTCCTGACTGATTCTCTTTCTTCGGCTTAGGACACTGTGGGCTGATATGACCCAACTCTCCACAGTTGAAACAAGTCACAGTCTTCAACCGACACTCTGCAGCTAAATGACCACCTTTTCCACACTTGAAACACTTCATCTCAGCACTGGTACACTCATGAACACGATGTCCAGCCCGACCACATCTGTAACACTTAACAGGAGCACTAGAGTCTCCCCCACTAGGCCTCTTCATCCCACTCTGTCTCTGAAAACCTTTGCCAGCTGCATACGGTTTTCCACGATCAATCTGATTCTTGCCTTTCCTATCAACTCTCTGCTGATAGCTCTCAGCTCTGGCCTTGGAATCCTGTTCAAAAATCCTGCAACAGTCAACCAAATCAGAAAACACTCTAATCCTTTGATACCCAATAGCCTGCTTGATCTCGGGACGCAACCCGTTCTCAAACTTCACACACTTTGAAAATTCCCCAGTAGCCTCACTATAGGGAGTGTAATACTTTGACAGTTCTGTGAACTTAGCAGCATACTCCGTAACAGACCTGTTACCCTGCTTCAATTCCAAGAACTCTATCTCCTTCTTTCCTCTGACATCCTCGGGAAAATACTTCCTCAGAAATCTCTCTCTGAACACAGCCCAAGTAATCTCAGCATTCCCAGCAGATTCCAACTCAGTGCGGGTAGCAACCCACCAATCATCAGCTTCCTCTGACAGCATATGCGTACCGAACCTGACCTTCTGGTTATCAGCACACTCAGTTACTCGGAAGATCCTCTCAATCTCCTTCAACCACTTCTGAGCGCCATCTGGATCGTATGCTCCTTTAAACATTGGAGGATTGTTCTTCTGGAACTCACTCAACTGACGAGCAGCTCCCATTCCTATAACATTCGGATTTCCTCCAAGTACTCCAGCTAGCATACCCAGAGCCTCAGCAATCGCAGCATCATCTCTACCTCTTCCAGCCATCTCTATTCTGAAAACCCAAACAAACTAAAATAATAAGTACTGATAGGGTTACACAACGCCTATCCCGTACAGGGGAAACAGAATAATTACGACTCGACTCGACCGACTATGCTCTGATACCACTAATGTAACACCCTTCTAAATACCCCAAATATTTAATTTAAAATAACCACATATTAATCAGAGTAATTATGCCCCGAAGGGCGTCACACAATCATTTCACTACATTCATCAAAATCTCCTGTCATGCTCATTTATTTAATTAAAATAAGATTCTTTGCATAATTCGCAGCGGAGTAAAATCCAACATCAATGTAAAACATGTAACACAATACATGTAAATCATTCAACAACCAATATCAACTTAATTAAAACATCCCCTCCCGATGTTACATCTATCAGAGCATGACCCACTAAGGACGACACTAGACTCCAAGGACTAGCTTCTACTCAACTCACTGCTCGTTACCTGAAAAAGAGTCGTAAGGGTGAGTTCCTCAATCAATATAATAAGCATTATAGAACAACATGTAATGCTAAGTAAATAACACATCAATTCACCCTAATCAAACTAAGCACTCAGCAACGGCAATGTCCGTTCAAACATCATATTCAACAGTAACATATATCATATGTATAATCTCAACCATATTCAACATCAACAACACAACACACCACACACATATAATACTGGAATACATCCATTCATATTATATGCCATACATTCATTATGCAATGAGACTCCACACATGCGGTACCGACTCTTCTTGAACATATAGTTCAAGCTCACCGATCCCTCCAGATACGGCTACTGAGCTCACTAGTCCCACTCATTGAGATCTAATGACTCACTCACTAATTCCTCACTATGGGAATTAGCTACAGCCCCAAAGGCTAGACTATGCAAGCTAATCATCTAGCATGCAAACATCACAACAATCCACAACTCACTAATTCCTCACTATGGGAATTAGCTACAGCCCCACAGGCTATGCCATGCACGCTAATCACCTAGCAATGCAGCATCAACAACAACTCAAGAATAGACACATGCTCACACTCTAAGCCATAAAACAGTCTATTCACAAGGCATACATAACTGATACATTCACAGCATAATGCATACCAACACATATCATCCACACATTTATCACCAAAGCATATCATATCATGCCATATAATCAATCATAGTATTAGCACACTCTACCAATACCTATGCTACTCAAAACGACGGGAAATGATCCCTATTACATCATACCTCAGCTAAGTCACATTACTCAGCCTAAACAGCCAAAACTGCACAACAACAGCACAGAAAATCATAATTCTGCCCATACGCGTATTGCCTATGCCCATACGCGTATTGCCCAAACCTGACCAAGTCCATACGCGTACTGCCCACTCTCATACGCGTATTGCGCATTTCCTCGCCCAACTCATACGCGTATCACCTGTCTCATACGCGTATGCTACGCGTAACAATCTCCCATTACGCGTACCAACAGAGACCAATTTACGTTCAAAATATCATCTTTTTCACCCATACGCGTAAGGCCTCATCCATACGCGTACCAGCCATCTCATACGCGTATTGCCTAGTGCCATACGCGTATGACCAGAGACCAGAACTCTCAGATCTGCAATGGCTTTCTCTGCTACGAGATCTATCCAATTCAACCTTCTACAGTCCAATTTTTACACACAGTTCATTCATATCATCTAACACTAATCATACACTTTCGATTTCACAAATTGCTAACTTTTCTATCTCAAATTCCTACGAATTTCATCAATTATACTCCGAATTTCGTTCATCTCAAAAGTTCACAAATTCAACATATATCATTCAATCAGAGGTAAAACAATGGTCTATTACTACCCAGTACATATCATCCCATAATACCCGTTAATCGATGATAAACCCCCCTTACCTGAGTTAATCCGGCAGCCTCCGAGCTCTAAGCTTTTTCCTTCCTTCAACCTTCGTTCTCTGGCTTTTTGCCCTTTTTGCCTCTTTTCCCTTTTCACGTGAAAAATAACCTTTTTACCAAAAATGGGACTTTTTATTATTCCAACTTATTTTATTCCAATAAATAATTATCCCAAATAATTATTATTCCAAAATAATAATAATAATAATCCAAACTTTCAATTATTCATTTAAATTAATAAATAAAATATTAATTTAAATCCAATAATCATCTCATTTTAATTGGGGTGTTACATTTATGGGTACCCTGCAAGACCCATACTTAGGAAAGATGATAAGCAGTGTGTCATCATCCTTCTCTGACCTGGTGACAATTAGGGAATATATCGAGTGTGGGCTCAAAAGAGGAAGAGTCCAAGGAGTCTCAAGTGGCCAGACTAATGAGAGTGAATCCCTTAGTGATTTCCAAAAGTAAGGTGAAGATAAATTTAATTCAATACGGGAAGCTCCCCAAACTCCACAAGCTCCACCTCTGGTGCCTTATTATCAGTACCCATGCATATCAGTTGTTCAGAGTCAGCAACCTTATGGGCCTTCATATCAAATTCCATTTCCTTCACATGGTCAATATTCTCCTACAAATCGAGGTCCCCCTTAGGACCAATAGCAGATTCAGCAGCAGCCATATCGACAACAACATGCTCTACAACGGCAATGCCAACACACTCAAAAGCCAAAGAGGCAGTTTGATACTTTACCAGTGACATACTTCCATCTTTGATCAACAATGGAATGGTAGAGCCAAAGGAACTGAATTCAGTGCCTCTCCCGTATCCATCAGGATTTGACCCCAACACCCGATGTGACTTCCATGTGGGGGCATAATCTGATTGAGTCTGAATTGATTTCGTTCACACCTCAGGGCCTTCAGTCAACATTAGTATTTTACTTGGTCATGCGAGTCGATCAGTCCTTACTATGGAAGAAATTTTCGAGAATGGGTGTGAAGATGATTATCATACTTGTCTCAATGAGCATGACAACCTCCAACCATGAAGAAGGTTAGCCCACCAACAGATCAAGCACAAGAGTTCATCCTCAACTGTTAATCATCTGGCTATTTCAGTTTATCATTTGTATTTCCTTTGCATGTTTGAATGTTTATTTGCTTTTAAGTATTGTTATTTTCTTTCAATGTAATATTAATGAAGTGATCATGCATATTTTGTATCAATCATGTCGTATTCACTCATTCTTTCCATTTATAATATATATTATATATATTATTTATAATATATATATATATATATATATATATATATATATATATATATATATATATATATATATATATATATATATCCCATTCACAGTTCTTTATCAAACTATTGTTTTAACAAAGATTAGAAGGAGAATGATGAAAACAAAGTACCCAAAATTGCTGACAAGTATGCTTTCAAACATAATTTTGTTGATGATGTAAGGTATTGTTTCTACCCCTAAACACTAGAGATATAGAGAAGATAATCCCTCGTCATCCCCTTTGAGCCTAGAAGTTGGTGTTTCTTTCTGAATGAAAAAATCCTTAATCTGAACCTAGGGCGGGGTAGTTTTCAGTTAATGTGGCTATGCATTTCAAAGTTCAATAAAACCATACAGAACGCGTGAGCGGTCTAACTCCATGCTTTCTTCACACACATCAAAGAAGTGTCAAAGAAATCATGAAGTCAGAGGTATTGTGGTTATTCCTTAATAACCGATGACATGGCATTCATAATCTTCCAAAGAAAAAGAAAAAAAAGAGAAATTTCGCTAAGTCAAACACCAAGGAGATGACTTTGACAAAAATAAGGGTGTCCCGGTGGACTGAGAGTTCAAAAAAACTAGTCCAGGTAAAAGATAGGAAAAAGAAGAAAAAGAGAAAAGAAATATAAGATGAAAATAGTTGACCATCATATCAAGAACCAAATGGTCACCAAAATTACGGATAAAATCAAATTTTGTGATTACCAAACAAAGATAGGTGACTGCCACCTCAAATGAATGATCACCGTTGATTCTTAAGCCAATAGGTTCACACTTTCAAACTCTCTTGTAAGTTGAATGTGCTTGTCAAGTTAACTGAATATAGGACTGAAGATCATCAAGTAGATTGGGTTTTGTTTAAAATTTGATTTAGTTGACACCATGAACCAAACTACATTACAACCTTCAAAAGACCTAATTGAAGTAAGGTTCTTTTGAAAGCATACTCAGCAAGGTTGCGTTAACATGACTCCTAGATATTTGCTAATAATCTATATTGGTATTCTATCTTATTGTCTTTTGCACTTTGAATAAACCAGTGATCCATTCAATGTATATCACCTTCATTTCAATAATGATTGATTTCAAAATTTGCAAGAGCATTACATTAAAATTACAATTTTTTGAAGGAACAATTTTAATATCAAATCGGCATTTAGTATCAAGGAAGTTCTTCCCAAAGAGCAGTCAACATGGTGCAAGTTGTTTCAAGATTCAATCAATATAGGGCAATCACTTCGAGACGCAGCAAGTCTCTCCGAGGCTCATACTGGGGAAAGCCACTTCAATAATAAATTGAAGCTCGCCACTCCAAAAGTATATCAATCAGAGGCATACCATTGCAGAATTCAGAATACTAGGGTAAGACGTCTTAAAGTCTTATTTTGGAAAGTAGTTATCAATTTATTTTTTGAAAGCAAGTTTTTTCAAAGGCCCAACAAACAAGGGCACAATAAGTTCAAAAGATGGGAAGCATCTCAATAATCATCATGACCTAAGAAAGTCAAAGGTTACTACTCTTCTAGAGACAAGAGTCTTCATTGAAGCCTACCAGGCGACAAAGCATAAATCATAGTTTTGCAAACCATTTTCATGGTGTCAAAACTATGCAAAGCCAGTGGTGTCGGGGAATCAAAGCTTGATACCAACAAAATGCATAAACTAGTATATTCATGCATTCATTTTCTTCTTGCATATCATGTGCAAAATAGGTCATGCATAAACCTCAGCCGGATTCAGCAACCTCTCAAGGAATTTCAAATGTAATCCTCAGCAGAATCAAGATTCAAAAAGTTATTCTCAATAGTAGAGTAATTTTTTTCTTCAGTACAAATTGCTTTTAGAAGACCATCATTATTGGTGATGATTCTCAAGACGGTTCTTCCTTCCCCAACAAAGTTGTATTCCCCAAGTGAACTCTGGTGTCAACTAAATTTCTACTTGGTTTCCCTAGTAGATATCTCCCCACGGAGTTTCCCCTGTAATTTTCTCCAGCAAAACTTTATGAACTCACTAGACGAGTTTCATACCAGTAGGATTTCTTAGAAAGGTACCCCCAGCAACATTATCCTCAACAAGTTTATCTGAAGTAATTGTCTAAGATATACATTTCTTCACAGGGATAACTCAAGTCAGCAATCTCCCCAGTGAGTCTAATGGACAAGGATTCCATAACAAATAAGCTCTAATGAATGATTCTCATTATACCTCCAACATGTTTGTTGATTGTTACTCCCCAAACAGAGGTTACCCTAGAAAGTCTTGTTAGAACTTTTCCTTTGTAGATCTTCCTTAGTAAGTTTTCTACTAGGGGAGTCCTTTTTCATTGTTTCCACAACATCTTATCAATGTTTGTCAACCCCTAGTTGATGTTTTCTTGATTTGTTCTCGATCCCTGAGTCGATGTCACTGTCTTTATTTTCTCAACCCCCAAGTCAATGTCATTGTCTTTATTTTCTCGACCCCCGAGTCAATGTTGTCTTTGTTTTTCCAACCCTCGAGTTGATATGTTCTCGACCCCCGAGTCGATGTCGTTCTCTTTAATGTATCTCAATCCCCAATTTGATAACTTGTCATAATCCTCAACCCCCGAGTTGAACTGTGTTTTTATTTTTTCTCGGCCCCCGGGTTGATGTTATCTTTATTTACTTAACCCTTGGGTTGATGTTATCTTTATTTCCTTAACCCCCAAATTGATATTTTCCAACCCCCCGAGTTGATGTCATTTTATCTTGATGTTACCTCAACCCCCAAGTTGACTTGTGTCTCATTTTTTTCTCGGTCCCCGAGTCGAAATTGTGTTTACTTTCTTAACCCACGAGTTGATATGTTATATCTCCAGCGAGTCTCGTGTACATTTATTTCCCAGAGAGTCTTTTATATTCCCCAACAGTTTACTTCAGTTAATCCCCGACAGAGTTAGTGTTCCATACTGATCTACTCACTGAAGAAGCCTTGTATTGGACTTGTCAATCCAATAATTGAGAGTAATGCTAAGCCTCTTGGATAATATTATCCTCTGATCCCCAGCTAGTTCCCAAGATCTTCTTATTCCCCATAGGAGTCTTCTGTCAGCCAAGAGCCGCTGAATATGTAGTTATTCCCCAAAGAAAATCTTTTGTTTATTTCACAGCAGTTTTGCTTCAATTAAGAGCGGTTGAATGCAATAGTTTTAGCCAAGAACAATCAGACATTATTTTATTTTTCAGTTTTTCTTCTACCAAGAGAAGTTGAATGCAATAGTTTCATCCAAAAGCAGCTAAAAATTATTTTATTTCCCAATAGTTTTGCTTCAACCAAGAGCAGTTGAATTCAATAGTTTCAGCAAAGAGAAGCTGAATACTATTTTTATTTTATGCAGTTTGCTTCAACCAATAGCAGTTGAATGCAATAGTTTCAGCCAAGAGTAGTTGGATACTATTTTTATTTTATGCGGTTAGCTTCAACCAAGAGCAGTTGAATGCAATAGTTTCATCCAAGAGCAGCTGGATACTATTTTATTTTATGTATTTTTGCTTCAACCAAGAGTAGTTGAATGCAATAGTTCCAGCAAAGAGCAATTGAATACTATTTATTTATTTTGCACAATTTTTCTTCAACTAAAAGCAGTTGAATGCATTTAATTCATCCAAGATTTGATGAATATGATATCTTTAGCCAAAAGAAGATGAATATGATCATTTATTCCCCGAGGAGTGTCTTCCTTCAATGAAGAGCATCTGAAGAACACTCGAGCAGTTACTTTGTAATAGATCCATCCCCAGAGATCTACTGCCAGTCAAAAGCAGCTGGACATGATTCTCCGATCCCCAATCATCCGCTTAGCATATAAGAAATCAAGACCATTTCTTAGTTCATTACATTCATGATTAAGAAATCAAGAGTATTTATTATTTCATTTGCATATCATATAAGAAATAAAGAGCATTTCTTAGTTCAATTACATTCATTTTAAGAAATCGAGAGTATTTCTTATTTCATTTTGCATTGCATTTAAGAAATCAAGAGTATTTATTATTTCATTCATATCACTAAGAAATCGAGAGTATTTCTTAAATTATCTATATTCATCTTTAAGGAGACAAGAGTACTTCTTAACCTGCATAACATCTGAGCAATCAAGAGTATTTCTTAATTCATTTACATTCATGATTAAGAAATCAAGAGTATCTCTTAAATAATTTTATTTTTCATGATTACAAAATCAAGAGTATTGCTTAATTCATTTGCACTCATCTTTAAGGAGTCAAGAGTACTTCTTAAACTTCATATCATTAACGAATCAAGAGTATTTCTTAAACCATCATTTACATTCATAAAATTAAGATATTGAGAGTAGTTCTTAAAACATTCGCACTCATTTTTAAGAAGTCAAGGGTACTTCTTAACATTCTCATAATTAATAAATCAAGAGTATTTCTTAATTTATATGCATTTCATTCAACCATATGATGATTAAGAGATCAAGAGTATTTCTTAATTAATTCATTTCTAAGGAGTCAAGAGCACTTCTTAGCATACATATCATTTATCATATGATGATTAAGAAATCAAGAGTATTTCTTAATTCATGTGCATTTCATTCAATCATATGATGATTAAGAGGTCAAGAGTATTTCTTAATTCATTCATTTTAAAGAAGTTAATAGCACTTCTTAGAATACATATCATTTGTCATCTAATGATTAAGAAATCAAAAGTATTTCTTAATTCATTTGCATTCATCTTTAAGAAGTCATGAGTATTTCTTAACCTTCATTGCATCCATATCACCTGACGATTAGGAAGTCAAGAGTATTTCCTAAATCTTGTGGCATCCATTTGTATTACCATATGTTGATTAAGAAATCAAAAGTATTTCTTAATTCATGTGCATTCGTCCATGACCATAAGCATGTCATTATACCGCATAAGAGGGAAAATTTTGGGTCTGTTTGGTACTTAAACTATTTTCACCATGATTATTTGAAGACAAGATTTCTTCATATCCTCTGGTTAAAGATGTTTAAATAGGGGCAACTGTCATATGCTAAATTTTACCCTAGGTTTCTCACTCGCATCAGCATAGAAAAACCTATGCATTTTGTTATGCATTTCATTAGTTAAAAGCATTTATCAGGGTTTAGATGAAAATTCAGGAGTTCTGGAATTTTATCTGATCTTGATGACATGCATTCATCCATTTGTTGATTAAGAATTCAAAAGATTTCATTTTTCAATCTACTACTTCGAACAACATACTCCATTTTCTACATGACGACATACTTCTAACCATATTCATGAGGGTCTTATTCTTCCTTTAGGATACTCCATTTTTTTTAGAGTATATGGAGCAGTTAACTGTCTCTTGATTCCTTGTAAGTTACATAATTCATTGAAAGCATTTGATGTGAATTCTCCACCTCTATCAATTTTGAGACACTAAACCAAGCAACTGGATTCTTTTTTGACCAATGACTTGAACCTTTTGAAGATATCAAATCCACTTGAATTTTAGTTTAGAAAATAAACCCAAATCTTTATACTAGAATCATCTATGAAGGGGATGAAGTACATCTTTCCTCCAAGCGACTCAGGCTTGATAGGTCCATAAATATCATAGTAAACAAGCTTCATCTTTGCACCAGCTTTCCAAGTAGCATGTTTAGGGATATGATCTCTGTGTTTCTTGTCTGTCAAACAAGCAATTCATATTTCTTCAATGTTCACCAAGTTTGGTAAGCCTCTCATGATCTCCTTCTTCACATGTAAGTTTAATCCCTTATTGCTCAAATATGCATACCTAATACGTGGCCATTGAGTTTCTATTTGTTTGGTTGTTTGAAAACACATTGGCATGATGACTAGAGCATGGATCACATACATCCTATTTTGAGACATTTGTGTATTCATGATTACAACATTCTCTTCATGAAAGATTTGATAGGATTCAGGCTTGAATACTACACTAAATTTATTATGCTAAAGTTAACCAATACTTAAAAGATTGTTCTTCCAACCTTCTACGAAATAAACATTATTTATCACATGTTTTTTATTCTTAATGCTCAGCTTCACATTACCTTTCCCCATGACTTTCATGGTTGAGTTATCCCATAGCTTGACAGATTCTCTAAAATGTGTATCAAAATCAATTAACCAAGCTTTAATCCAACCATGTGATTACTACATCATGAATCAAGATACCATATTTCTTCCTTAGCATAATCTTTTGTTAACTTCTAGAAATTAATATTATCTATACTTCTTCATTGAATTCAACATAATTCACACTTTCTTTCCATCTAGGACACTCACTTTGATAATGCCATATCTCTTGACACTTGTAGCATTCCACATATTCTTTACTATGCCCAACTCTTCCATTTCCTCGACCCCATGATATTACCTGGCCTCTTCCAGCTCCTCTTCCTACATTGAACACTATTAGTGCTTGTTCTTCCATGAATACTTTGTTACCTTGCTATTTTACAACTCATCAATAGAAAAAGTAGTCACACCATTAGACTCCTTGACGGAACACAAGACATAGTTAAATCTTTATGACATAGTATCGCGGTGCAAAAAATGACCAAGGGAGTTCGCACACTCGAGATGATAACAAAGTCTTCACCAAAATTTATTTATTCCAAAAGGAAAGCGAAAATATTGATAAAATCCTTAAAAGAAAAAAAGAAAATGGTTGTCGCAACCAAATTCGGATTCGTGAGTCGGTTATATGAGGGGAAGGTATTAACACCCCTCAGATCCGTTGTACTTAACGAGAACCATTTAGTTATATTTGAGAATAGAATGTTAGTGTATGTTTTTTTTCATATGATTATTAAATGTTTATAAATGGAAGGACTAAAAATAATTTTTATTACGGTGCTTGACAAGATTGTGGGTCTTGGTCCTACGTATTCTTAGTGGCGATGAGGAATTCAATGTTACGTAGTTCTGGGAAAGACAAAGATATTTTTTTGGGGTTTTTATTATAGCTCTTGAAGAGACATTGAATATCACTCCTACTTATCCTCTGGTGCGATGAGGAATTCAAAGCTACGTAGTTCTTGGTAGAAAACCACATATTTGTTGGTTGATCTTGTTGAATGAATGTTTAGGTCATGTTCTAGAGGTTAAACGTTTCTTGTATGCTCTTTTGGGACTTAAGCTTTTATTTGTATCTCGGTAGAATGGATAAAACATTGTTCATTTGTGAAAATACTTTCGATCACATTGGGGAGAGAAAAGATAGGTTTGATTGTTTGAGTATATTTTAAGGTGGATGGCGGACGTTTTGTAGGACCAAGATGTATGCCTCGAGATCGATTATTTAAGGTTTCAAGGAGCGTGTGCCCCAATGTCCTTTTTCGTCCAAGTGTTTATGAAAATTATTTACGGAATACGAACATTCGATAAGACTAAGTTGTGTGTCTCAGGACCAATTATTCGAGGTTTCAAGGAGTGCAATCCCCAATGCTCTTTTCAGCCTAATTTGATTGAGTGTTTTATAATGGAAGAAGAATTCTCGGTAAGACCAAGACGTGTGCCTTGGGGATGATTATTCAAGGTTTCAAGGAGTGTTCACCCTAATGTCCTTTTTCTTCCGACTTTATTAAGAAAAAGATTTTGACGAAGCGTTTAAGTTTGAAAAGAACTTGATAACGATCAAGTGTTTTGGTTCACGCTTGAAAATGTTTTGATTTTGGTAAAAAGGTTTTTTGAGTTTTGTTTTGAAAATGCTTGATGTTGATCAAGGTTTTTATTTGAAAAAAATGCTTGATTTTATTTATACAAATTGTTTTAATTAGCAAAAAAATAAATAATAATAGAGAAAAAAAGTGGAAGATTGGGTGAGAACAATGGGAAGTGAATGTTGAATAAGAAAAGGGGAAAACTTAGGCTAAAGGCAAAAAAATAATAATAAAAAAATGTAGTAAAAAAACTAAAGGGGGTTGGATAACATAAAGACCCAAGGCGCGCGTCCAAGAACAATGTCAAAGGAGTCAACAACAATGAGGTACAAGCTGGCCCATTAGATCATCTTCCAAAGACATCCAAAGTCGCATGATTGAGGGCACATAATGTTATGGTGAGGGTCCCTGCATGGAACCCATGGTCAAAGGATTAAGGTTGATGATCTAAGAGGTCATAACGTGCCACATGTCTTAGTAGAATGTGATGAGAGGATGATCGAAAATGGGAAGAGACTCACGTGAGTCTCATTTTTTTGCTCTCTCTCACTTCAAAAAGTCTCTCTCTCTCTCTCTCTCTCTCTCTCTCTCTCTCTCTCTCTCTCTCTCTCTCTCTCTCTCCCTCTGTGTGTGTGTGTGTGTGTGTGTGTAACGTCAATTTCTACCACAAACAGATGTCATACCCCAAAATTCACTCTATCCTTCACAATGATCATCTAGGTTACTAACCCTAATCATTTGCATGTCCCCATGATCACTCATTTCATTTGCATAACCATGGTTCCATATAAGAGGACAAGTATCATGGATTCAAAGCTTTGTGCTTGCACCTAGTGGAAACTAGGGTTTCCTTGCAGTTAGAGGTGGCTCAATCAATCAAATCCTAATTGGAGGTAGCTTTTGAGGCTTGTGTATGTGCTTATCATTGATGATTCCACTTTGGATTCTTGGTGAATAAAAACCCTAATTTGGGGGTTCCTGCTTGATCATGGTTCTATAAACCCTAATTTTGTCCCATACTCATTGTGTGACCTCCTAACCCTAATTTCATCTGTCTCTTCATCATTCATGGTGCTTGATTTAATTTGCTTGGTCAAAGGTTTATTCAATAATCACTTGTTCTTGATCATTGGTTCTAGTCTAAGTTCTTGGTCCCACAACTTTCACCTACTTTCATTTATCCATGGCATTTCATATTATCATTTCTTCATGCCTAGTCCAAATTCATGTATTGCTTAGCCTATTTTGATCTAGTCATTTCAAGTTCCAAGTCCATGTCTTGCTTGGTTTCATCTAGTCAATATTATTGAAGTCTATTTCATGCCATTTACATTGCCGTTGGTGCCTGGTCCGTGAATCTTTGGTTAGGTTCTAGTCATTGTACATCTTGGTCCTTGCTAAGTGTTTCATGCTTGTCATTTTTCATTCAAGTCATAGCCATGTCCTTTGATTCATGTTAATCTTCCATTCAAGTCATAGCCTTGATCATCATTCATGTTAATCCAATCATTGTCATTTCAATCTATATTATCCATTCTAATTCATTACAAGTCATGTTTAAGTCATATCTATAGTTTATTCCAATCCATTTCAAGCATTTTCATGCAATGGTTCATGATTCAAATTCATCAGTTCATAGAAAATTCATTCATTTCAGGTATCATGTTCATACAAGATCATGCAAACATCTAATTCTATACAAAATGTCAAGATTCAAAAACCAATCCACTTTCATTCAAAATAATCAACTCCATTCATTACATAATCATACAATTTTCATTACATGAAAAATATCAACAAAAAAAATATGTTGACCAAATGTTGACTTTGGTCAACAGTTGACTTTTTTGTAAACTTTGACCAAAGTCAACTCAACCCCTTTTCATCATAAAACCCTAAATCACAATCTTATTTATAATCTTAAGTTTGATCATTGATCCTTAAGTTTGCTATTTTTACATGGATACTTCAAAGATTCAACTTAGTATCACTTGCTTGAAGGTCTTGTCCAACCATCCTCCATGTGCATAACCATGACCTAGCAAACACATGAATGAAGACATAACTCATAGCATGCATAACCCAATTGAAGCATGCTTTGAACCAAAATTAGAATACCTTACAAACCTAGTTGTAATTCAATTACAAAGTCAGTATCAAAGACACAAACATAAACCAACATGAGTGAACTTAGCAAACCTCATACTTGCTGCACAATAAACAAGTCAACACACAATACACATAAGCATTTCCATCTAGACCTGAACAAATAAGCACCAAGTTGCAATATAAACATGAACCAAACACAATATCACCTTGCAGCACAAGTCAGGAACATGCCAAGAATGAAATCACAAGCCAAATGAAGCTGATCAAGAACCCAACTGCAACATGAGGCAATGAACAGACCTACAAACCTCCACCCTTCAAAACCAAAATAAGAACAACTTCACATAAACCCATGACCAAATTAAACACCATACAAACCCTTTAAAACCAGTGCAATGGAACTTAACCAAGCTACAAAAGGCATCACAAAAATTATGCAATGCCATAACCGTTAAAAAAAACATCAAACTAAACTCAACTGAACAATCCCTATTACAACTAACATTCAAAAAACTACAACAAACATAAATGAATTCAGGCCCTAATTGCCAGCTGGATTGGCATGGGGATCCATAAAACCAAAACTAAATACCTAATTGATTGCATCGAATTCCACAAACTCCTAACATTCATAACTAATTTTTTCACAATCTCAATGCTCATAACAACCTATAAATTCAACCACCAATCATTTTTCATTATGGACACCATCATTCACCCTCACTCTCCCATCATTACCATTCTCAACTGAAGATTCAAAACCTCATTCTCCCACTCTCAATTTCCAATCTTCATCACTCAGATTCATCAATCACTCTCTTAACAATCCGAACCAATCACTCATCTACATCTCACTCTCAATTTTCACTCGACATAACAGAATTCATAAGAAGAAAAGTAGAAGAAGAATGAAATGGGAAAGAAGTCAGATCAAGAAGAACATACATGTGTTCATCGTCATCTTCATCCTCATCTCTGGCAAGGTGAGTCTTGATTCTTCTTTTCCTTCAACTCTTGCTACCCGGATGTAGAGGGAGAGTAGGATAATCAGAGCCCCAATCCCCTGGACTCTAATTCCTCATTGCGAGAATTTAATTTAGGATTTTCTATTTAGGGTTCTTGAGAGGATTATTGTAGTTTTGGACTCAGGGCGAGAATCAGTTGAAATTGAGGGGATATTCGTGATGCGGAGAAGGAGACGAAGTTGATGGTGTGTTTGATTTTGGTTTCTGGTGGCCACCGCCACTGAAAGCGATTTCTGGTGTGGTCCACGGTGGTGGTGAGTGGAAGGTGATTTGAGTGTTCACTCTGACCTGGCACATGTTTTTAAGCTTCATTTTTTAAATTTAATTCCCCACGTGTATTTTGGTTGTTGACTCCCATTTTCCATCACATGTTGCATTGACCTTAGCTTGTTTATGGATGGGCTTGTGTGAATGGACCAAAGCCAATTTACTGCACCATCATCTAGCATATGCATTCACACACCCCTTTGCGAGACTGGATTTCCATTGGGCTTTGTCCCTAAGGCCCATGCGCCTATTACATTCTACACCCATGTCTAGAATATGCACCTCCCTGGCCCAATTGATTATCTATTGATTTTTCTTGCATTTTTCTCTATTTTCTTGTTATTTTGTCTATGATTTTATTTTTAATACCTTGATATTAATTGTTGATTTTTTTCACCATGATTTCTTAGAAAATAAAGGATTAATTTTCATGTAATTGTAGAATTTAATTATATTAGATTTAGGATTTTAATATGATTAGGTCTTAATTGATTTTTAATCACCATTGAAAAATGCCTAGAAAAAGTTGATTAACCATTTTAATTCTTGATGTTTTGATCCATTTTTCTTGACTTTTTAATTCAATTAACATGTATGTTTAGTTAGGATCAAATTCTTATCTTGAATTTTAATTCCATATACCATGTTTATGCATTTTTTCCATTTACTTGTTCATGTTAGATTGTGGTTAATTAATTAAATTGAAAATGTATTTTCAATTTAATATGATATATTTTTGTATGTCCATTATGTTTATCATGATCCTAATATCATTTCATCATCATTTTATCATTTCATAATCCATTCTCATTTGATTTTTTTAATTCATTTAATTTCCATTTTAATTCATTTGTTAATTCATACTAACTACATGTTTGTGTTCACATGCCCATTGGGATTCAATTTGGATCTAAGATACTATTCCTTCTAATACATTCACTTTTCCTTGTATTGTGTGAGGATACCATGCCACTTGATTGTTTTAGGCATGGTACTTGATTTGTAACTTGTTTAATCTACTTTCTTTTCGCATTTGTATTGTATGGTTCCACTCCCCCATTGTGGGTCATATGTCCTCCCCCATCCCACACAAGTGTAATAGCTTAGGTTTATTTCTTTTATTATCTCATCATGCATGATAACTAAAAAGATAAAAACAAACGATAGAAAAAAACATTTTCAAAAGACAAAAGGCATACTTGATCCAACGTCAAGTGTTTTCCAAATCAAACTCACTTCATAGAAATGCGAGTACTTAATCCAACATCAAGTTCTCTTATCCATCTTTCTCAATATATATTCATTGTCTTCTCTTCTCAATCTACCTCTTTATCTTCATCCTTCACACACACTTTCATAATAAATCCAGACACTTGATCCAACGTAAAATGCCTTTTTCAAGACAATTTTATGATAATCTGGAATGAAAAAATGGAGTGTACATGATTGTACACAACATTCAAGTACTTGGGTTGTCGGTCATACCTAACTTGAGGACCCGACACTTGACTTCACCCTTAAAACATCTAATGATTCAAACAGGTTCAATCTAGGTTCTATAAGGAAGAAATAGGGTAGCTAGGATACCATTGTCCTCTTAAAACCCAAGTGTTCTGATTGTTGGTCGTACTTAGTCAAGGGTCAGATATTTGTCTCCCTCTAAGTTCCAGTGTTTAGACTTGCTAAACTTTTTTACAATTCAAATCTCTTTTTAGATGAAAAAGAGTGGTTAGGATACCATTTTCCTCTCAACTCCCGAGTGTTTGGACTGTTGGTTGTATCTAGCCAAAGGTCTGATGCTTGTCTCCGTGCTAAAGGATTGTTGGCTGCATTTCCAAACCATCCTAAAGCTTGAGTTTCACGAATCCATTTTCATCTGAAAAGGTAATTTGGTATATGTACAAGGAAAGATATATATTGATTAGGATGCCACTTGAGGCGGAGTATTAAGTTTTAAGCAGGATCGTGGGTAAGTCCTATTATGCTAAATACCATATCAATAAGTCCATGGGCGTAGCTGTAAATATGTTTTATTATAAGTGGAAATCATTTATGTGTTTGGTAATGCGTGGCTCTAATAAGGGTCACATATGGTTCAAAAACAGTTCTTGCTTTAGATTTGTACCTTTTCAAATTAGGTAGTGTAGACATCGGTGAACAATTTAATTTAAAACTCACACTTTTTGCACCATTTGTGCATTGCGTGGTTGTAAGAAGAGGGAGCGAGTTTTTTTCTATACCGTGGTTTTCATACACAAACTCGTATGGTTGAAGATATTGATTCAAGTTTACATTAACCACATCATAAGTTATGGATTCACAAACATGATTGTTTTAAATATCAATACTGCAAGTATATTGCACAGGCTGTTACAACAATCCTAGGATTTAAGATTACAGTATAATCTAAAAACAAATGGGAGAATCTTTGAGCGTTCACCCCCAGACTATTTTAAAGTGATACCCCTTTTAAAGGTCGCCTGCATTCATTTCTCAAGCCATACCAACGTGCCTCGGACCCGCGAGTGGAAGCCAAAGAGAAAGTAACGGCAATAGCTCCCTAGGGATCTCGTAACAACACTATGGGATCCACGAATGAGAGCACTGTGTCTAAAGTTCGAAGAGTGTAGTGGAGTCGACGGGAATTCGATTTCCTCTAAGTGAGCTTCGTCTCCGTAAGCTTCATTAAGTCACGAGCCAATAGCTGACCTTACCTGATAATAAAATGCAAGTACATCGGTTACCATGAGGTTCAAAATCATAAAAGAAGAATCAGTCCTAAGTTACAGGTTGGACCAAGGAATGTCACAGGGTAACTTAAAACAGAAGGATAGACAAGAAGGTTCCCAAACCTGTAGAACAATCAAACAGCAACAAGCACAAGCAGAGTGATCATGAACAATCACCCGGAATGCAAAGTTCACCAAAATGATAAACCTGTTCGAGTTTATGCTGAGGGAATTTACAATCTTCTTACTTCGGTCATGCCCGTTCTCTTGAGCAAGCCAAGAAATTGTCTCCAAATGCCTATCTCCTTGTTAGGTATTGCAATGATTAAACCGCTCTTAAGTACAAGGGTACAATTGTTATGGCTGAGGCCAAACGCTAAAAAACTTACAAATACAAATCATCTTCCTAAATTAATGTAATACTCCAAAATATATTTTATTTTGTAAACTTTGGATGAAAAAGAATACAGTAAGCGTTCGCTTTACTTTTTCCCAAGTACTCGAACGATTGACGCACACCATATTGCTCGAGTTCTTATCATCCGATTAAAACCTTAATCGTACAAATTCAAAAATTATTTTACTATATCAAATATAACTCCTATAAAAAAAACTTTATTTTTATAAATTACATTTCAGATGATAAAAGAATGAGAGGCGTTCGCTTCACCATCTCTCGAATAATTGAATGATTGGCGCTCGCCATATTGCTCGATTTTTTCGTCTGCCGATTAAAACACGCTAAATAAACTTGGATAAAGGAATGATTGGCGCATGCCTTATTATTCCTTGAATAAGAAAGTGGGAGGCGCACGCCTCACTACCGTGCATATTCGATTTCCGCAAACAAACTTTCAATAATAAGTTAAAACGAAAAAGGAGTAGAAGGCGTTCGCCTTAGTATTCCTCGAAAGAATTAAACGATTGGTGTGCACCATATTGCTCAATCTTTTGTCGTTCTTCTCAAAATACCAAACATATTAAACCTAATTTCTCACCCCCGTGCGACCAACAACTTAAATCTTTTCAAAAGGAACACTGTTTAAACCTTTCTAACGCGTACAACAAACTAGTGCTTAAGCCTCCGCCGAGAGTAGACAAGCCAACGTTTAGCCTTTAGAATGTGATCTAAACAGTTGTTCATTAAAAGACACCAACCAACCGTAGTTCCCCAAATTACGAATACTCTAATTTCCTTATTGCACCATAAGGATACGTAGGCACGAGATTGCGAGATCTTGGCGAGCACACTAATAAAAAACCTCCCTTTTCCCCCTTCTGAGGTTTCCATCCATCTCTTTTCAATATTTTTATCACTTGAAGAAAACAAACAACATTAACTAACATTCAAATCTCAAGTTTAACTAAAAGGTTCCCGTTGAGTACAACGGACGTGAGAGTGTTAATACCTTCCCCTTGCGTAATCGACTCCCGAACCCGAATATGGTTGCGACGACCATTATTCTGAATTTTTCAAAGGTTTTATCGATATTTTCCTGTTCCTTCATTGGGATAAATAAAGTTCGGTGGCGACTCTGTTCGAACTAATTTTTTCTGCGACCATCGCGAGGAATCGTATTTTTCGAGATGCGACACTAGAATTTCTAAAAGATATTCAATATCGTTGCTGCAATGATATTTCTGCATCTGTGCTGGTTTACTCCTGAGAAGCTTCTGAGGAAACACTATGTTGTTGCTACAATATTCTCTCAGTTTGTGCTTCTGGGCATGAGTCTGATCACCAAAGCTTCTGAAGAATGGAAAGCTTATGAAGTTGCAATACATAGATAAAGATTCTGAAGATCTCAAGCCAGAAGATTGAGGTTATCAAAATTTTGACTATAGATTCCGAAGCCTTTGAAGATTTTGAAGATACTGAAGATCTCAAGCCAAACTACTGACAATGTCAAGGTTCTGACCAAAGATTCTGAAGTTTCCGAATTCAGCTATATCTTTCTTCATTTCATGCTTCATCACAAGTCAATGGATTTGAAGATAAGATCAAATGGGAACATGATCAAATAGTAGATAGTACAAATTGAATATCCTTTCCACTACCCAATTTGATGGGCAAAAGATAGTACTATACACCACACTTGTCACTGATTTTATGGGGGAAGGACAGTATGCAATATCACTCTTTTCACCATCCAACAGTGGACATCCGCTCTATGAGCTTTCCCTATTTTTCCCTCCAACGGTATTCTTCTTATGCTATATAAGTGAGACTTGGAGACTTGAAGAAAAGCGGCTGGTGATACAATATTTTGACAAGTCTATTACTTTGTGAAAATCTATCATTCTTTTGTACACCATTTTTCTTTAAGTGTTTGTTTATCATTTGTGTAAAATCTGCTTGTATATAAGCAACTTATAACACACAAAATATTATTCAAACTGTTAGTTTGATTCCTTAAGGAGGTTATGCTTGAGAAGACAAAGAAGGTTATTCTTTGTGAGTCTTTAAGGAGACTAGGGTATTGTCGGATACTTGAGAAGACAAAGAAGGTTATTCTTTATGATTGTTGTAATCTGTTGATTATAGTGGATTAAGTCCTTGTGTGTAAGGCAAAATCACCTTGGCGGATGGACTGGAGTAGCTTTGAGTTTCAAGCGAACTAGGATAAAAATACTTGTGTCTTTATCTCATTTTCATTAACTTGTTAGTGGTGTTCTTGAGTTGGTAAAAATCTTTTGTTTTTATAAAACCCAATTCAAACCCCCATTTCTTGTTTTTTCACACCTTCACTAACTACTTGAGATTACACAACAAAACAAAATAAGATTTATTTGTTGAAGTTTAAATCCTTTTTCAAAATTCACCCACATCTTAACTGTAGAAAAATTAAAGTTTAGTGTAGTTAAAATTAAAGTTTAGTGTAGTTAAAAATTATTGGAAATTCATCAATTTCCATTCAAGAAATTCACCAAAACCTATAGAGAATTATGAACTGAATCCTGATGAACAATAATCAATCTTTCTGATTGATTACTGCTCTTATTCTTCACTCTTAGGTCGAGTGAATCAATCAACCTTGATTGAAAGATTTCGGTGCACAATGGTAATGAAAAGAAACAAAATTGAATTAGGGAAGAAAGAGAGATTAGGGTTTTTAAATAAGGAAGAAGAAGAAATTTATGCAGAGTAACTTTCTGCTCTCAAACTGATAATTTTATTCATTGCAACTACAAGTATGTGTTATATTCAAGCAAAGCCCAAAATACCTAATTTTGCTAACACTACAAAATTGGGCCAAAGTAAAAATCCATGTTGTGACTAACTCTTCAAGACTTCGACACCTAGGTGTTTCGACATACATCAGAGTATATGACTTCAAGAATTTCCTTCGACCTGCTTCCTACATCCTTACTGAAGTTGTTCTTGTGTTGCTTCGCTTGTACACATTGTTCACACACTTAATTTAGAATGTTGATTTCTAGTAATCATGAAACAATATTTCTTCTCTTTAAATCTTTGATGTCTTTGAAATTGAGATGGCCAAGTCTATAATGCCATATCCATTCATCTCCGTTGGTTGTTGTTGCAAGGAACTTATGCTCCATCACATTAAGCTCAATTTTGAAGGTTCTATTCTAAGACATTGGAGCCTTCAAGATCAACCTTTCATTTGAGTCTAGAACTCTCATCATCTTATCTTTGATCGACACCTTGTAGTTCTTTTTGACTAACTGCCATATGCTGAGAAAATTGCTCTTCATGCCTGGTATGTACAACACATTTAAAATTAATGACCTATTTCTATCTTTCCTCATAATCAGAACATCGCCAACACCTTCAGCTGCTAGAGTATTGTCATTTGCAAATTTCACCATGTTCTTCATTGAGGGCTTTATGTTGACAAACCAATCTTTTCTTCCAGACATGTGTGATGAGCATCCTTAGTCCAAGTACCATTGGTCATTGAATCTCTTTTCACCTCTCGTTGTAACCATCAACAACATCTCTTCTTCTTCATGTTTCGCCAGCTTTGCATAAGTTTCTTGATTCTTCTGCTTTTCTGGACAATCACTAGAATAGTGACCATGCTTTTGACAATTATAACACTTAACGTGACTCTTGTCTGGATTTTGACCACCACCTCTTCCTCTACCTGCAACACCACCTCTTTGGTTGCCTTGGTTCCAGGGTTTTCTCTTATTCTACCAGTTTCCTTCTTCCTGATTACGGCCAGTTGAATTGTTGTAGCCTCCTCTGCCTTTGTTGTCATTCCAACTTCCTTTGCTTTTCCTTTCTTTTATTGATTGCGCCTGCAAATCCATATCATTCTCCGACTTTCCTGCAGCTCTTTCAACCATTATATGTTCACGAGATTCAAGCATCCCTTGAAGCTTTTCCTTTGTCAGTTTTGACAAATATTTCGACTCTTGTATGGCTACTACCACGTGGTCGAACTTTGGAGCCAACAACCTTAAGATCTTTCTAACAACAGATCTTGATGTCCATACTTCTCCATATACCTTGATTTGACTCACCAGTTTCGAAACCTTAGTGAAGAAATCAGTTATGCTTTCATTGTCTTCCATCTGAAGTTATTCATACGTCCTTTTGTGAGTTTGTAACCTCCCCTCTTCCACCTTCTCCGTGCCTCCAAATGACTTCTCCAAATTTCTATGCTTCTTTCACTGACTCTACATCACTAAACTTTTCAAAGTTATCTGAATCAACATGTTGATGAATTATAAAGAGAGCTTTATAATCTTTCCTTTTTAATTATTTATGTAAAGCCCTTTCTTGATTCATTACATTTTCTACAAGCGTTGTTACTCCTTCCTTCATAAGATCCCAAAGATCTTGATAACATAACATAACATTCATCTGTTTGCACCAATTCTCATAATATTGTTCTTGAGAATCAGAAGATTCGCTAGAAAATGCCTATTTGGATGATTCATTGCCATCGTGATTTTCTTCCCACGAATCGCTTAAACCGGAGCTGTTGATACTAGATATTGAAAATCCACCACAATCTATGGAGATTTTCTATCAATCTTGATGAACAATTTTTTATCACCCATACAATGACAATGAAAATAAAAGAACAATTTAGAAAGAAAGAAAAGAACGTTGGAGAAGAAGAATATTTTCTACAGAGTTTTCTCTCTGCCCATAACTTGTGAAAAACTTCTTTATTCACTTTTGAACTGCAAAATTCTACGAATACTATGTTATGGGTTTTTTCTTCTATTTATACAAGAATAAGAGTTACTCCCTCTATTTATAGATTTAGGTTAACTTACTCCCTAAGCTAAAGCTCAAAATAGTTAACACTACTAAAAATAGACCTAAGTCGAAATCCTGTGTGAAGCAACATGCTTCGATACTACGACACACTAATACAACTCGATACACTAGGTGATTCGACACTTTCTTGCTTCTGTCGAGCAACCTACTTCGACACAAGGAATTACAATTCAACAAAAATATAATTATATGGGTATGGGATCATTGTTTTACAACTTTGTCGCTAGTTCTATTAATGAAATAGCATTTTAATTAATCGTTGGTTCTTTCTAACCATCCCTTTCTTACTAAGAGCAATTAAAATAGGGTTTTGAATTGAAACTCGCTTTTAATCTTTATCCTTCTGCATGTTCGTTTGTTCAATATTGTCGTACAAATAATTGAAGTTTATCTTCTTGTTACACATTTATTTCTTAAAGACATAACAATTTTGTGTTGTATCAATTAAATCCAGTTAACCTATAATATGAGTTTCAGGACCTGCCTCTCCATTGTTACACATTTTTTTCTTAATGGCATAACAACTTCAAGACCTGCCTCCCCATTGTTATGCTCATGTTTAACCTATAATATATATATATATATATATATATATATATATATATATATATATATATATATATATATATATATATATTTATTGTCATTTGAGACATTGTAGTGGTGTTTATACGAGTTTCAAAACGGATTACAAACTAATTGGATCCCTTGATATATAGAACTATTAAAGGCATACATGTCATTTTATCAGTCTTATGCTTTAAGGGAACCTCCCAAAAAATGAAAAGATTATTGTAACGAGTTTCTACAAAATCTTTTTAATTATTGGTTTTGGATTTTTCTCACCTATTTTTAATTTTAGAATCATATCTTTTTTGAGTATTTCTCTTTTTACCATCCTTGATTACGAAGTTTCTTAAAAACGCGTCAATTATTAGAAACTCACATATATATATATATATATATATATATATATATATATATATATATATATATATATATATATATATATATATATATATATATATATATATATATATATATATATATATATATATATATATATATATATATATATATATATATATATATATATATATATATATATATATGATTAAATAATATTAAAGTGTTAAACTTAATAACATGACACATTCGATAACTCTTTACCCTAATTCCGTATAACAAAATATACAATTGAATTGAAAGCTATTTTCATATAGATCGTGTCTATAAAATTTAATTCAATCGCAAATCATTTGACATGTCAACAGAATACATAAAAACGCCTTACAAAACTTCATGAAAACCGTTAATTTTTATCATTGTTTTTGACATATCAAATGATTTTTGATGATGTGAAATTTTACAAGCGTGATCTATATGATAATAACTTTCAATCTAACAGTGATGTTTGTTATACAGACTTAGGGTGAAGAGTTATTAGAGGTGTCATGCTATTAAGTTTGACACATTGGTGTAATGCCATATCATGGTTAATAATAAATGATAATAATAATTTGATTTCTTCTAACCTAACAATATGTTTAAAGGTGTTAGTGTAGTCGATACATTATTACTGACTATTCCTCAACCATTAAGATTTTTTTTTGAAACCTCATTTGGGTCCTATGACCTTTTTTCCTTATGGTTGTAGCACTAGATCACATACCTTATTCTTCTTGCATAGCCATTATCCATACATTATTTTTTTCGATACTCCATTCACATATGGTGGTTAAATAATTGAAAATAGTCCAACTAAGAAGGCTTTATTTTTAACGGATAATTTGGTCTTTAGAGTATCATATTTGTTTTCAATTTTTTAATCTTTTAGATGATATGACTTATAATTGAAGGTTGGTCTAGGTGGTGGTGTGTCATCGTCTAGAGTAACATTTTATATACCACTAGAGGGTGCTTCAATGTTAGTGTAATTATAGGTGATGGAGGTTTCTATATGATATCCAAATTTGCAAAAAGAATTAACTAGCTATGGTTTATCATTGATATGCTCTTTGTCATCAAATCTTACATGGATTGATTTATAAACCCTCCAAGCTTACTTTTTAAACATTTTGTACACCTTAGATATTTCAAAGTATCTTAAGAGGACACACTTTTATGCTTTGACATCAAGTTTATTTAAATAAAAAATAATGTTTAAAATGTAACATGTACATTCAAACATATGAAAATATGGACTCTTGTTTAAGATACATTTGATATAGATCCTTTTTTAAACATAACAAATTATACTTATTGCTTTGTCCCATAATGTTATGAAACCATTAAATCATTTAGTATTGTCCTGGTCAGTTCTTGAAGGGATCTATTTTTTCCTTTCTATAACCTCATCTTTTTCTAAATCATCCATGCTAGGATCATTGTTAGAAGTTGTAGCCATAATTTCTACATTTTATTCTTCATCTTCCTCTTCTTCTTTATAGTCATCCCATATTTCCATTATACCCTTCTTTTTGATTCCCACCAAATTACCACCTTTGGTTTCACCGTTTGAAGTTCTATATTTCCATTATACCCTTCTTTATAGTCATCCCATATTTCCATTATACTCTTCTTTATAGTCATCCCATATTTCCATTATACCCTTCTTATTGTAACCAGAGCAGTCCTTTTCGTCTTCTTTGTTGGATTTTCATGTTGATCCTATGTATGGTTTAAAACTCCCTGAAGATAATCCTTTTATTATGTACGAGTGTTGGATCCTCTTGGTGAGAAACCCAACTCCTCATCATCATATGATCCTGTAACATCTTCATCATCCATGGTCTAATCTTTTAAATCCAATTTCTTAGCTTGGAGTGCCTTGATATTAATAGATTAACTCTTAGAATTTAGGGAATGTTTTTTGATTTCTTGGAATTTTCATATTAATCTAGTTCATGCTTATTACTCCTTGACGAGCTTTTGATTTTTATAGTGTTACATTGTTCAAATTTTTGGCCTACTAGAAAGTTGTAACTATGGGTCTCCATATGATAGGATGACTCATAATAATCATATTCATGTGATTTAATTCTCTGTGTCACTTTATTTTACTGCATTTTATTTTTCTGTTTATCATCCGTTCATTGTTTACAATTCTGAAAATTTTCAAAAAACTAGAAAAGTATCATAAATCTCTAAAAACATCTTTAAACATTATTCACCCCCCCCCCCCCCCCCCCCCCCTTAGATTACACTATAAACTTACATTTGGCGTCAGAGCGGGTTAAGGTAACTTGCTCCTAGATTTAGGTAAAAATATCTTCCGCTAATATGGTTTTTAGATATGGTGGCAGTAGAAACAAACCTCCATGCTTTGTTGGTGAACATTATGATTTTTGGAAAAATCGCATGAAAGTATATTTAAAGGCACAAGGCAATGATATATGGGATGAAGTTGAAAATGGTCAATTCATTCCCATGAGTGATTAATGGTGTTGGTACATCCAAGAGCCAAAATTCTTGAAATAATGATGATACGAAGGAAGTCCTATTTGAAAAGAAGGTAAAGAATATGCTTCAATCAACACTTGGTATAAACGAGTTCTTTTGCATCTCTCATTTTAAAATAGCAAAAGAGATATGATATACTTGAGAAGTCACTCATGAAAGAATCGTGGAAGTGAAAAGGTCAAAATTGAACACATTATCTAAAGAATACGAAATGTTCAGGATGCAGCCTAGAGAATCAATTCTTAACTTGCAGAAAAGATTTACACACTTGACGAACCACTTAATGATACTCGATAAAACTTTTACTAATGATGAATTAAATCTCAAAGTACTCATGTCATTAATAAAGGCATGGCAACCCAAAGTGACGATGATATCAAAAAATAAGAGTCTATCCAAAATGACTTCTGCAACATTGTTAAGAAAACTCCAAGAGCATGAGATAGAACTTGAAATATTGGATAAGCATGAAGATCAAGAAAATATTTTTAAAAACATTGCCTTAAAGACTAGAGTAAAAAATCACGATGATAATCAAGAGTATGAGTCCACTAATGATGAAGATGGTGATCTTATCAAAAGGTTTGAAAAGTTCTTAAGTAAATAAATGAAAAAGGAGATCATTCCGAAAGAAGCACCAATAAGTAATGTTACATGCTTTGAATGTGGAAAAAGAGGACATGTCAAGAGCGAATGCCCTACACTTGAAAATAAGAATAAATACTTCAAAAGCAATAAGGACAAAATACTAAATAAAGCATATGTAGCATGTGATGATAATGAAATAAGTTCATCTTTAGATGAAGATCATGCAAATAAGGCATTTATGGCATCACATCACTCATGTAATGAAGAATATGAGGTTAGTGATTATGAAATTGATGATAGACCTTCATATGATGAATTACAAAATTCTTTTAATGAATTACATGATGAAATTTTGAAACTTTCTAGAAAATGTTCAAAACAAAATAGAACTATTTTAAATCTAAAAAGTGAGGCAAGTAACACAAATGTGGAGTTGGACTTAATAAAAAATTAAGCATGCAATAATTGTTCATCTCTTGAGTAAAAAAAATTGGAATTAAACCAAGTCATTACCAAATATTAAAAAGGGAAAATTGGCTTGCATAATGTGTTGAGTAGTCAAAGATATTCAAGTAATAAATGTGGACTTGACTTTTCTAATTTTGATAAACCTAGTAGAAGTCAAACTATCTTTGTAAATGCTACTAACAAATTCAACAATCAAGAATCAAAGAAAGTACATGTTGTAAATCATCATAAAAGACCTTATGATAGAAATAACTTGGCTTAAATGCACTTTTGGTCTCCCCTTGTTTGGACGTTTTAAACAATTGGTCCCCTATTACAAAACCAGCGATTTTAGTCCCTTAATTTTGATGGTCTTTGAATTTTTCTAGTCCCCATCTAGTTTTGCATAGGTGACAATGATGATTAGAATAAAAAATATTTTTAATTACCTGTCATTGATGACTAGGATATTTTAATATTTAATAATGCTTTTAACTAATTTAATATTTTAAATAATTTTTTAAAGAACTAATAATTTAAATTGATATTTAATTAATTAAAATTTTGAAAAATTATATATGACCTAAAACCCATTTGACTGCAAGATATATTTAACTCTCAAAGGTCCACTTCCATTCCAACACACTTATGCAATACACTATATTTAGTCAAGCTTTATAAAGATTTCCATAATACAAGAAGAAAACGATGTGGGACTTTGCAAATGCTTTACTGCAATGGCAGCTCCAAGGCATTGTTTGGCTTAATTGGGGTGTGGAAGATAAGGATGGAAGAGACGATAACCGAGATTATCTTCATTGTGTTCCCTATGATAAATTTTAATGGAGAAATATGGTCAAGAGACATATAAGATACTTGATTGTATAAGTGGTAGAAGACACTTTGTGTTGTTACCCATCTGTAAAAATTACAACCCACAATTTTATTATTCAAACACTTCACAATCACTAGAAAATATTATATATGTATAAATCCAATAGTACATGCAGAAAAAAAACTATAAAAGGACTCCACTAAGGACATGTTTTAATTTAATTATTTGAACTAATCTACTAAAATAAGCATTTGTAAGATGGTTTGAATGAGTTTATAGAAACAACTTATGACATGTTCATAAGTCATATTTAGCATGTTTCCATATACTCTTCGAGATACCTTATGAAAACAGATTGATTTTATATCATCTTTGGTTATATAAATAAGCATTTATATGATCTACACTGATTGTTGTTGAGATCTGTAGATTGTTGTGCTTACTTACCAGACAAAATTGGGACCAATCTGAGACACTGTTGTTTGCCAGCCAGCAACCCACAATGTTGGGCCTTGGACAACAATAGCAAAAGGGGTGGAAAGCAATAGAGATGATATAGAGAGGAAAGCGTAGTAGTTCATTCCACTAACATACATTCCTTTCATTCCCTTCTTTGGAAATATATTCCTAAACACAAAGGCCACATTGGATATCATAGCCCCCATAAATCCTGAAACATAAATAAGATTGATCAAAAACTACAAATTTAGTATCTTTGAAGCACGAACAAATTTAATATCTTCGAAGCATACACAACGACATAGGACACTACACTAATAATAATATTAGTAAATAGAACAATTGAATGTAACTATATATGTCGATGTAGTATTGGACACCAAACACGTCTTCAATCGAAAGTGTATCAGTAATACATAGTTTAGTTTAGCATCCTATTATCAATTCAATATACTATAAGAAAACAAAATCAACATACGAAAACCAACCATGTAAATAAGTGAATATAGTCTTACCAATCATATTGAAATTAAGCTCAGTGACAACAGCAAGTGCACAACCTCCAATAATCGGCAACAATGAAAGGTAAACTTGCAAAGGAAAAGATTCACCAAACAGGAACCTTGATACCAAAACACTGAAAGCAGGTTCTACACTTTTGATTATGTGTGTAAAAGAAATTTCAACTTTGGATATGAGAAACCACATTGGATGCCTTCAGGCTTTATTTCCCCCAAGCGGTGGTGCAGAAATGACGAAGGAAGAGAACATGACTAAGGTACTTTGATATCTCATACAGTTTTATTTTTCTCTTAAAAGGGGGATATTATAGCAGTACTGAAAAAATCATGTGTCGGTCTACTTTTGATTTATAGTCTATAAAGAGAATTCTTAGTGAGAATTTTGAAGATGATGGTGATGGTGATGCAAAGTCCCACTCATTTTCTTCTTGTATTATGCAAATGTTTATAAAGCTTGATCAAATATAGTATATTGCATAAGTGGGTTGAAAAGGAAGTGAGTCTTTGAGAGTTAAATATATCTTGCAATGAAATGAGCTTTAGGTCCTAGATAATTTTCCAAATTTTTAATTAATTAAATATCAATTCAAATTATTATTCTTTAAAAAATTATTAAAAATATTAAATTAGTTAAAAACATTATTAAATATTAAAATATCCTAGTCATCAATGACAGGTAATTAAAAACAATTCTTTTATTCTAATCGTCATTGTCACCTATGTAAAATTGGAGGGGAAATACAAAAATCCAATGACCATCAAAATTAAGGGACTAAAATCGATGGTTTTGTAATAGGGAGACCAATTATTTAAAATGCCCAAATAAGGGAGACCAAAATTGCATTTAAGCCAAATAACTTTTATGTCAATAAAAAGAATTATGTTTTTAGACCTATTTGTTTTTATTGTAATGCAAAAAATCATACTTATAATGTTTGCTACATAAGAAGTTATGGTATTCCTTATGGTGAGTATATATGGATGAGGAAGGGATCTAACCAAAGAGGACCCAACGGATATTTGATACTTAAGCACTATTAATTGTTTTGTCGGTACTTGATGATCATATGCTAGTATTGTCAATTCAAGTTTGATTCTTCAAGTTACAAGACCATATGATTCTGTAGTTCTAAAAGATTTATTGAATGAAAGATGCCTTGAAAAAGCATTAACATTGATATCAACTTTGACATTCAATATTTGTGAAGAAGATAAGTATTTTTATATATGTTGTATCATTTCCCTTGTACTATTATACTCTTTTAGATTTTACTATTTTTCTTTTTGATAATGTCAAAAAGAGGGAGAATAGATGGTTTCTTTTTTACTGCTTTTCAGACCATCAAAGACATCGTAACATATATTTGAAAATATATGGGGAAATAAGCAAGAAAATGGGAGAGATACAAGATAGGGGGAGAAATCAAGTGTCAAGTAAAAACTTTTCATCAATATATTTTGTCATCATAAAAAATGGGGAGATTGTGAAAAAGATCTGATTTCTCATCATCAAAAACTGGGAGATTGTGAAGAAGATATGTTCATCCTACTTAGCTTGATTTTGGTGAAGACAAAATGTTATCATAAGAAGAAATATCAAAGAAGAAAAAAACTGATCATAATCAAGATATGGTATTTTTGTTAAGTACAATGTTTCAATTTAATATCTATAAGCATTAGGTGCTCACGACTTTCATCTCATACATTCTAAAGTTTGACAAAATATTGTTACATGATTCACTTTTAAAATGGCTTTTAACTTAGTCAAAATTTCATGTTCTTACTTAGGTAAATCGATTTACCTATATATGCAAATATGTTTACCTTCTCTATGCCAAAACAACTTTTGTGAAAATAAATAAGGTAAACTTTTTTATCTAGTGCAAAATTTCATATATTTGTACATTGCAAGGTAAGTAGATCTATTTTCCTCTTTTGTTAAACTTGTTTACCATTGCAACTTGTTGGAAAATTCTAAATCATTTCACACCTTTTTCTTGTACACTTTCAGCATACATTTTCCAAATCAATGTCAATCGATTATGAATATTTTCTTAAGATTCTCATGATTTCTATAGGTATCATGAACACTATAAAATAAAATAAAAAATCATCTTTCAAATTCACCTCTTTCAATCTAATTTTCATAACAATTCTACTGCATAACTTTGAAATTCGTTAGAAATTTTTCTGCATAAAACTTTCATATTAGATAAAAGTTTATTAAACACTTATTGATTATTTATTCTGAATTGTTATATTAAAAGGGAAGAAATTCACATTAGAACTTTTCCGTACTCATACTTATTCAAATCCTTTGTAAAATTGTATTTTTACTTGTTTACTAAATTTGTGGTAACAAGTGTGGTTCAATCAAAAGGTGGTGTTGCTTTGTTAATTATTGTTAGAAGTTTGAATAGAGATGTCAAGTATATGTTTGTACAAAAATCTAATAATAATGAAAATCTCACACAAGCATGTGATGGGACTAGATGTACTATTGATTAGAAATAGAAACTAGCATTATTCTTTGTGTCACTTTAATATACTGTAATTTATTTTATGTTTATCATGAATCATATAAATCTCTAAAAAAACATCTTAAATCTAATATGTGAAGATAACCTCACTTTAAACTATGTTTTAAAATAATTCAAAAAATCTATGCGAGAGTTACAAGTCTATAATAGACACTCTCCTAATGTGGACATGGATAGAAAAGGACAAAACAGTGGATGTGCCAATGATATTTCAAAAAGTTATTTTGGGACCACATGACGCATCTGAGCTTATTCTTAACATCACGTTCATAGTCTCAACGGAATCTTGGAGAATATTCAAGGGATCTACCTGTTCATCACCCCTTAAATTCTTAGTACAATAATAGGTGGTTGATATTAATCAATGCTTCAGCTAGTAACGTTTTCTAAGCAGTAGTGCCAATGTAAAACATAATAAGATCAAGTGTCCTACCACGTTTATCATAGCAGCATTTGATAGGTGTTGTAAAAGAACACGTGATGCTGCTCAACATTTGCTTTTAATAACTAAAAAATGAAATGTGATTTCTCACGATTCTTCCATAGATTTCAATAAATTTGTAGGCTCTGAATTACGTGACACTTAGAAAAACTACCTTTTACATATAAGAAATGTAAATAATTATATAGTTTTGTAATTATCTATTATTGGTGTAAAAAACTTTAAAGGGTCACCAAATGACAATTATTTATGGGTAGATAGTTTTAGAAACAATAAAAATAAAAGTTAAATATTTTTATTGATCTAAGTTCATAATTAAAGAATAATACTAACTTGTGTCTTAGAGACACAGATAAAATACTCATTTGTAGAAAATTTATATTTAATGAAACAATTATAAAATTAATTTTAAATTTTTATTAAAATTAATACACAATTTTCAATACAAATTTATTTTCTTTAGTTCTTATCTTGTGTTCTTAGGGCATAAGTTAGCATTACCTATAATTAAAAACTCAAGTTCACCTTTAAAAATAGATTTCCTAAATTTACTGTAGATAATCCGTAGGTTTCTCCAATTTAAAATTAACTCAACTCATAGATAAGACTATTTGAAAAAAGAAAGTTTATTACATAATAATATATATTTAAATGATAAAGAGTTTGTAAATTTTACTTTTATTAATAAAATGTTAATATTTTAAAAAAATGAAATACTTTAATTTTTTTTAAACAAAAATAAAATATTTTATAAATATTATCATCTACTTTGCTTTCAAGATATCATGGCTATGAATTGAATTAATTTTAAATTAAAAGATAAAATTTAATAAATGATTTATGTTTTGAATTTAGTTGTGATCTAGTTCACTAACTGATTTGCCTCATCATTAATTGCACGTGAAGTCTAATATGTTTGCAAGTAAATTTGATGATCACACAACAGAGAAATGTAATGAAATAAGTAGACTGGTTGTTTGTTTTGGTAAGTTGTTTAAGAAAGCTCCTGCTGGTAGCATAATCTAATGATTTACTCATAGCATCTGTTGGAAAGGCTTCATAGTGGTTCTTAATAGAAAACTTCTTAGAATTTATCAAGACTTAGATACCTATAGAACAAGTTCCACATGGTTTTGGTTATATTTAATTTAAGTGTTTATATAACATACACAAACATTATTAAATATTAGTTTGTGGTTTGGAGAGATCAGCCAGCTAAAATTATTTATTTTAAATTTTGTATTATTTTTTTTAAATAAGTTTAAAAAAAATTTAATCAAAATTATAAATTTTTACTCTATCTTAAAATAATGTCTTTTTGACCAAAGAAATTTGTTCAAAAATAAGAGTCTATTAACTTTTCAATACACCATAAATAAGTTTATACAAACTTTAGTCATAATAAGTAGAGATTAATTACTATACACTGTCAGTGTAAAAAGTTTTACACCGTCGATTCATCACCATCATCTGTTTGTATTACTTTATAGATTTTTAAAATAATAGTCAACCTTCTTTTAATATCCGACGTTTATGATTAACTGACGGTGTAAAATCCTTTTACACTGTCAGTGTATTTCAATTAAACTCTAATAAGTATTGTTATTAAATTATAGTTAAGGGTAATTTTCTAAAATTGTTACATTTATTTATTTTTAATTTGTGGATAATAACCTTAAATTTTTTTTACTTTAAAACGGAGAGAGTAATTTATTCTGTAAAAATAATATTAAATGAAATTCTAGTTGCCACTCTGGATCAGCCAAATGTTCAATAAAGCAAAGTTCACTCATTTCGTCTGCTCCATTGAACATTTCCAATAGGATTTTAGGTATATAATTTTTAATCTCTATTCTCGCTACGATTATCTTGAACCCTAACTTATTTGGATGTTGGAGTACTAACAATGCAGACATCTTTCCTTTTTCGTCCAACGTACCAGAGATTAACAAAAATAGTTCAAGATCAACGTCTCTGATTCAAGATGCACCACGATTGTAACTTTCGGTCCAAGAAATTGCATCACTAAATCGTTTATGAAGCTTCGTTCCACTATAGCTTCCACAATTTTCTCCATTTTTTACTCCATAACGAAATTATGAAATTGTGAAGCGTTTATGGGAATTAACCTTTGATTCCTATGATTTTCACGATTGAAGTTAGATTCTCAAATCTAGAATCCAAAAGCATGTATGGTGAAGAAATTGAGGTTCCACGGAGTCAAGATCTCAGATTTGAGGCGTTTGAATCCCTCGAACTCTGATCCAACCCTGATCGATCGTTCATCTATATCTCAAACCATAATGAGAAGACGCCAACATATATCCTTAAATATGGACTCAGATATACGACATTTTGTATGATCATACTCACTTTGAGCCTATACTAGCAAGAAATCTCGATTCTAACTCATGTTGAAGCTTGTTAATGGATCCCTTCCAATCTAGATTCTAATTCATTGTGCTACGATCGGTCGAGTTCGATTTCACCTCCGAGCAAGCAATATTCAAGGTTTGTAGCTACCGAAGTAGCCCTCAGATATATCTTCTCATATTCGAGTTTGGATTCATCATGGATCCAGGAAAATGGAGTAAAAATTGCATTCGAGAGGTGACTATACACAATTGTCACCCTGACGACCCATGCAAGATGTCTCATTATCATAACGACCTCGGCCCGATCCCAGACGGTCACAAGATGTCTGAGATAGTGGAATGATAAGGGAATTACGAGTTAGTTGGCATCTTGAAGGATGAGGCAACTCAAGGGATCAGATGGTCGGGTGGGTATTAACCCGACGTAGTAAGTGAAGGCCACATTACTCTCTATCGGTGTATGAAATCCTTGAAACCCTAAAACTGTTCCAAAGGACATACTATAAACACAACTGGGGTGTAAATCAAGAAGAGGAAAAATAATATGCTTATCACGTGAAATTAAGGCATAACTACTTGGGAGATTCTTCATGCTACAAAGTTAAAAGAGCATTAAAGGTTTGTCAGGAAACACAAATTTAACACCTGGATTCCTTTGATTCACAGTCAAGCAACCCTGACAACACATCTGAGACTGAGTGACCGATATAAACTTTTGGGCGATCGCAATATTTAATTAATATATTTATAAATTTATTACCTATTCGAAATTACTAATATAATTATTAAATACAAATTATATATATAAGAAACTATCTTTTTACTATCAATCTAATTCTTTTTTTTTTTTTGAGAAGAAGGCACTTCTCCAAGACCAAATCCTTCTTCAGAGCCGAGCCTTGATACCAAGCACATTTTTCCTCCTTCATTTTAACCTCCTAAAAGGATAGAAGACTTAGCCCGATATGGTAGAAATAAATAGGATAGTGAAAGTGAACTCGAGACCTGGACTTGAGAAAACCACTCTCACAAGAATGAGTGAATCCAACATGGGCCAGGGACGACCAAAATGAAAAGTGAGATATGAGTAATAGATTTCACCAGCATGAAATGTTCAAGAAAGTTACTCCAATTATTAGTAAAAGGGCCAAACCATGGGACATTGGGACGAAGGAAGATCAATCCTTAATCCCAGGCATCATCTCGAGAAGTGCGGGATGCATAAAAGAGATAATTAAAATAGCTCAAGAGAAGGTTTCTAGGATTTATGCCCGGCACAAAGTTATGTAAGCTCAAACTCAAGGATGAAGTCGTTAGGGGGAAACTCTCAGACGGCTCATCACAACCAACTCAAAGTTAGAAGAGGGAAAATGTACCCCTAACTTGGTAAAGAGGAATTCATACAGAGGAACTAAGCATGCCTAATAAGAGATGCATATCCTCTCTGAATGATTTATTGGAAGAACTGACCAATCCGTTGGGTTGTCGATCGCAATATCATCACTGGTTATAGTCGCAACAGTGTTCAAAGAGGAAGGAGTCTGTGTCACTTCAGCGGCCTCCCAATAGTTTTTGTTATCTTTATCCAACTCAACTAACTGAATCCCCTTTTGAGCTAGTTCATCTGCTTTAAAGTGATCACGAGTCTGATCCAGGACATGACATTGGATTTTCCACGATACTCCAAATGTCTTACAATTTCAGAATCGTTGGGATCATGACCTTTCACCCTCTGATATATCCAGACAAACTCACCAGAATGTTCTCTCTTATGCCAGGTAGCTCCTATTTATGCCTCAGTCAAGATAGGGGGAGGCATCGGTTACTCGATAGTACCCTCACCCGCATTGGCCTTCCCTGAAAACAAAGCCACTAAAGAATTGCTAGAAGAAGCCTTTTTAGAAAATGAATCCTTTGAAACTCCGTCCATTTAAGAATCGTCAATCATAGAGATAATCTCTGATTCAAAATCCCTATTGGCAGAAGAAAGGGAATACAATTCAGATTACATCCCTCTTTTCGAGGAGGAAGGAAGGTTACCTTCCAAATCACTCTATATGTTAATAGGGTTATCACTCACTTTAACAAAAGGACAGTAAATGCTTGAAGAAAAAATCTTGAGTTAGAGAAAGGTACCTTGAAGTATAAGGTTGAAGGCAGTGAAACAAAGTTGAATGATGAAGGTTGAAGCTTGGAAGCTTTGAATGCATGATGGAAGTTACTTCAGGAAAAACACTCTTAGAGAAAAGGGAAAAACTTAAAGGAAATGAAGCAAATTCAATCTAAAAGGTTGTAAAAAAAATTCCCCAAAATTTTCTCTATCCCTATATAGGAAAAGGAAAATGGATGGATCATATTAAAAGTAAGAAACAAGTGCAAACCAACAATCATATTTCACCTTGGAAACCCAATCAAACTCAAGAGCACTCGAGTTCACAATAAGCAACGTCGCACACTATCTACCTTTTCAGGTCACACGATAAGTTAAAAATGGAGAAACATTTCAATGATAGGGCCACATTTAATGTTCATGTTCCCCATCACTCTTTGGTAAAACCAAAACAAGGCTTTCCCGGTGATGCATGGACAACCATTCTTGAAGGCCGACCATGACTGCTCAAAGACTCCCTCGAAATCCAGAGTGATTGACAAGTCTTAGGAACAACTGTTCTGGATCGTCCAAAGGTCCAATTAGACAATGCCCACTCATATCACCCGCTTCATTGAGTCCAAAGTATAAATACAGTTTCAAAAGGGTTTCAGGTACACAATCTATAATTTATACTCTTACTACAATTATCTTGAACCCCAAACTGACTTTGATATTTTAGTGCTAACCGTACAAGCACCCCCCTATCTGTCCACCGTACTAGAGATTAGTAACACCAGTTCAAGATCAACAACTCTGATTTAAGATGGATTACAATCATAAATTTCAGTTTAAGAAATCACATCACTGAATCACTTACAAAGCTTTGTTCCACCGTAGCTTCCGCAAAATTCCTCATTCCTAGTTCTGAAACAAAACAATTACAGAATGGCCTAGATAATAAAAGACCAATAATCTCTTGCCACATCATCAATAAAATTCCACGTATTAAATTTTTTTACACCTTAAAGTTTTTGAACTAAAATTAAGGATGAAGGACCAAAACTCAACAACTAAACAACAACAACACAAAAACAAAAATCTCAATCTCTACAAACAATAACAACAACATCAACAATAAACCTATTATGTGCTTATGTCAACAAAACATACAACATATAACATTCAATCTCAATCCAAACAACAACAACAATAATATTAGACCTCTAAGGTTTTGAGGTTTCAAAAACAATGACAGTTGAAATGTTTCACATCCCAGAAATGTGAAGAAGTCAAATAAATGAATTTTGTTTTTCCTTCTTGTGAGTATTGTTCGAGTTCCACCTTCGAGTTATTTCTTCATACTCCTTGATTTGTATGAGTTAGAGAAGCCATTATGGTGAAGAAATGGAGATAATACGATGGGTAATGAGATAAAAATGACATGTTTTTCAAGAATCTCATTCTTAATGAAGATGATAAAATTCGTTAGGGTTAAATGTGGTATTTGTAAGGGTTGGGCGTGGTTTTTGTAGGGCACAGTAGCACTGAAGAGACATGACAAACTAAGCTTATAAAATAAACCATTTTACTACGATTAGAAATCACAAACATGGTTCAAACATATGTATTTAGTTTTTATTTAATACAAGCGCAAGTTTTTTAATTTTTAAGGTTTAACAAACCAACTCACTACGGTTTAACAAACCAACTGCAGTAAAAATTTATTTGTTTCTTATTTATTAGAAAGAAGATGTTATTGAAATATAAAATAAATCACAAATTTATTGATGGAGAGATTCAAACTATGAGCAAAACAAAATTTCCTCATGGATAATAATTCCAAAGGTTGCAATATATAAATTGTTTTTAATTTAAAAAATAAAATAATAAAGGTTTAATATGAGTAAATTAAAAAAGTATATTTCAACAAACTTATTATTTAAGATAAAATACAAAATTTAATATATTATAATAATAATATAAAATTTATTTATAATTATTAAAGTAGGTCGGTGAGACAACTCTGAAATATTTCTTCCATAATTTAGAACCCAAATTATTTATAAACTTGTAAAAAAATCCTAGCATTGTCTAATTTGTATAAAAAACAAATATAGTCTTATCTCAATCTCAATAAGATTCATGGTAAACTATAATTCTATAATCGTCAATTTTTCTCTAAAATTTTCAAACGTAAAATTGGTATTTTCAACTATACCATTATTTTTTTTTTCTACCAACCACCTCCACTCTAAGTATAAATAACTCTCTAAAAATTAATAATAATAAAATAATTTTAATAATAATAATAATAAACTTAAATTACAGTTTTTATCCATCTATTTATATTATGTTCAAGAATCAATTCTCGTATTATAAGTCCTCCTATTTTATTTATAAATAATTTAGGTCTTCATCCTAATTTTCGTCTAAAATATTATCTTTTTTAATATATGAAACTTCTTTGACAATTTAACAAGAGGTTTATTGGTCTTTTATTATCCAAGCCATTTTATAATTAATTTATAATTAATAATGTGACAACTAGAATAATTAATATTATTTTTGTAGAATAAATTCATACTCCCTCTATCTCACAATAGATATCATCTTTTATATTTTTATTTATCTCAAATTATTTATTTATTTAAAATACCAATATGATATTTATTATTTTTTTACATTATTTATTTTATTTTAAATCATGTAACTTATTCACTATCTATTATTAAAAAAATTATTTTATAAATGATATTCGCCGTATCATTTAATGACACAATTATTTTAAAAAATATGAAAATCTAAAAAAAGTACTTATTGTAAGACAGATAGAATAACTTATAATTTTAATAATGTTTTATTTTTTAATTTATTGATACAAATTTTAAAATAAATTGATTGGACTTAAGAACCGTCTCTTTGATCCACAAGCTAATACATTATATGTTTATTATAATATTTGTGTATAAATACTCAAAATAAATATAACCAAAACAACGTGGGACTTATTCAATAAGTAGCTTAAGTCTTGTCGCTTACAACCAAGCACTTCCAAAGCACAAACACTTGCTCGGTGGATCTGTAACAACAATCCTCCACTACTTAAAGAAGCAATTCATGATGAATGAGATCTTATAATCTTTACCCATCTATTGAATCCTTTTATTGATTCAAATAAAAAAATTAAATATCATCAAAATCACTTCTATTGAATCTAATTAAAGGTTTGTGTGCAGCTGTATCAATAATATGAAACAAAGAGTCTGATCGATGTGGAAATAAAAGTTACGAGATATATCAACGAAATTATTAAGATGTCGAAACGTCTTTAATCATCTAGAAATGTTTAAATTTTGTTCATGTTAATTTCTTATTAAATTATGTTAAAAATGTCTGTTATGTTATGTTAGTCCCACAATAATGTAATGTTAATATTCATCTAATGCAATGTTAAGATAGAATATCAATATACAAATAATTCATTATAAATCCAAAATAATATCAGTGACGATAATTAATGAACAAACTCATAAAATCTTCGCAAGTCCACCACTGACAATATGTTTTATCTGAGATAAACCAATATAGACCTCATCATTTGGGTTTACCTAACCTATAAGATTATCTGAAAGAAGTGATATCATCTGCAGTCGCTGTTGGTCAGTCATATCAGGTGGAGATAGTGAAGATGTGGCATGTCATCTAAAGTCCCCCATCATATGAAGGTCCAATATCATCCACGGGCTGAGCAGGTGAGATGATTTTGAGGGTGTGATACGGTAAAGTACCACTCTAATTAACTATTCAAACAATGTCCGGGGAATTGCACCTCCGCTGCATTATCTTTAATAGTAATGTTAGTGGCACATATAAATCAAAAAAAGGGTTGTGTAATCAAACTCTTGATGCATTGTGTAAGTTGTAAAAGCGCCTAAGATGGGGGGGGGGGGGTGAATTAGGTGGTAAAAATTTCTTCGATCTTGTTTCCGGTTCTTGGTTATTTTTCGTTTAAGTGCTGAAAAATAAATTGCGGAAAGTAAAAAGACACCGGAATTTATAGTGGTTCCCTTCACACTCCGAAGGTACTCCACTCCCCTTTCGACTCGAAAGAGATTTCACTATAGTTAGAATTATTGTACAGCCTACTCACACCAATGGTGATGCTTACTATCTAACCTATAGGTAATCAAGTGTATGAAGAACAATCCTCTTCAACACTTCACTTGTTTCCAACAATCCTGGACAACAAGGTATGATACAAATATCTGAACTTAATAAAAAAATTGATGATGAATCTTGAATATATTAATCACTTGAATTAATTTTCCCCTTTGGATATCAATCACTCAATGTAGTATACAAGTGTTCAAACCGAATGATATGTATTCTTTTCAAGGTATATGAAGGTTTAATGCAAAGAATACTTTAAGAAAGTTTTTGGACACTTGATAAAAATCTGAGTTTTTATAAGAGTGATTTAATTGAAAGTTTTTGCAAGAAAGGAGGTGCTCATAAAAAATGAGTAATGTTGTTTATATATTGCTACAAACACCTTTTTGAAAGAGTATGATGAATGAAAGGATGTCATGATTCAAAAGAATGCAAAGAAAACATTTGAATGAAGAAATGCACCAATTTGCCAAAATTTGTCGGTGGTAACCGGTTACTGCTCGGTGGGTAACCGGTTACTTGCTTCCAACGTCCAAAAAATATTTGAAAAACAACAGTGGTAACCGGTTACTGCTCGGCGGGTAACCGGTTACTGAAGCCCAGTTTTGAAAAATAGAATTTGGCAGAATGTGAAAAATGAAATGCAATACATCCTAATTTTCTATATGGACTAAGATATCATGGAATAAATATTTGAACACTTGTATATCATATTGGAGAAAGTTTTAGATATACCAGTGATGATACTTGATCCTTTGAAATGATATACTTCACTTGAATCTTTACTCTACTTCAATTCACTTCAAGTCTTTGACAGCTTTTTGATCTTTTCACATGAGAATTGTTGAGAGATGTTATAATCATCAAAATCATCAAGGAGCCATGACTTCACACATTGTGTGTTCTGCATAAGGTGTCCATGTAACATTGTCCATGGTCAAAGCGTTGATCCTCGGTGTGTACTCCTGAAGATCACCTGGATGAGAATGTTTGACCCTTTATCTAGTGGCCCATGGAGCTTCATCGATGATAGGACCAAGATCAAGCAGATTAGGAATGGACATGAAACGCTCGCATATCCAACACTGCACAAGAAACACAAATTACATGTATTAAACACCTTTGATAAATAAGAACTAAATAAATAAAACATAATAAATATTCATACCTCAAATTGACTCATGTAAGTGGAAAAATGTTTCGTCTCAAATACAAATGACTCTCCAAGGGAAATATATAATAGCGTCAAAGTAAACCAACCCAATGCCCAATCGAGATGCCCAAAAGTCAGTAAACAAGTATATGTATCTAGCATGGATGTATACATGAGACTTATCTACTAAGATAAGACATCCTATAAGATGTAACAGGTATACCCTAGCGTCTGCCTCATACATAAAGTTCTCCATCATATTTTGATACATATCCTATAGCTAAGAGAGACGAAAGTGAGCACCCCTATTAGCCCTAAACTCATCCAAGACCCACTTTCATGTAACCCCTATGTATGTCTCAACCGCCATACATACAATGTCCTAGTTAATGAAAATAGTGGTGAAGGAGTTACATGCAAGAGGGAGATAGAAGAAGTTGGAGACATCACCCCTGATAATCGTCATCTCACCAAAGAAAGATGAAATGAGGATGTCTCCTTATGTCATCACTCAACAAAAGCGGAAAACAATGAAGTTTCGAGCATGATGAGGGAACAATCCACCAACAGAAACATGACTATGTCAACGACAATTTCCACGACCTCGTCTTGCATCAGCACATAAAAGAATTTCTTATACTTCACCCCATTGGGAGGGTGCCTTCAATGGGGTGGGTTTTGTAACAAATAAAGCATAAACCATCAGTATCTTTCAATTAATCAGTAATAAATAAAACAACTTAAAATAAAAATGTATGTCTCTCCCTTCCATAATCTAAATGTCACATGATCGACATACCTAATGATTAAGTTATGGTCACTAGGGCCTCCAAGGAACCCTCTATCTCTGTGTACAGACGACTTTGTATCATCATGAGCCTCCACTTTTGTATCACCTACTGTAGGAACCTTTATATCAGCCTGAGGAGCAACCTTGATGTCATCCTGAGCTATTGGCTTTATATCATCAATAACAACAGTGTCTGGCTTGGCATTAAGATCTCTGATTCGTCCAACTCTACATCATTTATGCTAGAGAGTACACAGTATACGAGACTACTTAATTATCCTACAATGAGAACATATGGAGACTACTCTACTTTCCCTAGTATGCAATTGCTCTACGTCATCTCCTCCGCCTCCACCAGAGCTCTCTCCACGTGCTATCTTTGCTCTATCGCTCAATCTAGGAACAATCTTGACGTCATTTCCTTTTTTTTCTCACTACAGTAAAAAGAACCAAATAAAATGAACTATCGGATTTTTAAAAATATTTGGTCATGACCATAGATTTACTGGCATTTTTGAAAAATGTCGTATCCTAAATGTTTCTATACCAGCATTTTTGAAATTGCAGATATGCATTATGCATTTTTATATGCAATTTCAAAAATGCTGATTAAAATACGAATAGGATACCATATTTTAAAAAAAACATAGGTTAAAATGCAATCGATTTTTTGAATTTTACCAGACATTTAAAAAATGTCAAGAAAAAAGTCTAGTTTCCATTTTTGGTATAAATGTAAAATTGTCAATATATATGCATAAAATTAATGAAAAAAATCCTTATTTGTAAATATCCCATATAAACTTTATAAAATGCGGTAAAGTCTAAGTTTTTCAAAAGCTTAGAAAAATGATAATTTGAATAATTTAAAAATTGTAATTTTTAAATTTGAAAATATTATGGTAAAATTGTTAATAACATGTGTCAGGTATAACTATTAGGATGTAAGATAAAATTCTTCTGATTTCAACATATTTATATGTGCTGGTCCATCAATGTCATAGTGATCCGGACCGGAGCAACCCATTTGGCAGCTATGACCACATCACTAGGATTTTTTGTTAATTTTGTAGTAGAGAATAAAGTTTAGATCACTGTGAAAGTCTTTAACTTGATCATTAATTTGAAAAACAAATCTTGATAATAAAATGGACCAAAAATAGCTAGCCATTAGCTAGTAAGTTTGAGATTAAGAAAGAGTTATCAAATGCTTTTTGATTTGGTTGGTGGAGAAAGAGAGACAAATAGATGAAGAGATAAGGAGATTGAATTAATTGGCAGTATCAACTTTTTCTTCATGTGTCTTGGTCGCAAAAAATAAATAAGCATAATTAACAGTATAATTGTGTAAATCCGATCACATATAAATTGGAGACTGTAATTTTTTTTTTAAATCTTCGTATTCGACCTTATTAGTTCAAAAGGATCAATTTATTTATTTATTAGTGGGGATCTCATTTAAAATCAGAGTAAAGTTTTGTATCTACTTATAAAGACTGCCATTAATCTTCTCTCTGCTCCAACATCTTCCTTCTGATATGTTTGGATTTATAAGTACGTGGTTATGGTTATGAACACTTGATAGCTTTTGGACAAACCACCCTTTTCCATCATTTTAATTTTTTTTTGGAGTAAACTGAAGTAGGTAAAGTTATCACATATACTTATTGTGCATATGAAGAAATGGAAATGGAAACATCACTTTATACAAATCATTCTATTTTTTAAAATATCAACTATGAGAATAAAAATCAAGAGAAGGAGACGAGATACAGAAGACAGAGAAATGTGTGTGGCTCCAAAAATGGTTGATTGAATAGAAAATGAAAAGAAATTCTATAATTATCTTTAAATTATATTGATTAAATTAGTGGTATGTGATATTTCAGTTTATTGATCAACTTTTATATATATATATATATATATATATATATATATATATATATATATATATATATATATATATATATATATATATATATATATATATATATATATATATATATATATATATATAATGAAGAAATTCATTTGTAAAAAAATATTATAAATCAAAATATTTAACTGTGTAATATATATGAATCTTTGTGTTGAGTTTGTTTGAAGATATAACTTTTTTTTAGAAGTGGATCAAACTAAATTCTTCATTCCAGCTGAATATGTAAGTAGTTCTTGTTAAAATTGTTTTTATTTAACGTTAATTTACTGTCAGTTAGAATAAGCAATGTTAGTGTTGTTAGTGAGTTGTTGCTTTTACCTATTCTCTTGCCACTATCCCACATTTTTAGTGTTTGTTAGAGTGGGTTATTTTTTCTCTGATTCAGTTTCTGTAAGGCTATTTAAGAGCCATTTCTTTTGTTCAATTCAATAAGAAATATTCTCCCTATTATTCTGTAAACACGTATCCTTCACAATTGGTATCAGAGCTCCTCTAGAAGGGGCCTGATCAATACTTGAAACACAGCAGTCTTTTCAAGCAGATGGCAGAAAATAGCAGTTTTGTTCAACCATCAATTCCAAAGTTTGATGGTCACTATGATCATTGGGCAATGCTCATGGAGAACTTCCTTCGATCCAAAGAATACTAGAGCTTGGTTGAAAATGGGATCCCTACAGCAGTTGGGGGTACAGAATCAACTGAGGATATGCTCAAAAATATGGAGTTGATTATAATGAAGTCTTTGCACCGGTGGCAAGATTAGATACCATTCGACTAGTGCTTGCACTTGCTGCTCAAAGGGGATGGACCGTTTATCAGTTGGATGTAAAGTCGGCATTCTTGCACGGTGTACTAAATGAAGAAGTTTTTGTGGAACAGCCTTGCGGATATGAAATCAAGGACAATGAGCATAAGGTGTACAAGTTAAAGAAAGCACTTTATGGACTGAAGCAAGCTCCACGAGCTTGGTACAGTCGCATAGAATCATACTTTTTGAAGGAAGGCTTTGAAAAATGCACTCATGAACACACTTTGTTTGTTAAGACAAGTGCTGGAGGTAAAATTCTAATTGTAAGCTTGTATGTTGATGATTTGATATTCACTGGCAATGATGAGTCAATGTATGTTGAATTCAAAAAATCCATGATGGTTGAGTTTGATATGACCGATTTGGGAAAAATGAGGTATTTTTTAGGTGTTGAAGTAATGCAAAAGAGTGATGGCATATTCATTAGTCAAAAAAAATATGTGATGGAAGTATTGGAAAGATTTGGAATGGACAAAAGTAATTCTGTTCTTAATCCAATGGTTCCTGGAGAGAAACTTCAAAAGGATCAAGATGGCATGAAGATTGATAGTACTTACTACAAGCAGATTGTAGGAAGTCTTATGTACTTAACGGCAACTCGACCGGATGTTATGTTTGCTGTTAGTCTCATAAGCAGGTACATGGAGCATCCTACTAAACTACATTTGCAAGCAGCAACGAAAATCTTAAGATATTTAAGAGGGACAGCTGATTATGGTGTGTTTTACAAGAAGGGCGGAAATGAAGAGCTGGTCGCGTACACGGATAGTGACTATGCTGGTGACTTGGATGATAGAAAAAGCACGTCGGGATATGTGTTTCTATTGAGCTCTGCTGCAATATCCTGGTTATCTAAAAAACAGCCTGTAGTATCTTTGTCTACTACAGAAGCTGAATTTATAGCTGCATCTACTTGTGCTTGTCAGGCTGTTTGGTTGAGAAAGATTTTGGAGAAGCTTGGACATACTCAAAACAGCTCAACAACTGTTTATTGCGACAGCAACTCAGCAATCAAGCTTACTAAGAATCCTGTAATGCACGGTCGTAGCAAACATATCGATGTTCGATTCTATTTTCTTCGTGAACTCGTAAAGGATGAAACTATAGAACTAGTTCACTGCAATACTCAAGAACAAGTGGCCGATGTGATGACAAAGCCTTTGAAACTTGATGCTTTTGTGAAATTGCGCAACCTATTGGGAGTGTGTCAACTGCCAATAGTAAACTGATTGTTAAGTAACATTCAGTTTAAGGGAGGATGTTAAAATTGTTTTTATTTAACGTTAATTTACTGTCAGTTAGAATAAGTAATGTTAGTGCTGTTAGTGAGTTGTTGCTTTTACCTATTCTCTTGCCACTATCCCACATTTTTAGTGTTTGTTAGAGTGGGCTATTTTTTCTCTGATTCAGTTTCTGTAAGGCTATTTAAGAGCCATTTCTTTTGTTCAATTCAATAAGAGATATTCTCCCTATTATTCTGTAAACACGTATCCTTCACAGTTCTCATGTGATTTGAAGACAGTTATGCAATGAACTTACCAATCTTCAACAACCTAATCATGACCCTTGGTGCGTGGTAGGTCATTTCAATGCAATTATTGGGTCTCATGAGAAATTTGATAGATGTCCTCCAAACAAAACTTCCACAAATGAATTTCTTAAATGAATCAATCAAAATGAGCTTATGCATCTTAACACTACTGATAGCTATTACACTTGGACAAATGGGAAAAATGTGGTGCTTACTCTTCTGTTAGGCTTGACAAAGCCATTTGTAATCACAATTGGCTAGATTTTTAGAAAACAACCAATTGCTTCACTTTGATCAAGAATCAATCAGACCATTACCATTCTTCTCCATTATGATAAAGTTAGGTTTGATTCAGCGAGACCATTCAAATTTCTGAAGGTTTGGACTATGTATGATAGATGCATGCAGCTAATTGTTAATAATTGGAATATTGATGTATTTGGTTTTCCTATGTTTATTTTATCTACTAAGTTGAGATCTCTTAAACATATTGTTAGGAAATGGAACAAAGGGAAATTTGAAAATTTCCATCTTATAGTCACTCAACCTACTGATGGAGTTATCAGGATACAAGATTTGATTAATGAAGCAGATTACAATCATAATCTTGAATTGTAGGAAAAAATGCTCAACTTCTATTAGATAAGGCATTGCATATGAAGTACATGCTTTGGAGGAACAAGATAAAGAGAGTGTGGTTTGAGGATGGAGATAGGAAAAAAAATTATAACACGGTCAAATTGAGATATGTTAGTAACAAAATCACTAGACTGGGACATAAAAATAGATTTTTGGAGGAAGGCACTGAATTAGATAATTATGTTATTAAATTCTACAGAAAAAATTATTCAATTCAAAAAATAATTGCAACTATAGTGATATGGTGAAGAGAACTATCCCACCACTTATAGCTCATTAGGGATAATGAACATCTCACTAGAATGCGTCAGCTAGAGAAAATTTAGAATGCAGTGCATGGATGTTAATTATGATGTTAATTATGCTTCGGGCCTTGATGACTTTTGGGAATGTTTTTCCAAGCCTATTGAGATATAGTAGGGATAAATGTCATCAATTCTTTTTTCAATATAGACCTCTTGCACTTTCCAAATTTTAATTCAAAATCATCACTAAGATCATGGCAAAGGCTTCATTATGGAGGTGGGGACATATTTATGAGTGCATTAAGATTATCTTAAAAGCCATTAATTTGTTGGACAAGAAATCCTTTGGAGGTAGCATGGATTTGAAAATATACATAGAAAAAGTCTTTTATTATTTAGATTGATCAAAAGTTTTATGATTGAATTCTTACCATTCTCCATTCAATGAAACTGTTAATCATGATAAATGGGAAAACTACAAGATTTTCTCTTTCTCTAAAAGAGTATGACAATAAGATCTTATGTCTCATTTGCTTTTCTGCATTGCTAAAAAGACCCTTAGTATGTTGTTATCTATGTTGGTGGGCTAGGATAAGTTGACATGCATATGAATGTGTAAAACAATCATTCCTAGCCACACTTTTTCAAGATGGCCTTATGATATTATGCAGCCTACTAGGAAAATTTCTCAAATCATCAAAATTCTATAATCGATTCACGCAAGTTAGGGACCAAGGAATCCATTATGAGTTATAGGAGATAGGGTCTATGGAGGCTCAACTTTGATCAGATGAATTCATCTGGCCAACCACCATCAACCAACTTGCTAACTTCCAATTCTCTTGACTTTCTTGGCTCATGGTAGATCATATATGCATAAGATGATGAAATTTGAAGTGCCCCTTGAGGAATTTGATCAATTGGTGAGATAGCTTGTTGGAGAAGTTACTCAAGATACCCAGTCAAACTAGGGTTCCCAAGGTAAATCACCCCAAACTCTTGAAGAAAAATTGATCAATATAACATGTAGAGAACATTGGGACTCATATATGATGTTCATAACCATTCTTGAATCAATTATTGGTTGTGCTATTTGTTCATGGGGGTTTCAAATCCTAGATGTGAACTTGATGAATCAATGAGATCATGCGTTTCCTACAAAAGAGTTAGGCAAATGCAAAGACATATTTTTGATATTTTGGTTAGTGAAATGATAAAATACAAGTATGATACAATCACAAAGTGCTTGGTGATCTCTCCCAAAATAAACCCAATGAAAGAGGGGTAAGGAGGATGCTAAGGTATGATCCCAATGCTAATGCTTAGGATGAAATTACATGAGGGATCTTAGGGTCAAAATTGGGGTCTTAAAACACCCACAAGATGTCAACCCAAACAGACAAGGACCAGTTGCTCATTCATTATTTCCAGGATAGCTTGACCGGTGCCGCTCTTCGTTGGTACATGGGTCTGGACAGTGGTAGCATTTGTACTTTCAACGACTTAGGCGAGGCCTTTGTCAAGGAGTATAAGTACAATGTAGATATGACGTCCGATCATGACCAGATTTGGTCTATGTCTCAGAAAGACAAAGAGATATTTAAAGAATATGCATAAAGATGGAGAGAGTTAGTCGCTCAGATCAGTCCTCCGTTGGAAGAAAAATAAATGACGAAGATCTTTCTCAAGACTTTGAGTTTGTTTTACTATGAGTGTATGATTGCTAGAGCTCCTAATGATTTCACCAAGATGGTGAACATGGGGATGCGTCTAGAGGAAGGTGTCCGTGAGGGCAGATTGTCTAGAGAAGAAGCGTCAACCGGTAAGAAGTATGTGAGTGGTTTCTCGAAAAAGAAGGATGGAGAAACTAATTCAGTGACTATGGAGAGGCGAAGGAAGCATTATGTGAAGAAGAGTTCCAGATATCATCAACAACATCATCAAGTGTCTTCTATTATTCTAGTGTTTGCCAATAATTCTGCCGTTCAATCAGCAACAGTCCAACCCCAACAACAATAATGTACTCATAACAACAATCACAACAATAATCAGCACAATAACTTTGAGAGGAAGAAGGCCACGTTTGACCCTACTCTGATGTCCTATGCCGAATTATATCGGTCTCTTATTACCAAGAATCTAGTTAAGCCAAGAAGTCATCCGCCTATGCCTGAACCTCTGTCGTGGTAGTATAAGCTTGATCAGCATTGTGCCTATCATCAAGGGGCACCAGGCCATGATATTGAGAACTGTTATTCGTTGAAATACGAGGTTAGTGATTGGTAAGAAGTGGTATGGTGTCCTTTGAGGACCGTGTGCCGAATGTTAAAGCCAATATGTTACCCTCTCATGGTAATTCCTCTATAAAGATGGTGGACGGTTTTCCCGGTGAGTATAGAGTTTATGATGTCCGATATATCCAAAGATCCTTGGTAGAGCTTCACAAGACTTTGTGCCAGATTAGTGAATGTGAGCATGATCGTGAAGGTTGTATCATTTGTAGTGTCAACCCACGTGGGTGCGTGGTTGTGAAGAGGGATATTCAAAGGTTAGTGGATGAAGGTATGATTCACATCCACCAAGCTAGAAATCCGGATGATGACGTGAATATGATTGTTCCAGTTTTCAAAACTCCTGAACGAGTGGTGATTCAGTATGATAGCAGTAAGAGAATCATTAGATCGGTATCGTCGTTAGTGATACGGTTGGCGGGCCCAGTCTCGTACACATTTGATAAAGTCATTCCTTACAAGTATGACGCTACTATGATCAAAGATGGGAAAGAGGTTCCTCTTCCCGCATCTACTTCAGTAGTAAGCATTATTGACGTTGTCAAGGTGGCCCGAAGTGGTCGAGTGTTCAATCCGGTATTCCCGAAGGCTGTTGAGAATGTCGTAGTTGGAAAGAAGGGCGAGGTGGTTGTTCCTTTGTTTGATGTTGTTAACACTCCAATATGTCAGTCTGGTGAGTCCAGCATTTTGAAGATTAATGATGATAATGATGAAGTACTCCGTCTGATAAAGAAAAGCGAGTTTAACATCGTGGAGCAACTACTCCAGACACCCTCCAAGATTTCTGTTTTATCTCTATTAATGAATTCTGAAGCACACCACGAGGCTTTGCAAAGAGTACTTGAGCAAGCCTACATTAAACATGATGTTACGGTTGATTAGTTTGATCACATCGTTGCTAACATTACTTCGTGCAACAATCTGAGTTTTTGTGATGAGGAGCTTCCAGAAGAAGGCAGAAATCATAATCTAGCTTTCCACATATCTATAAACTGTAAGGAGGATGCCTTGTCCAACGTCTTGGTAGACACTGGTTCATCTTTGAATGTTCTACCCAAGTCTACATTGTCTAGGCTATCTTATCAATGAGCACCCATGAGATATAGTGGTGTGATTGTGAAGGCATTTGATGGTTCTTGCAAAACCGTCATTGGAGAAGTTGACCTCCCAATTAAGATTGGTCCGAGCAATTTCCATATTATTTTCCAGGTAATGGATATTCACCCGACCTATAGCTGCTTATTGGGTAGGCCATGGATTCATGAAGCAGGTGTTGTCACGTCAACTCTACACCAAATGCTCAAATTTATCAAGAATAGGAAGCTTGTTATTATTGGAGGTGAGAATGCACTGTTGGTGAGCCACTTATCATATTTCACGTATGTTGAAGCCGAGGAAGTTGTTGGAACTCTGTTCCAAGCTTTGTTTGTGGCTAATATGATCCAAAATAGTGGGGCATCCATGTCTTCTTTGAAAGATGCTCAAGAGATTGTTCAGGCTGGTGACACAGACAATTGTGGACGTGTCGTGGATGTGGTTGAGAACAAGAATCAGGCCGGTTTGGGATTCAAGCAAGGGTCATTCAAGAAGGAAGTCAAAGTTATGCAACAGATTTTCCATAGCGGAGGGTTCATCCACAAGGAAGAACAACACTCAGCTGTGATCCTTCATGAAGATGAAGATGGAGAAGAAGGTGGTGCCAACTTTGTAACGCATGGACAAATTTGCAATAATTGGGTTGCTATTGATGTTCCTGTTATAATTCACCATTCAAAGTAATATACCTTATTGTTTAAAGAAAAATCCTTCTCATATGCCTAAGGGATAAGTGAAAACATTGTCAGGCATTTTCAATTATCATCAATAAAATGTGATTTTATTCATCCTATTTATGTTGTTTTTACTTTTTGCTTTTTTCTGAAAACAGTAATCACAAAAAACATTAATAGACAATAATTTTTCCCATATATGCATAATATTTGTTTGCACTTCATAGTTCTAAAATCAAAATATTAAATCATTATGCTGGTTGATTCTCAAACTCATTGAAAATAATGACCCTACTCCCTCTCCGAACTTTGATTTCCCCGTGTTCGAAGTTGAGGAAGAGCATGATGATGAAGACGTTTCTGATGAGTTATCCTGTTTGCTTGAGCACGAGGAAATAACTATTCAGCCATTTGAAGAACAAACTGAGTTGGTCAACTTGGGTTCCGAAGATGATATCAAGGAGGTCAAGATTGGGTCATAACTTCATCCAGAGGTTAAGAAGGGGTTGGTTGAGCTTCTCCGAGAGTACTCTGATGTGTTTGCTTGGTCTTATCAAGACATGTCAGGTCTTGATACCAACATTGTGGAGCATAAATTGTCGTTGAAGTCAGAATGTCCGCCAGTCAAGCAAAAGTTAAGAAGAACTCATCCTGACATGGCAGTGAAGATTAAAAATGAAGTCCAAAAGCAGATTGATGATGATTTCCTTGTTACCTCCGAATATCCTTAGTGGATGGCCAATATTGTGCCTGTTTCGAAGATGGATGGAAAAGTCCGCATGTGCGACGACTATAGAGACTTGAACAAAGCTAGTCCTAAAGATGATTTTCCTCTGCCACATATTGATATGTTGGTAGATACGACAACTAAGTTCAATGTCTTCTCTTTTATGGATGGTTTTTCCGGTTATAATCAGATAAAAATGGCACCCGAAGATATGGAGAAAACCACACTCATTATGCCTTGGGGAACATTTTGTTATCGAGTGATGTCTTTCGGTTTGAGAAATGCTGATGCAACATACCAAAGAGAAATGACCATTTTTTTCTATGATATAATGCATAAAGAGATTGAGGTCTATGTTGATGATATGATTTCCAAATCAAAATCTGAAGATGAGCATATTGAGCACTTATTGAAGCTATTCCAGCGTTTGAGGAAGTAAAAACTCCGCTTGAATCCCAATAAGTGTACATTTGGTGTTCATTCTGGTAAATTGTTGGGATTTATTGTCAGTGAGAAGGATATTGAAGTTGATCCTGCCAAGGTCAACGCAATACAAGAAATGCCTGCGCCCAAAACGGAGAAGCAAGTCAAGGGTTTTCTCGACCGCTTGAACTATATTTCAAGATTTATATCGCATATGAATGCCACATGTGCGCCTATATTCAAGTTCATTCAGAAATATCAGTCTTGTGATTGGGCCGAGGATTGCCAAAAAGCTTTTAACAGTATTAAAGAATATTTGCTTGAGCCTCCGATTTTTTCTTCGCCTGTTGAAGGAAGACCATTGCTCATGTATTTGACTTTGCTTGAAGAGAGTATGGGTTGTGTTATGGGTCAGCAAGATGAATTTGGTAAGAAAGAATATGCTATTTACTACTTCAGTAAGAAGTTCACCGATTGTGAGTCTTAGTATTTTATGTTTGAGAAGACATTATGTGCTTTGGCTGCTAAGCGTTTGTGCCAGTATATGTTGAATCATACTACTTGTTTGATATCAAAGATGGATCCAATCAAGTACATATTTGAAAAATCTGCTTTAACGGGGAGCATTGTCCGTTGACAGATGCTATTATCTGAGTATGATATTGAATACCGAGCTCCGAAAACGATTAAGGGTAGTGTCTTGGCTGACCATTTGACTCACCAACCTATTGATCATTCAGTATAATTTGATTTTCCTGATGAAAAGATATTGTATTTGACTCACCAATCATTTGTTAATATAATCATTCCTAGAAAATAGGCTTTAACAGATTATTAGTCTTATTTCTCAATGTTTGTTTTCACGTTATTGACTTATCATGTATTATGAATTGCATATATAATAGAAGTGGAGGAGATATAATTGTAGGATTCATCGACTGTTCAAGAGACTTAGGTCACAACGTTGTCTATACTATAATTTATTTTGTTATCTATTTTTAGTTGTTAGATGTTTGATTATTTTGTTATGTATCTATAAATGTATTCTATTATCTATAAAGTTAGATTATTTAACAATTATTGGACCATAAAACTATTTACTTTATAATTTATTTTATTATCTATTTTGTTATTTTGAATGTATTTAGTGTTTCTAAATTTATAAATAAAAATTATATAATATTGAAATATATAGGTAGGTCTGATCCATCGGACTGCACGACCAATAAAAAATTGGAACCGACTCAATTTTAATAGCTCATAAAATAATTAGATCAGCTCACTTCAACATATTTATAAATGTTGGTCCACCAAACAGAAACGCGATGGGTCGAGCCGGTCCATTTGATAGCTTTACACATAGTCATAGATGCAATATTTTACATATACCTCACTCATTCACAATGCTTTTGATATTTTAAAACACTGTTTCGCCATTTAGTTTGAATATTTGACAATTAAGTAACAGCTTTTATCGACAACTAGATGGACGAAAGAGGGGGAATACGCTATAACACTTTGACCACTAGGATACTTATAGTGCGTAGTGCTAGTATATGACCTTACCCAACTTTTGAATCTCAAAATAACATTAAAATTATATATAACCCATACTTTAATATGGTTCTTATCATTCATCCAAAAATAATAACTTTGTTTTAATTTTTAAAAAAAATAATGCAAGTTTGTTTTAATTTAAAAAAAAAAAAATTCTACAAAAATATTTTCTAAAATTGTTTTTTATAAATTAAAAAATTAATTTTAACATTCTATATATAAACATATATTATTAAAAATCAAAACATAGTTAAATTCACAATATTTTTAAAAAATCGTATCTCAAAAATAATTTTTATAAAAAATTATTTGAAATGTTTTCAAAGTCGTAATTTTTTAAAATTTTGATATCCAATTTTTTTTTTTGATAAAATAATAAAATACCTAAAATTAAATTTTAAAAATAACTATTAAAAATAAATTTTTATTTGAAGTTTTTAAAAAAAAGATCTTTATAAATTCCTTTTACATCAAAATATATAACACTATAAAAATTATTTTTAAAAATCGGCAAAACAAAGTAACCCTAAATATGATTCTCATTAAAAATAAATTTTATCTAATTTTGAAAATCAATAATCTATAAGTCAAAGTATCAATATCATATTAAAGTAAGTTTGTCTTTTTCACATCTGCTGATATTTCTCTTAACCTATAGATCATGTGTGAAGACAAATGGTTAAAGTTGAGTACGTAGTCGTCGTTTTTGACTATTCATTGAAGATGGCTCGTATATTGCACTTGCATGACCAAATAACCACCACGTCTCATTGATTGTCAATGCTTCTCAAGCACTGATTGGATGGAACACAGTGTCTATTGCGAAAATGGATTCCCTACAAGCTAATAGTGACTGTAGTCATATTTTAACCACTCATCTTCATTATTAAGTTATTTTTATTTTTATTGATTTGTCATCATCAGATCCGAGTTTTTAAAATTTAATCCAATGACTCTGTGATTGCAGGAGTATATTGTAACTGAAGAAATCACATCACTAGGATTTTTGTTAATTTTGTGGTTGAGAATAAGGTCTAGATCACTGTCAAAGTCTTCAATTTGAAAATCATATCTTGTTGGTAAAATGGACTAAAATAGCTAGCTATAATTATCAAATGCTTTTTGGTTTGGTTGGTGGAGAAAAAGATGAAGAGATAAGGAGATTGAATTAATTGGCACTATCAACTTTTACTCCTAGCGTCTTTGTCTAAAAAAAATACTTCCATCTTCCGTAGGAAATAAATATTTTAAAATAAATTATTTATTTCAACTTTTAATATATTTTTTTAATTCTATCATCTAATTAATATTATTTTTAATAAAAATATGGGACGACAACACTAGTTAAGAGTATAATTATATATAATATATTTATATGTGTGTGGGACCATATGAAATTGGAGACCCTAACTAATCTCCTCTACGCTCAACATTTTCCTTCTAATATGTTTGGATTTATTAGTACATAATTATGTTTATGAACACATGCTAGCTTTTGGACAAACCTCCCTTTTTCATCACTTTTAGTATTTTGGAGTAAACTGAATGAAATAGGTAAAGTTTTCACATATACGTATTGTGCATATAAAGAAATGGAAATGGAAATGGAAACGGGAACATCACCTTATACAAATCATTCTACTTTTTTTTAATATTAACTATGAGAATAAAAATAAAGAGAAGGAGAAGAGCAGGGACAGGTTTAAAAAAAAGGGCCTAAAATTTTGTGTGATGGATTTTATAAATTAAATAGTAATGTGATTATATATACCTCATCCTAAAAAGTTAATATAAATTATATACACAACGCGGTTGAAAAACGATTTTACTAAAAGATTGGGTCGTGTGTTTCAACCTTATTTATAACTTTTTTTAATAAATCGAATTCGTACGATTGAAAATATAAATCGTGTCATGACCAATCAAGCTAATCAAATCTTTTTAAGTATATATTTTTATATTTATTTATAATCATCTCTTTATCATTAACAATTAATATAAAAACTTAAATAAAATTTATTTTATAATTAAATAATAAAATAATTATTATATGACAAAAATTTAAAATTAATTGTTCAGTTTTTTTTAAGAGTCTATTTCTATTATTACTCCTAGACTTCTAACTAAAATACTAATAGTCTTTTGAGAATAACTAAAATTAGGACAGGAGGAAAAAGAGTTTCTTTATTTATAAAGAGTTATTAAAATACTAATAGTCTTTTTTTGAACTTTTCAAAAATTAATTTTAACTTTATTTATATTTAAATAAACTCTTTTAATTAAATAAAATAATTAAAGAGTTTCATATTTAAATTAATTAAATATCAATTCTCATTTGTTTAATCAAATAATTATAGTATGCGTTATTATATTAAATAATTTAAATACTATTAATATATAATTAAGTTAAATCTTTTTAATTTAATAATATATTCCACTATAATACAATGGTTTTGTAGGTTTTTGTAACATTGACAATAATATTAAATCACCTTTTTAATATTATAAACAATAAACAGTATCTAGCAAAACATCATTGTTACCTAAGTGATGAGGATGTCGTGTGATCAGACATAACTTTTTATGATAATGATCATGTATACAATTATCATTTTTCTTTTGGATCTATATTAAACACAAAGCATGTAATGTGTCATCCTTGAATGATCAAATATTATAGTTTTTTTATTCTTAGGTATACTTGATAACAAAAACTAAGGTCAATATATCATATTGACTTATTGGAGCACGATCATGTATTTTTAAGTCATATTCGATCAAGGGGCCCATAGATATTACTCATGTATATGTAGGAGGAACAAATCTCGTACAGATAACTCACATCTCTCAACATGATTTTTGGAGTACCCATCAACAATCTTTATGGTCATCCTGTTACAGACAATATTTGATAGGAAATAAAGCATTCGACTCCACATCTAGGATCCATAGTGGTTTCAGGTCGAATGATAGTATACATCACTATCACTACGGAAATAACTTATGATATTTACATAACATACTATGTATTATTCTCATGGAGGATCAATCCATTATAAATATTATTCATAATATTTATACCTATGTAAAGACTATATTTCATATCCATGACTCGTGAAATATTGTCATCACACTATAATAAATAACGTTTTTCATGACGGAGCTTTCACGTTGAACAATAGAAAAACTGAGGTATAAAGTCAAGACACGCTATTTTTTATTATTAAAAAAAACAAAAAAAACATACATTCCCTTGGTTTTTCATAACACCGAGGTAAAAAAAGCAACTCAATACAAGTTTCGATTTCCAGTTATCGCAGTTTATGATTTTACTTTTTTATAAGTGTAAACAAAATTTCATAACCCTTCAGTTTTCTATTTAACAGAGGCATAAAATGATAAGATTTCACTATAAAAACACTCGTTAAATAGATTTTACCCTAATGCTTACTAATATGAAGCCGCCCCAAACTTGCAAGCATCATTCTTTGGGATGAGTTGGAAGACAGAAAAAATCTTCAATGATCTTCTATCTTGAACAAAATATTTTTATGTCCTTGCAATCTATCTCACATAATGGTGTTGATGTTGTCGTTGTTGTAATAACCATCAGTTAAAGAAGGGAGGTAAACCTTTAAAGAGTACTCAATAGATTGCAAGTGCAGAAAATCATGATTGCTTCAAGTTACACAAAGAAGAAAGCTTAATCAACAAAGAAGGGAGCTTAACCAAAAAAGACTAGAGCTTAACCTTTGAATAAATAAGAGAATGCAACTAAATATGAATATCAACGAAGATATTCAGTAAAGATTTTTTGTAAATAATTTATTTTAATATTCTGTGTAAACAATGTAATTTTAAAAAAATATATATTATTCACCTCGGTTTTCGTCATCACCGAGGTGATATTTAACATAAGAAGATAAAAAAAACTCGGTTTTATAATAAAACTGAGGTGTTTAATAATCATATTTTACTATAAAAATAGTCGTTAAATAAATTTTACTTTAAGACTAACTTATATGTAGCAGCCTCAAAAAAGGAAAATATTCACCACTGTCCATTTGATCATGAGTTGCTACTACAGATCTCTGAGGTGGATTGCAAGTGAAGAAAATAAAAATTCCCATTGGAAAACAAATTTTACAATGTATTTTTCATGACCAAGGGGATAGTTAAGCGTTTTTTTACATTATTCAACGTCATTAAACAAATTTTTATTGTTCATTTAATGTTTATCAATGCTCAAGAATCTATCATTAGTGATATGTGTGAAATCTAATGGACATCCATTATAAAAGCATGCTGAATATTAAAAATCTAACCTATATGGAGCATGAAGCGCTTGAAACATAAAGACGTTTGGAAAAATTCCCTAAGATGGATTGCAAGAATAAAAAATTACTTAAGTTTATTTTCTTAAATATTTATTTGAGCATAAAATCATATATTTGAATATTGATTTTATTTATCTAACCCTTATTTTATTTTGCTTCATAAACAAATGCATGCAAAGTCTTGGAGGATATATTTGCACCAACATTTTGATCATCACCCACCTAGGAAATTTGACTTTTTTCTAGATCTATACGGAATTTGATTTTTATTTTAATATTTTGTGTAAACAATTTAATATTCTGGATAAACAATGTAATATTCTTGGTAAAGTTAATGTCCTTGTTAAAAATAAATATAGAATCTTACCCCTCAATTTTATTTGTAAAGTGAAAGATGAGATAAACTAATTTTAAAAATAATAAAAGTGTAGCTACGGGAGCTCGAACTCAAGTCCATATAACTTTACCTCTCGATTTTATTTCCACTGACGTGATAAGTGGCAAGTTTTCATGTCGTTTTTTGTTATCTCGCTTCTTTAGCCGAGGTATTATGCATTTCGCGTCCGAGATAAAAAACGTTTTTTGTAATAGTATCACTCTTCTCACATAATAGTGTTTATCCATTACTGAAATCCTATTTGACAATAAAGTTTGACTATATATACTTTAAAAATAATATCATTATATTAATGATATCTCACGATTAAATCACATTTAATAGATTATTAGAGATGTTAATTATTCTAAGAACTTTTTATATATATATATATATATATATATATATATATATATATATATATATATATATATATATATATATATATATATATATATATATATATATATATATATATATATATATATATATAGATTATTAGAGATGTTAGTTTCGACTAACATAACAATGTGACAAGTTTTGAGTTGGAAATATACTTGATCACCCCCTGAATCATTTTTGAACTTTGATTAAGAATGAATATTTCTTTTACTCATTTTTTTTCCATTTAACTTCTATTAATTGTCACTAAAAAGTATTGAAAAACTATTGATTGTTAAAAACTACCTGAACTGAAGTAGATGATGACTATTGTGATGACAAACATCATTGTATTAATCATTTGATGCAGTTTTTGAAGTGTGTGTGTTGAAGCTATCCAATTTTAAAATCTGAAATTATTGAATTAAAAAATAAACACAATGAACATAAATAATCTATTAGTTAAGATCAAATTCAATAGCATGTTACATGCGAAACACAACTAATAAGTTAAGAATAATTAAGAGTGTAAATTAAATAAAAACAGTAATAAATAGTAAGAAGAGTTCAATGTGCCAACTCGAGTCGAAGAAAGGATAGTAAGGGCTCATTTGAATGAGTTTTAGATTTTAGTTTTTAAAAACTATTTTGGAAATTAAGTTTTTAAAAAAAGTTTTGAGGAAAAAACATGTTTGGTAATCTAATTTTCAAAAATTGTTTTAAAGTTGAACATGGTTACAAATTTGCATTGATGAATATAATACCATTTTTTCTTGTTTTGTCATCTTCCTAATTTACAAAACTAAAAACCAAAAAATCAAAACCTCTAAAACCTATTTTAGATTTTTAGTTTTAAAAACACACAAATAGAAAATAGTTTTGAGAAATAGTTTTATAAAATTAAACTACCAAACAAATTTTATAATTTTTAATTTTTAAAAACTAAAAAACAGTTTTTCAAAACCATATCAAACACGCCCTAAGACTACCATATCTTGTTAGCAAAACCCTTTTCCATAATGAATCAAGACTCGAAATCATCCTTTACCTCCACTTTCTTAAAATAATCTTATTACCTCCTTTCATCCCTCCCCTAAAAGTGATCGTGTTTGTAAGTTGGTAATTTTCTTTCATGCCTTAGCAAGAAACCTTATGAACATAGAGGTAAAAATGATATTTATATTTAGGATATAGTTCTAAATGACAAACCTACACCATAGATTGGCATACTTGTTCCTCTAAGACCTGAGTTTATTAATTGTAAAAGCAATAAAATGTTCCCAAGTTTCCAATTTTTGAACATTAACCCCACTAGATGCCAATATATTTGAAGGGGGTTGAGGCTATTTTACAATCAAGAAAAATATCTTTCTTCCTCGTGAAGAATCCACACTATTCACATACAAATGTGATTTTAGTAAATTCTATAAGCAATCTAGATCCTAACCCAAAACAACACATAATCTTCAAATTTCATGAGCAATCTTGATCCAATAAAAAGAGTTTCATCCTTATACAGCAAATGAGAAATAGATTAGGCATAATCCTTTATAAATAAAATTTTAAAAACTATCAAGGGACACAATTTCTTGATCAACCAATCAAAACCTTCTACCACGAAAAAAGATAAGAATGGGATAAATATGGACACATTGCTTGAGATCCCTTTCAATATTCATCTGTTCCTCGAACACCCATTTAATAGAACATATAGGTTGTCACGAAACACACAAGCACATATCCAAGAATGTGACACGTCATCAAAATCAAACATGTCATTCATGTAGTCTAAGAATCTCAAACTTGGTGAATCATAAACCTTTTTAAAATCTACCTTAAAGATCAAACATTCTTGATTAAATTTCTTACCTAGATCATTAGTCTTATTAACCACCATAATTCCACCAACCATTTATCTCCCTTTAACAAAAGTTGAGTGATTTGGATAGGGGAGGTGATCCAGGATACGGGAGGTGATCCATAACCTTAGCTAGCATGTAAGCAAAAACTTTGGAACCAAATTATATAGACGTCCAATTAGGAAAATAGGTCAAAAGTTTCCTAGCTTATGGGGGAGAAGATCTTTAGCACAAGGGCAAGAAATTATGAGGATAAACTAATAAAGAGCATAACATTAACAAAGAACTCGTGGAACATCGCTTAAAGGCTTTCCTAAAAAAGGATCCAAAAATATTTGTAGAAATAAAAATTGAACTTGCCTTATCCAAGCTTATGTTCCTATTACACATACCAAACACCACATCCAATTCCTCCTAAAGGAAAGTTGAAAGTAATGTCGACATCATGTATGGAGTAATAGTAAAAAAAGTGATCACATTTAACCTTAGTATGTCTAAAAAAGGTTTCAATAATTGGGAGGAGAAGTAGGTAATGACCTTCAAAGGCACTACTAAAATGTCTTCAGCCCATTGATCATGCGCCTTCATCATAAAAATATGATTTCACTTACCATTATGTTTAATACTAGCATGGCATAACCTAGAATTAACACCACATTATTTCAACCTATGGGCACACGATCTTTAAAGAGCCAACGAGTCTTCACTTTTGAAAAGACCCAAAATAACTATTAAGGTTTTGTTTCTCGCGGAGATTCCATTTGAAAAGAGAACGGTTGCTTCCCTTTCAAGTATAACCTCAAAATCTCTTTAGATATAGTATTTATTTTAACATCTAATTTCTCAAACACCTAAATACTTCACTACTTCGGATCCTTCTTAAGAATAAAACCCATTCATCCCAAAACACAACCACATTTTAATTCTTAATAACCACACTCTGAAAGTCTTTATGCTTGATCCATAAATTCTAAAACCTAAAAGGCTTAGAATCCCATAATCTAAAAAATATCTAGATATATTAGAGAAATGCTCAAACATTTTCCATAAAATATCCCATTATGAAGAAATCTCGTAATAATCAACCATCTTTAACACACTAGAACACATTCTAAACGGCTTACGGCTCTCTCATCAAGGTTGAAACCAAGTGAAGGCCTTATCCAAAAGAGGAAGATCTTGGAAATTCATTCGGGCGAAAAAGTATTAAACTCTTGAATCTCTAAGCACTCTTACCAAATGAATTTAAAAAAAGTATGAACAAAATCGAATCCTGGCAGTTGCCGGTAGAGGCGGTGAGATCAAGATTATCAAGTTGGAAGAAGAAGCATATATCCATCAAGGGTCGAGTGGTGATCATAAAATCAGTCTTGCAAGCTCTTCCAATCTACTTTCTCTCCTTTTTTAAGGCTCTGACTGTTATTATTTCAAAACTCGAATCTTTCTTTAAACAATTTCTTTGGGGTGGGAGTGAGGGTTAGAGAAAAATAAATTGGGTCCATTGGAACAAAGTGTGTATGCCTTTTGATGAGGGAGGGTTAGGTATTTTAAAATTGAGGGATTTAAATTACGCTCTCTTTAGAAAAATGGGAGTGAAAAATAAACTTTGAGAGGAGAGGTTTATGGTATAAGGTCTTAGTTAATAGATACGATATGAGAGATGATGGAACAGTGAAGGGAGGTAGAAATTCTTTTAATTGGTGGAATTGTATTCTGCACCTCAATAATGGTGAGTGGTAACAAGAGTCCAATTACTCAGTCAAGGAAGTTTATAAGGGATTGTTGTCTCAATCTGTTAACCCGGACTACCCAGACTGGGGTAAGGCGTGGCATAAAGTTATCTCGTTGAAAATTTTGTGTCTAGTTTGGAGAATCTTTCAAAATAGAATAGATATTAGAGATAACTTGATTAGGAGATGTGTGATTAGCAATAGATCTAGTCAATACATGGGAGCGGGCGGTTAAGATGAATCGGTGTCTCATATATTTTTTAAGTGTCTAAATTTTGTGGGAGTTTGGTATGATGTGTGTCGTTGGTTAAGCATATCTACGACGATGTATAATGATAGTATTTCATATTTGAAGCAGTTTGAAGGGTTGTTAGATGGAGGCAGAAAAATCATTAATCATGCTCAAGTAATTTGGTTTGCGTGTGTGTGGAATATTTGAAAAGCGGGAAACGAAAAAATATTTTCTTAAAAAAATTGAGCCTAAATTTTTTGTAGAGAAGGTAAAAATGCATGCTTTGAAATGGATGAAAATAAAAGCAAAGGAAATGGATCACAACATAACACTTTAGTGCTCGAATCCAAGGGGAATTTTAGGCTTTAAAGATGAGTAATTTCTTTTCTGTTGTTTTTTTTTTTCATTTGGAGGTGGGGAAAGTAATGTGTTTGAGTGTTTAAAGAGCTCTTTTTTCTTTGTCATTGTTGGTGTCAATTTTGTGTTGTAAAGGTTGTCAAAATTGAGATCTTACATGAGATCGGAAGAGAATATGAAGATCGTAAAATATAAAATCGTAGTTAAGATCGGAAGATCCTATCCAATTATTTTTGTAAGATCGAAAGGGGGTAACAAGATCATAAAACATAAGATCACAACAAAAATCGTAAGATCCTACTAAACTGAAAAAATGATATTATATATTTGGAGTATTTTTACATGTTAGTAGGCAAGTGTATTAGTGAGAAAATGACTTTTTTTTATATTCTTTAGATATGTATGTTTGAGTTTTTATACTTTACTACTACAACATGGAACATTTGTTAGACATTAAGGACATATTTAATCAATGACTAGGATTATCATAAGTCAATCAGTTAAAACAAACCCTATAAATGAGATGTTTATTCTCAAAACCCTAAATCTAAAACTTCATAATTTCAAAAGGCACGCATTTGTCTCGGTCGAACCAAAATTGGTGTGCCTCTGCATCTTGTCATCCTTCTCACATTTTAAGATAGTGGCTGAAAAACGATCAATCATAGTCGAAACTGGAAAAGATCCCATAAAATCAATGATTTTACGATTTTTTTTCCACAATTTGACTACAACACAAGATTCTACTTAAGATTCGGATCGCTAGGGTTGAATGAGATCGTAAAGTCTTAAGATTTTAAGATCTAGATCGAGATCTTGACAACCATGGTTGTAGCAAGGATTGAGCAATTAATAGTTCTATATCAGTGTTTCTGCAATTCTTGGTGTAGTTTGGTGATCCACCCAGTCTGGTTGTGTGTTGGAGCTGATTAATTGTTGATTGCTAGGTAGTTTGTTGGCTTTGGAAGTGGTTGGATTCTTTTTGTAGCACTCCCGTGGTGAGCCATTGTTTGAAAGAGTGAAGATGATTATGAGTGTATGATTAAGGGCTTATTTCTTCAGATGTCCTGGCGGTTTGGTGCGCAATATTAACCGGTTTTTCAGGTCGTGTCCTATGTTAAGATAGTTTGGTTTTTTCAGTTAGTTTTTGGCTGCCAATGTTGAAATTTTGTAAGTTACTTTTGGTGTTGTTTAGGTGTATTGGATTGTTGAATTTGGTGGTAATGTGTTCAGTCTGTTGCTGCTGATTTTCTTGTAAAGCTTTAATGTTTTGTTTTGTTTTATAAATTACTTAGTATAGTTTGTATGTAGTTTGAATGGTATGGTTATAATAAGTTTGGTTGATATGGTTGTAGTAATTGGTCGTCCTTTTTATATTTTTGTCTAATTTATTGTTATTTTTCTGTTTAATGTCATAGCATTGCTTATGTTGTATTATAGGAACTCATATTAATGATATATTTCTTTACCTTTGAAATAGAAAACCTAAGACGGGCCACATTTCTCCTATAAAGTAGGTTTTAACATAATTTATATATAATATAACAAAACTTCAAAGTTAATTAACTACAAATAATTAGTAATTTTGATTATATTTTTTTTTTAATTTAAAATAAAGTTTTTGTGAGAGACACATCACGTATTCATTAAAAACTTAAAAGTGATAGGTGTGTGAATTTTCCCACTTATAAATACTCAAGTCTTCATATTTTTAATTAATATGAGATTATTATTCACACTACTTACATTTATTATATTCTCAACATAAACAATTTTTTTTATTCTTTCTAAATCTGAATTTATATCATAATTTAAAAACTCCAAAACTAACTAGCAATTTTCATTTGATATTTTTCTGTCTAAATTTTTCATTAATAACCAAGTTCTTTTCCAAAATGAACATGCAATACCTCTAATTAAAAAATGTACTAGCTAGGTGCAGTTATTAAGTGACCGCTGAGCTTATTCCTAAAGGTAATGTAACACATTCTTAACATCGATCACAATCTCAACTCAATCTCGAGGAATATTCAAGGGACAAGAGATAGACACACTACCCGTTCATACTTCACTTTAAAGTTTTATAGGACAAAAATTGGTGGTTGAAACACGCATCGAATCCGTCAATTAGTAACTTTTTCTATGCAATGGTGCCAATATGAACACATATTCTCCTTTTTATGTCGTGATGATAGTAAGTTCTAGTCCATGACTCTCAAGTATAAATTATTAAGAGATTATGGGGTTACCCCACCCTTTTGTGTTTTGGGTTGGTTCATTGGTAGGGAGTGTAGCAAACTTGCTTTTCTTTTGAAACTTGGTGGTCCAATAGGTTACTTTAATTAAGAGAATTTTTTAATGTATTTTATATATTATTTAGATACCACAAAAATATTAAAATGTTCTCAGATTTTAGAGATATATTTTCGAACGCATCATATACACACATATCATAGTAATTCTGAGTGACGTCTTATTAATTGATTGTTTTTAACATGAAGATGCATCTTTGAAACATATTCGTAGATGCATCTCTAGAACATATGTGCAACAAAATTAGAACATAAATCAGAAACTTGTATTTTGACAAAATATAATTACCATTCATAACATAAAATAAGCATCACATATGTGATTTCAGCATAAAATGAAATATTACATTTCAATATTCAGGTGGGCGCTTCAACATCTTCAAAATATCTTCGGGTGATCTTGAAATCATCGCTTCCAACTCGAGCGAAATTTTTGTTACAAAATGGAAAAGTGTATTCCACATAGCTTTTACATTTGTATATGTCTTAAGCTCAAAGTTGTTGAACTCAACCTATTCAGAGAAATTATGGTTCACTTACTTGTTTATCTAGTTAGAGAAATCATATTTTGTTGTCCGGTTTATCTAAGGTGGATGTATCCAATAGAATGAAGATGTTTTAAAAGATATATGAAGATGTTTAAAAGATATATGAAGAATCATCACCGACCGAAAGCTTCGATTCATGAAGATGTTTAAAAGATATATGAAGAATCATCACCGACCAAAAGCTTTGATTGTTGAAAGGTACATCACAGAAGAAGTTGTTGAATTTTGCTCAAACTATTTATCGGAAACAAAGTCTATAAGAATTACGAAGCTTCGTCATACTGACAGATATGGAGGTAATGGTACTTAAGGTTTAAATGTCAAGTCAATGACTCAGAATGTAGTTCTTGAAGCATATTTTAATATATTCAATAATCTTGATGAATTTCAATCTTACATAGATACTCACAAAAAAGTTATGAAGACAAAATATCCCCAAATGAATCACAAGTGCTTGTTGACAGAGCATAATAGAAATTCATAAGATGGTTTAATAAAAGGATTTCTAATTCTGATAGTACATCCGAGATAATTAAATGATTGTCGTACATGCCAACATTTAATGTGATAACTTGGACTGTATATGCCATTTCTAATTTTTCCTTTTATACAAAAGCATGATCGTAGTCAAATGCAAAATAATGAGGTTATCGTTGACGCTGAATCCATGTGCTTTTCTATTTCGAAATATAAGAATTCTATATTGGCATATAGAGTGTTCTATGGTGTCATTTAGGAGATTTTTGGAGATTGATTATGTTATTTTCAAAGTTCATTTATTTAAATGCAAGTGGGTTCCTAATAACAATGATGTACAAACTGATGAGTTGGGATTCACATGGGTTGATCTTGGAAAGACAAACCGAATCATTCATCATGGTTACTCAAGAAAAACAAGTCTCTTATACGACTGACCCTTCAGACTTATCTAGGAGATAGTCAATCGTTCTCCAAGAAAAATACATTTCTCATGGTTATGAAAATATGGACATTCCTTCCAATCATTCTTACGCAACATAATTGCCTACTTCATTTTGAAAAATTTGGTAGAAAGGATATGCAAGTTATTCGCAATGATTATCAAGAAGGCATGTGGGAAAATTAACCTGTAAGTATTTTTCACTCATAGGTTATTGTAAGTTATAATTTCTAAGATTATTTACTAACAAGTATTATATTTACAATTATAGGTGTTTAAAGTCAAAACACCAAGAGACAAGATACCAAAACACCAAGATACTATTATTTGATGTAATAATGTGTAAATTATAGGTTGTTTTGTGTCATTTTGGTTTAGATGTAATATGAAATTATTTGTTCTTAATGCAATGTTGTCTTTGATGAAATACAATTTTTGGTCTGATACGATTCACAAATGGGTGTGTTGTTGTTTTTGGTTTGATATAATTCAGTAAAAATTAGATTTAGAAATTGAGAGTTCTGTAAAATTACAAAATATATATTTAAAAAAATAAATAATTTCACAACGGTTGTTTAATACAACCGTTGTTATAGGTAGAGCGCTATCCAAAATAATAAATGTCAAAAATGGCATTGCAAGGTATCGAACCTAGGATCTACAAATAATTTCATAACGGTTGTTTAAAGCAATCATGGTTGTAACCTACAAATTACAATCAAACCCTACCTCACCACGGTTGGTCAACCGTGATAGTATCCATTTTTCAACTATGATGTAATGATTTTTCTGTAGTAGTGAATCACTTCCCCACCTATAGTCATAGGTTCTATCAGAGACGCTTTGCACATCCGACTACATCAATCAATTCCACGCAGGTAATAAGGTCCAACACCCTCTGGAAGCTAGCCACTCCAGAGGTTATGGTGGGTTGGCCACACATTTATCTCAGATCGGGTTTTCATCAGGTGGGGGAAGAAGAATCGACCCTTGGTCGGAAATAACCCCAATGACGTCTATTAAACTTCAAGGTTAGACCTCGTAAGTTCACACATAATCTGGAACCTTACACTCATGATCATACAAATATACATCTAGATCTTCACACTTTAAATCATGGAATACATCTTAAATAGGTAAAAAAATAAGCATTTCATTCCAAAAATGACAATATATACACATATTCTTCCATTACTATAAGAAACATATATATTCCCCCTAAACCTATGATAAACTTCCCCGAATAGAAATTAGAGCCCGATTCTTCCTCACCAAAGTCCTCACTAGATGGGTCACCTGGTTAGAGAGAGAAAGAACAAGATTAAGTGGGAGAAAATCATCTTTCACCCTAGTAAAAGAGGTAGAAGCCCTTTCTATTTCATGCAGCTACTTATCTCACTGAAGCTTTAGATCACGAACATTTCCCTCTAGCTGTTTCATCTCAACACGGTGTCAGTCAGACCAAAGAACTTCCCAGCGGCCAGCACCACCAAGGGCCAAAGCAGTAGAAGCATGTTAGGTATACCAAGCCAGAGTATCTAGTTCTTCCTTTAGGGAAGGCCCATGTAGATTGGCCAAATATGTGCAATCCTCTTCCATAGGAAGGGTTTGTCAGTCCTTGGAGGAGTGGGAGCTTGACCACATTAGCATTAGATGGGAAGGAAGGTATGACATGCTCAACATCATTGGAAGCTTATTCAAAGCAGTTTTACTCCCTGCCAGCAATACTCTCCACTTTATAAGGCTAAAATGTACTTCATCCTTCATCTAATATGCGCACAACCGGTATCAGAACAAATACATCATAAATAGACATGATATAGATAGAAAATCTAAGAGTCTTTGGAACTCCCCAAATATGAATTTTATTTCATACCAAGAACAAGCCTTCATCAATAATTAAACGTCTATGAGGTGCTACAAGCGTTTTCGATTGACTTCATATGTATGGGTGTCATCCCCGAAGTAAAATGGGTCGCTAATAAAGCTCATCAACCATTTATTCAAGGACAAATCTTCTAGATTGAGGTATGTCACGCTGTGAAAAATACCTAAGCGCATTGCACGCTCGAAGATACAACGCAGTCGCCATCAAACTTTATTTATTCCCAAAGGAAAGGGAAAATATCGAATAAAACCCAAGGGAAATAGAAATGGGAAAGGAAGTCGGTTATTCAAGGGGAAGGTATTAGCACCCCTCACATCCATTGTACTCAACATGAACCATTTTGATTGTTCTTTGCTCGAATGGGTGTTATTGTCTAAAGGTTACTTGCGAAAGGGGAAAAAAGGTTTATAATTAGCGTGCTCGCCAAGGATTCGAACCCTTATGCCTACATATCCTCATAGTACAATAAGGAAATCATATCTTCGTAGTTCATGGAACTAAGGGTAGGAGACAAAGAAGAAAGTGATGGGAGTGATAGAAGTGGTAGGAGTATGGTATTTTAACTGATAGACGGTGATTAACCAAAAGAGGAAGGGAAATTGGTATTTTAACCGATAGATGGTGATTAACCAAAAGAGAAAGAGAAAGTGGTATTCTAACTGATAGACGGTGATTAAGCAGAAGAAAAAGAGAAAGTGTTATTTTAACCGATAGATGGTGATTAACCAAAAGAGAAAGAGAAAAATGGTATTTTAACCGATAGACAATGACTAACCAAAAGAGAAAGAGAAAGTAGTATTTTAACCGACATGTGGTGAGTAACCAAAAGAGAAAGATAAAGTGGTATTTTAATCGATAGACGGTGATTAACCAAAAGAGAAAGAGAAAGTGGTATTTTAACCGATAGAAGGTGATTAACCAAAAGAGAAAGAGAAAGTGGTATTTTAACCGATAGATGATGATTAACCAAAAGACAAAGAGAAAGTGGTATTTTGACCGATAGACGGTGATTAACCAAAGAAAAGGTATGTGGTATTTTAACCGATAGACGATGATTAACCAGAAGAGAAAGAAAAAGTGGTATTTTAACCGATAGATGGCGATTAACCAAAATAGAAATAGAAAGTGGTATTATAACCAATAGACGGTGATTAACTAAAGAAATGGTATGTTAACCAAGAAGTGGTGATTAACCCGAAAGGAAAGAAGTTGGTATTTTAACTAAATTGGTGACTAACCAAGGAAAGGGTTTGTTAACTAAGAAGTGGTTATTAACCCATTAGGAAAGAAGTTGGTCTTTTAACCAAGAATTGGTGATTAACTAAGGAAAGGGTATGTTAACCATAACAGGTGATTAACCCAAAAGGAATGAAGTTGGTCTTTTAACCGAAAAAACAATGATTAACCAAGGAAAGGGTATGTTAACCATAAGAGGTGATTAACCCAAAAGGAATGAAGTTGGTCTTTTAACCGAAAAAACAATGATTAACCAAGGAAAGGGTATGTTAACCATAAGAGGTGATTAACCCAAAAGGAAAGAAGTTGGTCTTTTAACCGATAATCGGTGATTAACCAAGGAAAGGGTATGTTAACCATAAGAGGTGATTAACCCAAAAGGAAAGAAGTTGGTCTTTTAACTGAGAATCGGTGATTAATTAAGGTAAGGGTATGTTAACCATAAGAGGTGATTAACCCAATAGGAAATAAAATGGTCTTTTAACCGAGAATCGGTTTTTAACCAAGGAAAGGGTATGTTAACCAAGAGGTGATTAACCTAAGAAATAATAGTGTTCTTAGGTCAAGTTGTTGATGTGTTGAAGTGTTGATGTGTTTCCTGAAGAAGACTTGTCAATCATTTGATTTGAATTGCACTAAAGTCTATGAATAGAGGTGAATACTCTAAGCAACTGATTCATTTGTGTTGTACCCAAAGATATTCAAAGTGAGGATAAGAACTCTCCCTCTCACCCCTTCTCTACTGCTTAAGGCTAGTGACACACAATTTGAATTGTAATTAACAAGTGTTGAAGAGGGACCTTTATTATGCTTGAATAGTAATTTAGCCTCTAGTCTGTCTGTAGTGTTTTGTCTGACTTGTGTGAACTTGAGTGAAGTCTTTAGTCGTTTGTCTATGAAGTTCCAGTACAGGGGACTAGTCTTATCAAGTGATCAAGAGACTTCTGATCACTTGACTAGACTGAGGGAATAGACACATGTCAAAGGATTTTGTTGATCAAATAAGACTTCGATCATCTTAATCTATTAGGATAAAATCTAGTTATATATCAGACACGAGGGCTTTAACCTAAAAACCTAATGAAACCAAAAACATTAACAAGCTTCAATTTCTAAAATAACTTAGAATCAAAGAGGAAAATATCATGTTATTGGTTAGAAATTAATTATAAAGTTAACCCTAAAAATTTAGTGGTTAATCTCCAACTAATGCCTTATTATTGTTATTTTTTCACAAAATATAAAATAAATGAAAAAAACAAAAGATCATGAAATCACATTTATTTTCTAAGTATTTTTCACATTAAAATGTATTAAAAATATTCAAAAAAAAATGGCATTAAAAAAATAAGGAAAAGAAAAAAGAAAAGATAAAGAAAATATGCAAATAATAGAAGAGAGAGATAGGGGTGCATGTTGAATGGTGTGTGTAAATAGGGGTGTCCATCGGCGCGGGTCGATCCACGAACCCGCTAACCTAACCCAATCCAACCCATAAATTACTCGAACCCATTTATTTACAGGTATACCCAACCCAACTCATAACAACCTGTATAGCTTTGGTTCAGGTATCGGGTTTGAGTTTTGCAACCCGTTGACCAAACCCATTGATGTGACTTTAGTAATTTCTTAGTATTTTTATTATTATTTTAAATATAAATATAAAATTAATATCTCACTAATAACCATAATTTTTCCAAAAAAAAATTATTCTCCACCAATAGTACTACTAGACCAATGAGTTTACGTAATTTTAAGATTAAATGTTATTTCTTATTTTCTTTTGTATCATTTCCAACTTATGTATTTTATGGAAATAATGTGTCTTGTTGAATATTACACTATTCTAAAGTGTTATGTCATATTGATGAATTTCATTAGACATTATATGATGTGTTTTATTGAATTTTAGTGTTATAAATGAGTATGATAGTATTGAGTTGTGTTACATTTTTTTAAAATCGACAAAAAGAATCATACAAAATATATTTTTTATTTAAAACACAACTCACGAACCCGACCCAACCCATTAATGAACGAGTCGATTTCGGTCGGTTTTGACAATGAAATCACGGGTTGGACGACGGGCCCAACCTATTGTAGTTTGAACGGATTGGGTGACGGGTTAGGCCAAACCCTGTCCAACCCAGCCCACATACACCCCTATTTGTAAACAACACTCTGTATGGGCCTTGTTCAAGAAGCCCAAATCAAAACTCAAAGGAGCACCAAATGAGGGTGTGCGAGACAAATAAGGCATTAGGCTTAGTCATGGAAGCCCAATATGAAGGTGTGAAAAACACAAGAGGGGGGTTGAATTGGATTTTTAAAATAAAAGCTTTTTACCAACTCAAAAACTCCACACAATCAAAAGAACAAAGAGAGAAAGACACAAGGATTTTTATCCTGACTATAACCTAATCTCCTTAAGGAAATCAAACAAACAAGTTTGAGTACAACTTTTTATGTTACAAGTTGCTTCTACACAAACATATTTTACACAAATGAAATACAATTACTTAAAGAAAAGTATGCACAAAGATGAGAGATTTTTCACGTAGAAAACAATCTTATAACTTGTTGCATTAGCTTTCTTCAAGTTTCCAAGTTCTACTTATATAGCATAAGAAAGAGACCGTTGGAGGGCAAATCCGGGATGCCAAAAAGAAGTTGTCCGCTAACGGATTAGTGACAGGTGTGAAGAATAGTAGTGTCCTTAGTCCATGTTTTCAAATGTGGAAGGAATATTTCTGTTTTGTACTGTGTACTATTTGATCACATGTTCACTTTGATCTTATCTTCAAATTCATTGGCTTCTGATGAAAAGTTGATGAAGCATGAAGAGAAGAAACACAAAGCTGAAATCAGAATCTTTGGAATCTTCAGTCAGAACCTTGACCACATCAACGTATGGCTTGAGATCTTCAGAGTCTTCAGCTAAGTAACAAAACCTCAGAATCTTCAGTCAGAATCTTGGCAGTGTCATCGTCTGGCTTGAGATCTTCAGAGTCTTTACTTAAGTAACAAAACATCAGAAGCTTTCCATTCTATAAAAGCTTGATAATCAGAGTCACATCCATAAGCAAAAGTATAGAGATCATCGCAGCAACCACATAGCATATTTCCAGAACTTCTTAGGAGTGAATCAGCATAGAAGCAGAAAGAACATTGAAGCAGCAACATAGCGTCTTTCAGAAGTTCTTAAGAGTGAATCAGCATAGAAGTAGAAATAATATTGCACCAACAACAACATAGTGTCTTTCAGATCTTCTTAAGAGTAATTCAGCATAGAAGTGGAATTTGGAACAAATGTTCAGAAACTGATGACGTTACACGTCATAAACTTAGAATCAAAACCGGTTTTTAAAGCTACACAATAACAAATCGTTAGAGTACCAAAATTATTCTCACACAAATACTACATTGTTATCATCAAAACTCAAAGATATAAATGCATAACCAAATCTTGTTCTAACAATCTCCCCCTTTTTGATGATGAGAAAACCATGTATTTTCCTGACCAGTTTTGTACATGGTAATCATAGAAAGATACATCACACAGAAGCACAAAGCTCCCTCTGAGATGTACAATCCTAAAAAGATAAAATCAGAATGAAAGAAAACTTTCCTAATTAATCCTTTTGCAGAACCAGAATGATCTTCTATCAGAATCTGGCTTGTCTTCAGAAGTTGCTTGAACTTATTCAGAACACTGGTTTTCAAAGTCAACACTCTGATGAACTTCACTTCAGAAGCTTGGTTGAAATCTTTTTGAAAGAGCTTTAGAGTCTGGTTCTTTTTGAAAGAGCTTCAAAGCCTGGTTACAAACCCTTTTTAAGGAGCTTCAGAACCTGGTTAAAACCTTAAAACCTGGTTGAATCAATTCTGGTTAACATGGAATTCACAATTCCTCAGAACTTAATGCCTGGTTATGTTTGGTTGGAAGTATTTCTCAAATGGTGAAGTTAAAACTTCAGACTCGGAGAGTGAACCATTTCTCCATAACTTGGTAACTTAAGTCCTGATCTGAAAAACTTCAAGAGCTTTTGATCTTCTTGACTTTCCCTGAAAAACAATTTACAAACTATTCTTCGAAGTAGTTGTTAGTAGAAACATTTGAAAGTGTTTGGGTTCTGATTCTCAAACATAGGTATATCAAAATCAATTATGTTTCTCCCCCTTTGTCATCGATAAAAAAAACATAGACAAAATAAAATAAGGAACCAACAAGATTTTATTAATACCAAAATGCCATAAGGCACAATAGTACAAAAGTTTGCAAAACATATACAAAAACACTTAGAAAAAATAACAAAAAAGTGCATAAAATTTTGAAAGCTAATGGTTAGGGTTCTGTGGCGGAGGAAGCGGCGGAAGTCCGGAAAGAATCATTTCGATTAGAAGATCTTGCATATCCAAGCACTGTGTGACCAGAGCACTTTCTTCCTTTATCTCAACGAGAGTCTTTAGAATAGCTTCAGGAATTACCCCCAGAGGAAGTTCCAGCAACATTTTGAACTCATAAACAACAATTTATTATTTCGGCACACTGTCTTGCGCTTGTTGTTGATCTTCAAAAGCAACTTTCTTTCCTCTGTCCAGTTGAGGTGAAGTATCTTCCATGATAACATTTGGATGTCCAGAAGCTTCCTCACTCTCCTTTACTTCTTCCTCAATTCAGGAGCATGGAGACATAATGGAGCACGATGTAACTATAAGGCTTCCATTGTAGGTTCAAACCTTGAACGGAAATTCCTTTCAGAAACTTTGTATCCAAAGTTCTTTAGCTTCAAAATTTTGGAGTTAACCCAACTCTAATATGCTTCTCATGCCGCATCACTTTCTTTTGGATTATTGGATAGAACACTAGTCCGCATAGCAGTGTGAAGATAACTTTTTGAATCTGATTCAAATTTCTTCATAATCTTGCCAACATTGGGTTCTTTAGGTTTTAGTTGGCTAGGATATCCGACAAAAACATCAATGATTTTAGGGTGAAATTATGGCCCATAGACATTTGGAATAACAAGAGAGGGAAGGTTTGTATATTGTTCATCATCAGAACCAGACACAACATGATCTGGTTCAAAGTTGAACAAGCCTTTGGGAGTGCCCTCAGACTCTTGGTCACCAAATTCTCTCGATGGAGATTTTCTAGGTGTTTTGTAACACCCTTCTAAATACCCCAAAATATTTAATTAAAATAATAACATATCAATCAGAGTAATTATGCCCCGAAGGGTGTCACACAATCATTTCACAACAATCATCAAAATATCCTGTCATGCTCATTTATTTAATCAAAATAAGACTCTTTTGCATAATTCGCAGCGGATACAAAATATCGACATTCAAATCATGTACTACATTACATGTAAAGTTGATCAACAACTAAATTAAAAACATAGTCAAACATCCCCTCCCGATGTTACATCTACCAGAGCATGACCCACTAAGGACGACACTAGACTCCATAGCACTAGCCTCTACTCAACTCACTGCTCGTTACCTGAAAAATAGTTGTAAGGGTGAGTTCCTCAATCAATATAATAAGCATTATACAACATCATGTAATGTTAAGTAAATAACGCATTAATTCACCCTAACCAGACTACACACTCAGCAACGGCGGTATTCGTTCAAACATCATATTCAACAGTAACATATAGCATATGTATAATCTCAACCATACTCAACATCAACAACACAACACACAACGCACATATAATACTGGAATACATCCATTCATATTATATGCCATACATTCATTATGCAATGAGACTCCACACATGCGGTACCGACTATTCTCGAACATATAGTTCAAGCTCACCGATCAAATCCAGATACGGCTACTAAGCTCACTAGTCCCACTCATTTGAGATCTAATGACTCACTCACTAATTCCTCACCGTGGGAATTAGCTACAGCCCCGAAGGCTAGACTATGCACACTAATCATCTAGCATGCAAACATCAACAACAAATCCACAATGATTCACTCACTAATTCCTCACCATGGGAATTAGCTACAACCCCAAAGGCTAGAATATGCATGCTAATCACCTAGCAATGCAACAACAACAACAACAATTCAAGAATAGACATAAGCTCACACTCTAAGCCATAAAACAATCTATTCACAATTGCATACATAACCGATACATTCACAGCATCATGCTTATCATCACACATCATTAATACATTTTATCACAAAAGCATATCACATCATGCCACATAATCAAATACAGTATTAGCACACTCTACTAATACCTATACTACTCAAAACAACGGGAAATGATCCCTGCTACATCATACATCAGCTAAGTACATCACTCAGCCTAAACAACCAAAAACTGCACAACAACAGCACAGAAAATCACAATTCTGCCCATACGCGTATTGCCTATTCCCATACGCGTATTGCCCACACCTGGCCAACTCCATACGCGTATTGCCCACTCTTATACGCGTATGGCGCATTTCCTCGCCCAACTCATACGCGTATTACCTGTCCCATACGCGTATGCTACGCGTATCACATTCCCATACGCGTACCAACAGAGACCAAAACACGTTCAAAATATCATCTTCCTCATCCATACGCGTATTGCCTAGTGCCATACGCGTACCAGCCATCTCATACGCGTATTGCCTAGTACCATACGCGTATGACCAGAAACCAGATTTCCAGATCTGCAATGGCTTTCTCTGCTACGAGATCTATCCAATTCCACCTTCCACAGTCCAATTTTCACACATAATTCCTTCCTATTGTCTAACACAAAACAGATCCTATTCGATTCCACGAAGTCTAACATTTCCACATCTAATTCCTACGAATTTCCTCAGTTTTAACTCATTTTCGTTCGTCCCAAAGGTTCACAAATCCATCATGCATCAATCTAATCAGAGACAAAACAATGGTCTATCACTACCCATGACATATTATCGCATAATACCCATTAATCGATGATAAACCCCCCTTACCTGAGTTAATCCAGCAATCTCTGAGCTCCAAGCTTTTCCTCTTCTCTTGCTCTGCCTTTTGCCCCTTTTCCTCTTTCAACCGCTTCTCTCTTTTCCTTTCACGTGAAAAACCCTTTTTCCAACAAAATGGGACTTTTTATTATTCCAACTTATTTTATTCTAATAAACAATTATCCCAAAAATTATTATTCCAAAATAATAATAATAATAATAATAATTCAATTATCTAATTAAATTAATAAACATATTATTAACTCAATTTAAATAATTATTATATTATTATCGGGGTGTTACATGTTTCATTTGGATTTTGTAGTTAGGGAGCATAAACATCTAGAGATGGTGGTGGAATGGGTGATGATAGAATTTATCGATAAGGTGATGTTTGTGGTTTCTGTTGTTGTTGTTGTTAAGATAAAATTATTGGTTTTTGAATTGAGAAAGTGTTATCAGATGGAGATGGAGGTGGCGATATTTGTAAAACACTTGCAGAAACATTAGTATCAGAAACGGAAAGAGTTATGGCCATAGGAGACTTACCAGGAATAGGTGCATCGGAGGCCTTGGATGACTGTTGGGTAACACCAGAAGTATCCTTCAGAATCATAGCTTTTTGGGGCTCACTGAGAGACACATCATCTTCATCTAGAAAAATTTCCACGTTCTTCTTCTTCTTCTTCTTCTTCTATGGTTCAAAAGTTCCTTCTCCACGAGCATCTTTCTTTTTGTTGATTTTCTTTCTCTTCACATGAGCATCTGGAAGGTTGAATGGATCAACCAATATGTCAATTCCTTCTTCAATACAGCTAGCAAGGTAGTATTCCAGAACATCTAGAGGATCAACCTTGGTGAAGATTGGGAAATTAGCAACAGTAAACCTTGTTCCACAAACATCTTCCTTGGAAGGAAGGTGATATGGCTTAACAACTTTGGAAATAAGACCCATGCTTTTCATATTATTCCCCCAGAACACTTTCCCAACATCCTTGACTAACTCAACAGCTAATCCATTTACCAAAAGGTCTTCAATAATACCATTCTCCACCAGAATATCTGAGATTAATCTTCCATTGGAAATAAACTTCCCCTTTTTGGAAGAACTTCCAATTATAGTTTCTCTTATCGAATCTATGAGAAACCTAAACAAAATTTCTAGAAGCGTCATCTTGATGCCTTTCTCCAGAAAAAATAACATACACTTCTGAGTGGTGTTGATATAATCAGAAGAGTTGGTGTTGGGTCTGTGATGAATGCAGCCCATGATGATTTTGAACCATACCCTCAAATTATCAGTCAAATATTTGGTGCTTGGTCCTTTTCCATCATCAAACTTCGTTCCTTGCTTGAAGATGGTTGATGGTACATTGGCATCTCTCTTTGCATCAGGTTTTACATTATACACCTTTTTCCCACAACCATTGTGAGAAATCAAATATGCGATTGACTTTTCCGTAACCACAATCTTCCTTTTCTTGATGCAGGAAGTGATTGTGTCTTTTTCAGCAACTAAATGAATCCATAATTGTTTAACAAGAACTGGATAGACTGGACTCGTTGGTCTCTTAAAGAACACATTCCAACCCTGGAATTCCAGAGTTCCCGTTAGGTCAAAACAATTATCCTTTAGGTTTTTGAAATCTACTATGGTTTCAGTAACAACCATCAATTCTTCTACCTGAGTGTTAAGAGTGATTTCAGGAATCCCTTCCATAAATAGGTGGTTTTCATCGGCAAAGGAGTGAAGAGGAGATTGTTGTTGATTCTCAGCCATTGAAGAAAGTTGAAGGAGCAAGACAGTTGCAGAGAGAGTTTGGAGGTTTGAAAGAGAAAAAATGTGGGAATAATGTGAGCGTAGTGTGAAATGTGAGTGGAGTGGGGTTTATATAAATATTTTAGAAATGATTAAAACAATAGATACACCGCCATAGAGGGGAACATAAAAGTTTTAACCTAGTTCCAAGAATAAGAAACCCAATGTGTCACATCATCATCATGCATGCTCAGAAAGTGGGACATATGTCACCACTAAGAACTACATGATATCAAACGAAATGACAACCAGTAAATGCAATAACTATTCATAATCAAAAAGTAAATTGATAACATTGCTTCTGATCAGAACCTTTCTGATTCATGAAACTTCCTCACTTCAGAAATCACAGGTCTCAAAATCAAACAACAATAAATTCTCATAACCTAATCAAGAGTTATGGAAGCTTAACATTCTGATAACATCTTTTCATTCTACACAGGTGTTCATGTATAAATTTTTCGAAATGAAAATGAATTTATCCTCAGCAAGGGGTTTTGTAAAGATATCAGCTCATTGATGGCCTGTATCAACAAATTTTAAATGGAAAATACCCTTCTGAACATAGTCACGTAAAAAATTATTTTTAATCTCAATATGTTTAGTTCTAGAATGCAAGATAGTATTCTTTGATAAACAAATAGCAGAAGTATTATCATAGAGAATAAGAATGCTACTCTCAAAAATATGATAATCTTCCATCTGACTCTTCATCCAGAGTATCTGAGTGTTGCATTCAGAAGTTGCGATATACTCAGCTTTGGCTGTTGAAAGTGCAATTATTGACTGCCTCTTGCTAGACCACGAGATCAAATTATCTCTTAGAAATTGACAACTTCTAGAAGTAATTTTCCTCTCTATTCTGTCTCCAGCATAGTCAGCGTCACAATAACCTACTAACTTGTATTCACTTGATTTTCTATAAAACAAATTAAGATTAGTAGTACCTTTCAAATACATAAAGATTCTCTTAACAACAGTTAAGTGAGATAAAGGAGAGAGCCTATCATACCTCTGAGTAGCTTCTGATCTACCTTACTACTTACCTTTTCCTTCTCCAGAATGCATGTATGATGCATTGGAGTTTTTGCTTGCTTGCATTCTAACAAGTTAAACTTCTTCAAAAGTTCTCTTGAATACTTGCTTTGGTGGAATTACGTTTCTTCTGAACGTTGATCAATTTGAATCCCCAGAAAGAACCTAAGTTCTCCCATCAGACTCATTTCAAGTTAAGTCTGCATTAACTTAGCAAAATCTTTGCACAACGAAGCATTAGCAGAACCAAATATAATATCATCAACATAAATCTGCACAACTAGAATGTCATTCTTACAGGTTTTGCAAAAGAGTGTTGTGTCCACTTTCCCTCTGGTAAAATCATTTTCCAAAAGGAAGTTACTTAGTCTTTCATACCAAGATCCGGGATCTTGTTTCAGACCATATAACGACTTTTTAAGTTTAAAAACAAAATTTGGGTTTTGAGAAATTTCAAAACTATGGGGTAGGTGCACATACACTTCTTCGGAAATGTACCCATTCAAGAATGAATTTTTAACATCCATCTGATACAAAATTATCTTATGATTTACTACAAATGAAACTAAAAGACCGATACACTATAACCTGATAACTCGTGCAAAGGTTTCTGTATAATATATACCTTCTTGTTGACTATAACCTTATGCTACTAGTCGGGCCTTGTTTATAACGACTTCACCTTTCTCATTAAGCTTGTTTATAAACACACATCTGATTCCAATGACATGGATGCCCTTTGATTTCTAAACAAGATCCCAAACATTGTTTCTTGTGAATTGATCCAGTTCCTCTTGCATATCCAGAATCCATAAATTATTCAAAAGAGCTTCATCAATAGATGTGGGGTCTATCAAATATACCAAACCCAGAAGAGTTTCTTCAGAAGGTTTGGACGAAGATAGAGTTCTGTCTGGTGCATCTTTATCTCCCAGAATCAATTCTTTAGAATGAGAATTTCTTAGTCTACTCTTCTTCTGATGAATTATACCAACGAAAACTTTTGGTTGAGCCACTTCTGAGTCTTTTGCTTCAACTTCCTTAGCTTTGCCTTCTGAGTCTTTATCTCTAGAATCTTTATCCATGGATTCTGAAAAATTGATCTTCATATCTGCAAATTTCTCAACTAGCTTTGACTTTTTAGGGTCAAGCTTATCATTGAATCTAACATGAAATGATTCCTCGATAATTTGTGTCTCGGTGTTAAAATACTTTGTAGCCTTTTGAGCGTTCAGAATATCCTAACAATAAACACTTTTGCGCCTTAGAATCAAACTTGCCAAGATTTTCTTTAGTGTTCAACACAAAGCAATCACAACCAAAAGGATGGAAGTAACAAATGTTGGGCTTTCTGTTCTTCCAAAATTCTTAAGGATTCTTACCTAGAATATGTATAATAAAAATCATGTTCTGAATTAAACATGTTGTGTTTATTGCCTCTGCCAATAAATGCTTAGCCATATCAGTTGCTTGGATCATGGTGCGAGCCATTTCTTGCAAAGTCCTATTCTTCCTTTCTACAACCCTATTTAGCTGTGGAGTTCTAGGACATGAGAAATCATGGGAATTCCATTTGTATCAAAAGATTTTCAAAGTTCTTATTTTCAAATTCGCCACCATGATCACTTTTGACTCTGACTATTTTGCAATCCATCTTTGTTTGCACTTGTGAGCAGAAAGTAAAGAACACAAAATATGACTCATCCTTGTATTTCAAGAACTTTACCCATGTCCAACGACTATAGTCATCAATGATGACCAATCCATACTTATTACCACTTATAGAGGCAATTTTCACTGATCCAAACAAGTCAATATGCAGAAGCTCTAACGGTCTAGAGGAAGAAACAATAGTTTTTACTTTGAAATAAATTTTAAAAAACGTAACTTTCTGACATGTTTCACAAAGAGCATATGAAGCAAACTTCAGGTTGGGAAAGCGTCTGACTAATCCAAGCTTATTTAGATGATAAATCCTTCTCATGCTAACATATCCCAAACATCTATGCCATACTTATTCCTTTTCATTAATAGACATTAAGCATTTTATATTTTGATCCTTAAGATTAGAAAGTCTGATTTTATAAATATTGTTCTTCCTCTTTGCGTTAAAAAAACCTGTGCCATCTTTCTGACTGACAACCTTACAGGACTTTTGATTAAAAATGATATCATAACCATTATCACTAAGTTGACTGATAGACAATAAGTTATGCATCAAACTATCGACCAAAAGAACATTAGTAATAGAAGGGAGATTACCATTACCAATAGTTCCAGAGCCAATAATCTTCCCTTTTTGGTTTCCTCCGAAACAAACGAAGCCTTTAGGCTTAAGTTCCAAATATTAGAACATATGCCTTATGCATGTCATGTGTCGTGAGCATCCACTGTCCAAATACCATGACTGGTGTCTTAACTAAGATGCTAAGGATGTATGCAACATAAATGATCTTATCCTTAGGTAGCCACTTTATGGGTCCTCTTTTGTTAGTTCTCCCATAGTTTTTTACAAGCTTGGGTTTTTGTGAAGCGTGATAGTCAAGGGGGAATTGGAGCATAATACTTGGATTTCATAATTGATTTCTTCTTCTGTGTCTTTGCAGGTTTATGTGTATGTGCAGAACAGTCAAGCTCAGTGCCAGCAAACACGAAATGCTCATAGAGAGGTTTCGATTTTACCTTCTGACTTTTGTCAGGTTTTCCAGTTTATGTACAACCTAGACCTTTCTTACCATTTCTACTAACTCCATAGATCATGGAAGCCATTTTGCTTCTATCTATGCTTTTAGCCAGAAAGTACTCGAATGATCGGTCATATTTGATGATGCAATCAGTACCAGAAGCTTTTGAGATTATTTCTTCTTCTACTTTTGAAATTTTGCTTTTCAAAGCAGAGTTGTTACTTTCTAATGAAAAAAAAATCGTTTAGGGAAGAAATATCCTTCTCAAGCTCACTACGAGTTTCAGAAGCAACTACTTCAACTTGTTTAAGGTCCTTATACCTACTCTAAAGACTTTGGTACTTTTCCAGCATTTCAGAAAGACATGAATCTAAATCAAAACGAGATATTTTAGAAAATACCTCTTCAGAGTTGGAGTCTGATTATGATTCTGACAACATTTTGTATGCTAGTTCTTCAGAACTTTCAGGATCAACTGTAGTTGCCATCAATGCAACATTGGCTTATTCCTCATCAAAATCTTTTGAGTCTTCATCAGAATATTCTGATTCTTCCTTATCTTGATAAGACCTTGTCTTCTCAGGCTTGGACTTCAAGGCAACAAATTAACCTCGCTTCTGAGGTTCATCTTCCTCGAGTTCTATCTCATGGCTTCTTAAAGAACTAACAAGTTCTTCAAGACTTATATTGTTTAAGTCCTTTGCCAACTTCAAGGTGGTTACCATGGGTCTCTATTTTTGGGGGAGACTTATGATGATTTTCTTGATATGGTCATCCGTAGAATACTCTTTTTCCAGACCATTGAATCCTGCGTCAAGCATCTGAAACTTTGAGAACATAGTCTCAATAATTCATAATCTTCTATTCTGAGTGCCTCATATTTATGGATTAAGGTCAAAGCCTTAGTCTCTTTAACTTGAGCATTCCCTTCATGAGTCATCCTTAGAGAATCAAAGATAGATTTAGAAGAATATTTGTTTGTTATCTTCTCAAATTCAGTATAAGAGATAACATTAAGCAATACCGTTCTAGCCTTATGATGATTCTTGAAGTCCTTCTTTTGTTGATCTGTCATAGCACTTCTTACTACTTTGTTTCCTTCAATGTTTACTAGGTGAATGTAGCCATCGACTATAAGATCTCAAAGATCAACATCATATCCCAGAAAGAAACTTTCGATTATGTCTTTACAGTAATCAAACTTTTCAGCATCAAAGGCTGGTGGTTTAGCGTTGTAGTGATCTTTCTCGTTGTTGTTAGTAGCGGCCATTGTTTCTCACACAAACTGGATCGGTACTGAACACAATGAAGTGTTGATAAAACTTCATCACAATCAGAACCGGAGCCCTGATGCCAATTGAAGGTGTGAAAAACACATAAAAATGGGGGTTTGAATTGGATTTTTAAAACAAAAGTTTTTTGCCAACTCAAAAACTCCACACAATCAAAAGAATAAAGAGAGAAAGACATAAGGATTTTTATTCTGGTTTGATTGAAATCAAAGCTACTCCAGTCGACCTGCCAAGATGATTTCTCCTTATACACAAGGACTTAATCCACTATAATCAAACAGATTACATAAATCATAAAGAACAACTTTCTTTGTCTTCTCAAGGATCTGACTACAACCTAGTCTCCTTAAGGAAGTCACAAAGAAAAACTTTCTTTGTCTTATCAAGAATCCGACTATAACCTATCTCCTTAAGGAAATCAAACAAACAAGTTTGAATATAACTTTTTGTGTTACAAGTTACTTCTACACAAGTAGATTTTACACAAATGAAATATATATACTTAAAGAAAAGTATGCACAAAGATAAGAGCTTTTTGATGTTAGAGTTAGTTAGATTCGGTTAGGGCTGATAGTGTAATTAGCCTAAAATTAGTTAGGATCTGTTGGTGTGAATTTTATGTTAAGTTTTCAATTAGATTGGTTATATGACAGTTAATTAGATAGCTCAATGGGATGTTGTGTTATGTTAGTAAGTGCAAAGATTGAAATCATGTTGAAATTGGATTAGTTGTTAGTGAATATGTATGTTGTTGAAGAAAGTTAGTTCAGTTAGTTAGTTGACTTGTTAAAATAGATAGTTAGTGTAATTGGATTGGAAATGATGCACCTGTTAACTGCATTGTGAGCTTGTTCTGAATTATTGGACTAAATTGCTACTGCTTTGAATTGTTCTGGTTGCATTAGTTGAAATAGCTTTCACGTGCTTTGCTTGTTAGTTAGGTTGTCGATTAGTAGGAAATATGGACTATTAATTTAAGTGTTAATTTTGTTGATTTGAAAATTAGTCATGACATGAGTTTTACATTGAAGTTGGTATGTTAGTTTTGTGAGCTGCTTGCAAACAAATTGCTTACTACTGTTATGGTTGAAATAAATAGTTATGAAGTTAGATGTATTGAAGTGAAAAAATGTCAGTGAAACTGATTGTGTCATGAATTATGAATTATTAAGCTAAGTTGAAAAATGTTAATCATTGAATTGAATTGGAGTATTAATACATGTTGTTGCCTTTAGAACTTGTCATGATTGAGCTTAATGATTAGAGTTAGAATATGAATGGTAACCAGTTCTATCTTTTTGAATGGTTTATGCAATGTTGTGATGAACTAGAATTGATTATTATGTGATTATACTAGAAAATTATGTGAAGTATGACTGGACTGTTGGATCATTGTTAGCCTCTGAAGTAGTTATAAAGTGGTTTTGTTATTGCTTGGATTGTTGGTATGTCTTATTAGTTAACATGCTTAATGGTGTGGCTCATGTGTAACTGTTAGAAGTTATGCATGCTACCTTTTGAAATTGCAGTTATTGATCATTGTTTGTGTTATGGCTATGTTCTAAAGTGGTTTGGAATTGAATTTGAACATGTAGATAAACAATTGTCACTTGTTAATTTGGATGATGGAAAGGTTTGACTTATGGCTTGGAATCATTTTTACATCAATGAATATAGGTTTATGATATGGTTTGTAACTAATGTGCTTTGTTTATGTCCTTGTAGGGTGGAAGCACACTTGGCTTAGGTAAGGTTGGACATGGATTAATCAAGGCATGTGATTTTGGTAAAAAGACCAAGGATCATGAAGAACAAGACTAGGGGCAGCTTGGGATTGAAGATGGTATTATAATTAGGGTTAGGATTAGTAGAGTTGACTCTGGTCAACTGGTTTACCAAAAAGACAATTGTAGGTCAAAGTAGTATTTCTTTGTAGGTTTTGGATTTTGCATCTTTGTAATGAACTTTGAAAATTTTGTAATGCAAGTGGGTTCTTGAATTGAATGAAGTGTGCAACTTGAGTTCTAAGAAAATCGCTTCCTTCCAAACATGAATTTGATTTTAATGTTGAATATTCATCCTCTTGGATTTGAACTTGGCCCTGACTATGACTTGGAATTACCTTCATGAATGAATCTTGAATAACAATGCTTTGGACCAAATAAATAACCATGTAAGATTTCATGGTCAACAAATAATTAACCCTAAAGTTGACCTCTGTTTGACCCAAAATCAACACTTGAGAATTGATTCTAAAGATTAATAACATGATGCAATCCACAGTGATCAAGGACCACCTTCCATGAATTAGGGTTCTACCGTCAATCCCAAGATCAAGATGCAAACCACATGATCCACAAGTGTCAAGAAACAAAAATTAGGGTTTTATAAGAATTGTCTCATAAATAATGATCCAGAAACCATTGTTGTACCAAAATGGTACAGACATAGCATAAGCTTGATCCACTAACTTTGTTCATAAATAGCGAGACCCTTTGAAGCAACGTGCTTATTTGAGAATGCAGTTGTAAATGAATATGTTATTATGGATGATTAGGGTGTGTGGATATGTAGATGAAATGAACAATAAGCCAAACAAAAATTGAAAAAGGTCGGGAAAATTTTGGGGTATGACAAGGTCCACCTCCTTGTATATGTACACATTGTTACCCGTAAGAAAGTTACAATCAAACTAGTACTTGGGAAATAGCTATGCATTTCATCCCTCCACTATATCCCTAATGGTACAAGTTGTGGCATGAGCTTTAGAGCCGATGGGGTGACTATAAAGAACTAGTCTTCAAAAGGCTATGGCTTAGGATGAGGCCCAGAGCCACACACATTTGGCTCTAAAAAAATTAACCTTCTACTACGCCCCCAAGCCATAAGACTGCAATGACATTTAAAGAGATGAAAGAAAAGGGTCACATAAGGCTTTCCTTTCAAGTATTTACACCAATACTGATAGACATTCACGTATGTCAAACCTTCACAATAAAGTTACGAAGAAGCGATTGTCTGACTCTTCAAGACTTCTATCTCAAATGCATTGAAGGGTCGGCGAATACCCATGACAGAGAAAATGAACTCATAAAAGGGAATGGAGATATCTCCATACTACTCTATATTTTCTCATCCTTGGTGGGGGTTAAGGAACCCCAAGTTAGATAAGGAGCCACTTCAAGAAATTCTCCATCATTACTACCATTCTTGGCGAAAATAGAAATGGTGGAAGAGTAAACAGAATCCACCCAAGAGGATGGATCATTCTTCTTGGATTTGTTAGAACTTTTTTGTGCCTTTTTGCCCATTATTCATTAACTTTTAGATGCATGAAAGCAAAGTATAAAAGATAAAGATAACCACTAAATTGGGAAAACGACTCAAAGAAAGAAACACTGGATTTTTGAGGACTATATTCTAGCATGGAAAATGAAATAGACTATATCAAACATGTCAAATAACTCGCACGTAACACTCAAGTATTTTGGGTCCCAAGAGTCATAATTATGGCACTTCCAAAAGTACGTTTGAACTATGGATCATTAAATGCACGAATACAAAATAGACTAAAACATTTTCTTTTTCACTTCCAAGCATGGAGGCGAGAGTGGCCGGCAACCGAAGCTAAATTAACAAGCTCATGCATTGCTTATCATAGACACGAGCTCGGGGGACAACTATTCTGGACCGATCATATCGACCTCCGCCGACCACTCTAAGGGAACAATAATCTTTATAGAGTCTTCTTAGTGCACAAGGATTCTTCTCATGATGATAACAAAGATCTCAACTACAAGTGCATCCAATGGCTCTCCTTGATTAACTCCTAATTAATAGTGAGTTTGTTATTCCCTGTCTCTATATATAGAGAAGGTTCTAAATTATGGTAACAAGATTCAAAAAAAAATCAATTCACTGTTTTTCCTCACATATTAACTTGATCATCAGATTGATAACGTTGCAGGCCCCCATTCCACGGTGCTAGAAGCTCATATCCACCATCACTTCTAATTCTCACTCCATTTTTGGTTCTAGAAAACACACACACACACACACACACACACACACACATATATATATATATATATATATATATATATATATATATATATATAATATATATATATATATATATATATATATATATATATATACATATATATATATATATATATATATATATATATATATATATATAGATAGATAGATAGATAGATAGATAGATAGATAGATAGAGAGAGAGAGAGAGAGAGAGAGAGAGAGAGAGAGAGAGACCAAAATATCCTCGCGGTATATTGGAAATATGATAACATATTTGTGTGAAATGATCCTTTGGTCTGGCTAAATCTTTTTCGAATTGGTGAGGTGTCAGTCAAGAAAGGGGGTGCTTGCAAAAACATTCCAAAACCCAAGTCAATGGTTGATTCAGGTAAGAAGTTGAATGTTTTAGGTTTTTTCGAGTGTTTACCTAATTCGACGTATGTCGTTCTTTTTATATGAACTTTATAAGGGTTTATAATGTTATCATATGGCAAGATATAACTCGTTATATGATCCAATAGTCTATCCTTTGCTTTTATGCTCGGATCTTATGTTGTTTAGAACAAGTTCACGCCTATTCTTTAGGTCCTAGAATATTCTACTTTATTAAATATTTGTGATGTCCATGCCCTTACTAAAAATTTCTTTACGTTTTAGGTTTACTCGGTTATTCTCTTGTGGGACCCAGACGTGTCTGAATTAACCATGACCTAGGTCAACATATAAGCAGGATAATAGGTGATTTCATATCTACCTCGGTCTAGATAAGAATAATTTATCGCTAATCTCAACATAATGAATCAGTCTTGGGCTTGTAGGCATTCTCATTATTTTATCATTGTGAAATTATTTCAACGGAGGTCCAATCACCTTCTTTTTCTCGTCTTACTTCCAAACATCACTAGAATATATCGTCAATAACGAGTGTATCTCCTCGATCTCATCCTTCTTAATCATCTTCCATATGTCAGACTAAGTCTAGTAATTTAGAAGGACATCCATAGGTCCCTTATGATAGATTTCCTAGAATCTATATTTGACATAATGATATTGACACTACGCCTGGAAACATGTGTTTTATCGTTTGAATGATGTTCAATATTCTATTACATTTGTAATTTCAAAGTTGGAATATTTTTACCTTTTATTTTTCCTTTCCTTCTAGTATAAATAAAATAGAGGGTTAAGCATTTAAAATTTATCTCTTTTGTTTCTACATGCATACTCTTTGTGATCCTTTGAACTATCGCGTTGCTTTCTACTGTCATATTTGGGGTTTCTTCATGTTTTGATTTGCATTGTCTCCTTTATCTTCTATAGCAAGTAATTTTACTTGCTTTTTACTTTATCTTTTTTGTATGCTCGTAATTTTATTGGAAGTGAGGTGAGTTTGTGAGATTTCCCTCTTCTCTGTTACTTTAGTGTTTGTGTATCTAGTAGCAATGGCTTCTACCACCAGATGCTCATATGAAATTATATTAAATAATGAGGTGTGCACCTTCTTTCCCAGAGTAAAACAAAATGTTGTTTGGGAATACCATCAGTCTACTATGATTTGATTTAATTGGAAAACTATAATGTTATTACTAAATTGGGAGGTCATTTGAGTGTCAGGAAGATCAACAATCCCTCTTTCATAGATCGAATGCCAAAGTTTTACTCCATCTGACTTTTCCCATGTTTGATATGGTATTCAGAGAAATGGGTTTCTTCCTTTCTTTTAACCCTTTTAAGTGAAATGGTCTTTGATATCTAGTAGTTTTCTATAAAAAAAATTGTTCGAAATATATTTCATTGTCTTTTTCTTTGGTTTTGATTTTAATTATTTCATTTGTAAATACATATTTTGACATCGTAAAATATATTTTTTTGTAAAAATATTATTTAAAAAGAATAATTTATATTTCGTAAGTATCAACTTAAAGCATCACAAAACGTGATTTCTTCTTTTATCATGCGTTGACCGGAGAATCGGTGGTTATGATGGACAACATTTGACCTAAATCTCAATTTCGACAAAGGAGAAGAAGGGTTTGACATGAATTATTAACACTACAATGTTCAAGTTAATATTTGAAGTAAAAGAGTGAATGAAATTTGAATTTGAAATTGTATACCTGAGATTCCTCGTGTGTGTCCTTTATATAATGGAGTGGTTACAACAACCAGTTATTCTCTAGGTGTATGGTACGAGGAGTTGTTGGATGTATCTCGGCCTTGGATCTCTTATACTCTACCTTATGATAGTTTCTCTAGGCTATGAGAAATCTTGAGTGAATCTTTTCTCCTTTTGGGTCGTCCTCCGATAGCCATTCTACTCGTCCCAGAACAATTTCCCCATTGCTCTTGTCTTGTATGGTAATGCAAGGGTTTGATGTATATTCCACGCTCACTTATCACTCTTTTAGATTAAAGGGAAAACCAATAGTTATTTTTTTGTAAATTCACGTCTTTAATGTGCCTTAGGCTTCAAATGTCTTTTTGTAGGTTTCCTCATAATGACCTTCAGAAACTGAAACACTTGAGTGTCTCACTGAGGTGATCTAGAACTTTGATATGGTATATTCCCTTCTTATGAGTCAACTTATAATTATCATTTCTTTGTGAAGTTTTTTCCACTTCATTGTTACTTACATTCTCTACAGTTATTTCCCTTTCCGTGCTTGAAGAAGGTAATACTCATCATCAACTATTTTGGTCTTTGTTCGAGTGGGTGGTCTTGGCAGAGCCTTTTTAGAAGTTGGTCCATCATCAGATCGGGGAGTCTTGACCCCTAGTGAAAATGAGAGAATCTATAGTGAATATGGCGGATGTGCCATCACTTTCTATAAATGCACCTTCTCGGTATGGGGCATTTGGTTACCTTTTAATAGCTTGGAAGTAGAATTTTTAAATCACTTGATGGTTTCCCCCCTTGCAGATACATCGTGCAAGCTACGCGTATGTTAATTTTTTTAGTAATGGTGTAAATATGTAAGGTGAAAACCCTTTATGTCCTTTTTCTTCCACCTCTCCAGAGTACGACATAGTCTTACGTCTCAGGCATGGGGTCATTTTTTGGTTAATCTAGTGTTGACTGTTTGTAGTTTTAGGATATTTTTGGAGAGCTTAAAGCATTTCAAAAATCGATTATGCTATTGTGTGCACCTTTGGTGAGTTTTTAGATGTATTTTGCATCCCTTCCGTTAATTACGTTGTTTATAATATGCTTACTTTGGTAATCATTATTTGCAAACTCAATAAAGGATGAAGAAGAGTTATGCCTACTAAGGCGGGGAATCCGGTCAACTCATGTCGTAGTGGGTACTTCAAACACTTCGCGGCCTGCCAATTCTCCTTCCTCTCTAGGGCCCACCAAAGGTGCTTTAAATTATTCTCGTAGGTCGTGACTCATGGTGAATCCTTCATATCCTAGGTATTTTGATGGAGCTAATTCAACCGGACCAAACACTCAAATATGGGAACATCGCCACCCTTAGGGATTAGTAACCCTTATTTTAACATTGTTCTTACATGTTAAGGGTATATATGTTTAATCTCGAGTACATTTCTCCCAAATTTTATGAACTTACGAGGTCTTCTCTTGAAGTTTATTGAATGTATTTGGGGTTGTGCCCAGAAAAAGGGTCGGTGCCTCTTCCCCTGATGTGAAAACCTGGTCTGAGATTGACGTGTGGCCAACCCAACACAGACTCTAGAGTGGCTAGCTACTAGATGGAGTGAATTGTTATTTCCATTTTAATGGTTTTTCCACTTTCTTTGTGTTTGTGATTCCCGCTGTGGGGTTTTGATTGATGTGGTCACATGTTCGTGGCATTTGCGAAAACTACCCTAAGTCTTTGTGTTGGAGATTTGATCTCTTCAGTTGAGCCCTGGACTCGTCGCCACCTTACACAATTACAAAGGAAAGAGGTATTTCAGAATTTGCAATTTCTTTATTAATAATTAGGAATTCATCTTACAATTGTGAGATAGTTGATTATATGAAAAGTAACATTAAATGAAAATTAAAAAACATAACCAAGTGGACTAGCTGTCGCTTATTTTCCATGTTCTATGTCTAGTCGAATTAGCCACTTCTGGGAGGTTGGATGTTCATGCTTCTAAGCTAAACGGTTATGGATGCTACATTGATTTGCATGGTTTCCTCTCTCCTTGGTCCTTCATAAGTTCTTGATATATCCTTTTGGCTCCTTAACGATCAACATTAATGTGACATGCTTTTCATGAAGGTTGTAAAATTTGATTTTGAGGTGGATCGTTGAGGCCATGACATCCAGGGAGGCTACGAAGGGTCCGTCAAGGATGGAGTTGTAACACTCCTGCAAGGGACAACAATGAATTGTGAGCTCACGGTTTGGACGTTCCTTCTTTCTCCTATAGATATCAGCAATTCAACATACCCCCCACAAGCGGGTTTTTTTACCATTAAACGCCAATAAGTATGACCCTTCGTATGACCACATGTTTCACTTCTCGAGGCTCATATTCTCAAACATCTTGGAGTACATTATGTCATATAAGCTACCCCATTTGATCAAGATTCAGGAAACGTAAAAATACACAACAGTAGCAGTTATGACTAAGGGGAATATCTCATTCCGACTTCCCCAAATTGTATTGCAATCTCGGAACCCGAGAAGTGTCATGTCAAGGGTATTACTTGACATGCCCCGACCTTTCTTATGGATGATCACTAACTCAACAATTTTCCTCCTCATCGTCCCTTTAGACATAATATTTATCTGGGGTGCTCCTCAAGTGATAATAGCAATGTGTTTCCACTTACCTTTTCCTTCTCCCTTATTTTCACCCCTGGTCCCCTCTCAGTTGTTCATTGAATCCACAACTTTTAATCGGAACATGCTCTTAGGAAAATCTTCTCTATCTCTTTTGTCGCCCTTCACATATTCAGACAAACGACCTCTCTTTATCAATCCTTCAATGAAATCCTTCAGCTTGATATAGTCATCAGTGTTGTGGTCATGACCCTTGTGGAAGCAAAAATATTTAGTCTTATATGTTCTGGACAACTCTCTGATGGGGAAAGGGTTTCTGACTCCTTCTTTCTAGAACTTTGTATTGGCGCCCTCCTAATAAATTTTCTTTCATGAAGCATTTAAAGGAGTATACTTATCATATCGACCATGGTTTCCTCGGTCAGATTCATCTATCTTCATGTGAGAGTCTTTCCTATATGAGCATTCGGGATTTGCATATGATGTGCCCAAGTTTTTGAACCAGTTGTTAAGCTTTTCTTTAAGGTTGATGAAGGTTATGCCCTATTCAACAACTCTTTCATAGTACGAGACTCTCTTTGCCCCAACTTTTGCCTGAAGGAGTTATTCTGTAACATTCCATTCTCAAATATTCAACATTTTACACCTCCCCCACCCCTTCTACTTCCATGGTCACTTGTGTGAGGTTTATGTAAGACTGCAAGCTTTCTTTCTTTCCCTATGTTATCCTGATTATGGAAATTATCATCACCGAATACCTTTTCTAGGATGTGATGTAAGTAGTGAAGCTCTCGCATAGGTCGGCTCATGACTCAATGCTTTCGTCTGACAGAGGTTTGAACTAGAGCATGAAATATCTTGTTAGAGTTAGTGCAAATAGTTTTCACTAAGAAGCTTCGTCCATGTGGAAATATATCAAACGTTCATCGACGAGTTTCATGTGCTCTATGGTTTCTTCTTTTCAATTGTACTCATTTCTCTTAAGAGGCTTATATAATGACTTCGATATCCTACTGTCCAAGATGCAGACACATAAAGGATGTTTACGTGGATTCTTCGTCGGTGGTTTCTCGACCTGCCCCTAAGAATGACATTTCTTTCTCTTTTTGGTAATTCTTCAATTTTGAAGCTTCGCCTCTTCGCGACGTGATCCGCTCGGGACCAAGCTTCTCTTTGAAAAGGCTTCATGCGCGGTGTTTCCTTTCGGAGGCGTATTATGTAGACTTTTTTCAAGGCGAAACAATTTTTATTTTATCGCTTGTAAGTTCTGTTATCAATTCATGTTATACATATTGTTCAGTAACTCATTAGGACCTCGTACTCCAAGATTAGCTTGTACCAGTTGGAAACCAGACAATATTTCAGGTCATGACATTGGTAGTTGTACCCGTGGTCTGAGAGAAGGTACCAGAGTAGATCCTGCGATCTGAGGATACTGGAGTAGATCTAGATGCAATAGGGTATCTATAACAAATTGATTTGTAGCACCTTGAGGAGGAGCAGGTGGCAGCTGAGTTCATTCAGCTTGAACTGCAGCAACATCGGCTTTTGTTTCGCATAAGGGGATTGAATGAGTAGTTTTAGATCCAACCATCGTTAGAGGGTTTATAGATCAGGAATCTGGAAATCAAAGTTTCTCTATTACTCGAATAGATCGAGAATAGTGGATATGATAAGTTGAAGAGGCTTAAAATCGATGATCGAAAAGGCTTAAAATCGATGGATCGAAGACAGAATGTGTAATCATAGAAAATGTGGGAAAAAGAAGTTCATTCTCATAGACAATGACATTGTTCCGTTATGGAATCTGAATTGTTCGGAGAATCGGTGGTTGTGATCGACAAGGTGGACATAAGCCTCAAATGTGGCAAAGGATGAGGAGATGTTGATCTATAAGGTTAGAACTCAGACACTCAAGCTAGTTTGTGAACGAGAATAGTAAATGAAGTTTGAATTTGAAATTATGTATCTAAGTTTTTTTGCGCGTGCTCTTTATATAATGGAACACTTACAATAACCTAATATTCTCTAGACATTTAGTGCAGGGAGTCGTTGGATATATCCTAACCTTGAACCTCTTATACTCTTCTGTTCCATAACCATCGGCAAGTCCGTGGGCCACCCTTACTAAGTATTCTTTCATAAATGAAAATTTATATGCATATCATATAATAAAAGATTGAGGAGGGAGACAATAAAAATTACAAAGTAAAAAAAACATAGACGTCCTCGTGTATATTTAACATAGATATAAATTCAAATATTTAATAATATTATGAATAAAAAAATAGATATAAACCTTAAACAATTAGATTGATACTTGAGAGTTAATATGGAGGATTAATTAAACAAACATTGTTAAAATTTATATATATATATATATATATATATATATATATATATATATATATATATATATATATATATATATATATATATATATATATATATTCTAGAAAGGACAGTAACAATTGATCCAAGAAGATAGCAGCATTTGACAGGTGTTGTTTATTAACTCTCGTGGACAAATTACAAAGTAGGAACATGATAATTTTTGCCAAAGAAGACCACGTGATGTTGGCTCAACACTTTCCTCTTAATTGCTACATAATGAAATATGCTTTCACACGATTCTTCCATAGACTTCAACAAATTTGTACTCTCTGAATTACGTGAGACTTTGAAAACATCCTTTTTATCGTTGCTACCGGTAAATAATTGTTCTTTTTGCATTTAGTAGTATATGCCTGTTTGTTTATGCCAGAGTGGTTACATTATTTGGTGTTTTCCTCTAATTAGTATTATTGAATGGCATTCCATAATTTATGTTGGCCTTTTATTTTTGGAACTTTTGTTTGTCTAGTGTATTCATATTCTCACTCGTCCTGCTCTCTTGGTGTTCTTTGCTATATTCCATTACATGAACATGGATAATGTCACAACGCAACGTTACATCTTTAGCTAAAGAATAATAATTATAAGTGCGGATTTGTTTTTAACATAAAAAGTTTTTATATTGATTAATAAAGTTTATATAGATACATAAGTTAAACAGATAATAAATTGTGTTGTTTTTCTTTTTTAAATGATAAAATCCATCATCTTAAAAATTACATTTATAAATTTATAAAATTTAAAAGAAACAACATTGTTGTATAAGTGGGAATTAAATGTTAGAATTACACAGTAATCTAAAACTTAACTCTATGAAGAGCATTAGGAAAATAAATGATTTGAGTACATATGCTCTCTTTTGAAGATGTAGAGACTCTTCTAAACTTTCTACAGTTTCATTTGATTTTGATTGGGGAAGTTTTACTGAAAAAGACGTTTAGGAGAAGGGAACCAAAACAAATGAATGGTACTCTAAAGATAACTATTGCCCATAAATGAATTATTGAATGTGCAACCACTACTTCTCATTCAATAAGGGTAAGGGTTTGATTGATTTGCTAAAAAGAAATAAGAGTCTACCATAAAACTTTAATTAGAGTGTATATAGATAGGCTTGAGTTGGATTTGTTCAAAAACAAAATCTAAATTATATTGATTTGTGTGAAGTAAAATAATCATATATAATATTATTAAGTTGGTAAAATTTTAAATTTTAAATTTGGACTGAATTATGCTCAAAAAATTCATCTATCACTATCACGTTATAGATATGAGAATTAGATTTCTAATACTTCAAACGACACATCTTTTAGGTATACGTATCAAAAATTATGACCAAAATCGTCGATCATTGCAAACAACATTCTGGCAGTTATGTGTTGACATATAACATCTATAGGTCGGCACATAACATCTATAGGTTAGCACATAATATCTATAGGTCCGCATATATACTACATTTTTAAAGTCCGTACGTTCTGTTATATGTGCTGACTGCATGTGACGACCTATGACATATACAGGTCAGCACATGACCTTTTCAGGTCGACAAATACTGTGAAAATTTCCCAAAAATCAATTTATAAACCACCCAAACACTACCTCATGTGCCAAAAATATATGCTATGAAAATCTATCAAATAAAATTCAATTTCTCATGGTTCTAGCTTCCTAATTCATCATTTACTCCATAGTTTTCATTTATCAACATCATATTATAACACGTCATCATGCACATCTTCTCTAATTCACCAAATAACACGAATCAAGATTAAAACCTTCAAACATCAAACATTGGTATAACATCATCAACAACATCAAACAAACATATGCATATATATGATATATGGACTTCACACCAAATTCATCATACAATCAACAATTATAACATGGAAACCAGAATTTAGATCTAGAACATCCAACCCTAAGGAGGTTAAGGGCTTCTACATTCTACCCTTCTACCATACCCTTTATTATTGGAACAAATTTTCACCCTGGCCTGAATTCCTTGCAAAAATTATGAACTAGAACCTTCACTCTCTTCCTCTAGATCACCCTTATCCTCTTGCCCTAGCCTTACTTCTATTTTCTCCAAATTTCCACATACGATGCAATTCTGATTCCTTTTTCCTAATTCCCTTTTTTTCTAGCAACTCTCTTTCTCCCAATAGGCTTTTCCTATTCTACCCTTAACTTAAGCTTGTAATTACCACATTGCCCTCAAAATCTGTACACATTCTCTTTTTCTTATTATTTAATTAAATAATCAATTAATTCATTATTTTAATCATCTAAAATAACTCTAAATTATTCTAGATTAATCTTATGGTCACAACCCCCTAAATATTCTCCCATCTAAAGCACACATACCCCACCAATACCAAATAATAAAATAATCATAAAAATACACAATTAAATCAAAATGACTTACATAAAATAAATTACTAAAATTGGGGTGTTACAACTCTCCCTCACTTAAAGAATTTTCGCCCTAGAAAATTTCCTCAAGTGAACAAATTTGAATACAAACCTCTCATCTGGCTCTTCAAGCTCCTAAGTTACATTTTCACCACCTAGCCCTCCCTACACTACCTTCACCAATGCAGTCTGATAGGTTACTCCTCAAATCCTCTACAAAATCTGGTAAGGACCGATGAAATACAGAGCGAGCTTTCGAGACTTCAAGGCTCGACCAACACCAGTTATTGGGGAAACTCTAAAATAAACATGACTTCCACCTGGAACTCAAGTGTTTTCCTCGTCTTGGATCATCTTGATCTTCTCATTCGTTTGCTGAACAATCTCAGATCGATTACAACACTATCGTCGGACTCATACCAACATAGAGGAGTCATACGCCTCTTACAGTACAACGCCTCATTCGGTGTTATCCCAATACTAGCATGGAAACTATTGTTGTAGATACACAAAATCAATAGCAAGTAGTTACTCCAAGCACCTCCTTTTTCTAGCACACAAGCCCTCGGAAAATCCTCTAAAGTATGGATAGTCCTCTTTGTTTGACGTCCGTCTACGGATGATCAGCGGAACTCAACTTCAGCTTAGTCCCAAATGCAACTTGCAACTCTCCTAGAATCTTGATGTAAAACTCGAATCTCTATCCCGCACAATGCTCGAATGTATACCATGCAGCCTCATAAAGTCCATAAAAATATTATCCCATTTCCTCTCTGGAATGTTCAATGGTTGCATTAGACCTAACGACTTCTAATGTTCAATCTTCAACTTCTGGAAAGTCCAACACGACTACATTAACTCAACAACATCTTCCTTTATTCCTGGCCACCAAAACAACCTCTTTAAATCTTGATACATCTTCGTAGCACCAGGATGAATAATCCACTTCTGTGACCCTCCTCAAGAATACTCTTCTTAAGCTCGGGTACAGCAGGAACACACACTCTATCTCTGAAACTCATCACACCATTCACATCAACTCGGAAATCACCTGTATTACCTTGGTTTATTAACGTGAGACGATCTATCAAACTAAAATCAGATTTTTGGCCCTCTCTGATGATCTCTTCAAGGATACCATACTTCAGCTTCAACATACCTAACTCCACACTGTTATGAGTTTCTTCACACACTAAACTCATATCTATGAATTGGTCAATCAGTTTTAACTCTTGAACCATAAACATCGACATGTGTAAAGACTTCCCACTCATCGCACTAGCTGCAACATTATCTTTACCCGAATGGTAACTCAAATCAAACTCATAATACTTCAGAAGTTCAAGCCATCTCATATGCCTCATATTCAACTCTTCTGGTCAAATAAATATTTCAAACTCTTGTGATCACTGAACACTTCGAATTTGGAGCCAAACAGATAGTACCTCCAAATCTTTAACATGAATACCACTGCTGCCAACTCAAGATAATGCGTAGGGTAATTCCTTTCATGAACTCTCAATTGTCTCAAAGCGTAAGCCACAACCTGACCATTATACATCAACACGCCTCCAATACCCATCTTCGAAGCATCATAATATACAACAAAGGACTCACTTGGATTCAGCAAAATCAAAACTAGAGCAGACATCAACTTCTTGTTGAGTTCTTGGAAACTCTCTTCACAATGCACATCCCAGACATAGGCTTGACCCTTTTGAGTAAATTGAGTTAACGACAATGCTAACTTTGAAAAACCTTCAATGAACTTCATGTAGTAACCAGCCAGTCCAATAAAACTTCTAATCTCAGTTACAGACTTCGGAGTCTCCCATTGTAACACAACATCTATCTTCTATGGATCCACAATCATACCACCATTAGAATCACATGACCAAGGAAACTCATTTCTCTTAACTAGAACTCGCAATTGGAAAAAAAATTCGTACAACTGGTTCTCTTCAATGTCTACAATATAATTCTCAGATGTTTCATACATAACCTCATACTACCGTCCTTCTTCTTCACTAACAGCATCGGCCCACCCTACGACGAAACACTCGGACAAACAAAATTCTTCTCAAGCAAATCTTCCAGTTGCTTCTTCAATTCACCCAACTCTAAAGCAGACATCATATAAGGAGCCATCGACACCGGACTAGTACTAGGTACTAAGTCTATAGAAAACTCCACTTCACTCTCTGGAGGCAAATCAATGATATCATCTACAAACACTTCTGGAAAATCACTCATCACGGGTAGCTCGTCCAACACAACTTTAGTCTCTGCCTTCATAGAAGCTAATATCATAAACACTACAGCATCGTCCTTTACAGACTCTTTCACTTGTTAGAATATACACACATCAAATATTTGTAGGAGAATTGCCATCCAAGACGCAGCGGAATTTAAAAATTTCTCCATATAGTGATCCTTACGAATGGGCATGATCAGTGATAGAATCGTTACCTCTTGTGGCGATTCAAACCTTTGGTGCAGATCTCTGATAATGATCAAAACCTTTGATACAGATCCACGGGGCGATCACGAACGTTGAACGATGACAACGTCTCTACTCAGTCCACACGAACAGATTCCTTCAATCGCAGTGCTAGCTGTTATGAATGAAGGCTTTGAGTGAGAGAGAGATACGAAATTCCAACTCTTCAGTTGTGTTGTCTGTCTCAGTTAGTTACTGGAGTGACCATGCTTCTACCCAAGGGGTTCTATTTATAGAACCACTTGTGTGGGCTTCAAGCCAAAAAGCCCACTTAAGTGCATTTTGGCCCATATCTCATAATATGCCAAAATCACTTAAGTATTTGGTACATTACCATATTTCGTATTCTACTTAAGTACACCGTACCTTACGATGTTCCTTAATTATTCTATCTCTCATCAATCCGTCCTTTGTGTGTAACCCTATAGGTTTTCGCGGCGTTGACAATTATATTAAATCACGCATTTAACATAATAAACAGTGAGCGGTATCTAGCAACACATCACTGCTACCCAAGTCACGAAAATGTCATGTGATCTGACAAAACCTCCTGTGATAATAATTATGTGTATAATTACCCCTTTGCCCTTATGTCTATATTGAACACAAGGTATAGACCGTGTCACCCTTGTCCAGTTCAATATTGGGCCCATAGACATTTATCCTGTTACGCAGGATTGGCAAATTCCATCTAGGACACTCATGTCCCTCAGCATGCTTCGTGGAGTACTCATCAACTGTCTTTATGGTCATCCAGTTACGGATAATGTTGGATCAGTAATAAAGCACTCAACTCTACATCTAGGATCCATAGTGGTTTCAGGTCGAAGAGTGGTATACACTATTATCACCATGAGAATAACTTATGACACTTTGCATAACTTTCTATATAGTATTCTCATAGCGGGTCAATCCGGTATAAATATTACTCCTAATATTTATACCTATGTTTAAGACTTGATAACTCTTTATCCATGTCTACAAACATAATAGTCTTAATGCTTTAATGTTATCCCACTTCACATTAAAGCTCGACTACGGATACTTTAAGAATAGTGCCCTTATGTTTAATGTGTTCTCATGATTAAGTCACACTTAATACATTAAACGGACTATCTATTCTAGGGACTTTATTAATCAACCATAATAAAGAAAATGCCTTTTATTATTAATAAATAATTCGATACAAGTACCAAAAGTATTGACCTCTAGGGCTTACACCAACAATATTCACCTCCATCGAACTCAAATTGACGCTCTGGAGGCAAGTCATCGATATCTTCAGGAAAACATCAAGAATTGCACACCACTGGCATAACATTAGCTGTCACATTTCTATCTACTCTCAAAGAAGCAAACATCAATAATAGTTAATCGTTCTCCCTAACGACATCCCAACTTGACCAACAGACAGGAACTCGAATTCATAACATCTTCAGTGTCAGGATCAACACAGTTTCGACATCGCCCGAGCCCTTGGAATCAGCGGCACACTGCACCAACTTATCAAAACAATTGGTAAACATGTGGTTTAACTCCAACCAATTCATTTCAAGAATAACGTCAACTTGTTCCAACAAAATACAAATTGTACACATCTTTAGGGAACACGTCAGGATACTCAACACACCATTGGCTCATCTCTAGCTAAAACACCACCTTCCCTCTCACAAGGAAGCGACCAACGAGAACACCCGACCGTCTTCAGTCAAGGATTACACCATTTTCTAACCGATGCAATCCTCGAATTCGACCTCTCTTCGGGTTCACGAAAAGCACAACATTCTCAAAATAGTTTAATTAGCCAATACTGCACTCTCGCTTGCAGCAACATGAGGTCCAAGCTCTCTACAGTTGGAACATCCAAGAGAAGTAGACGCTTCTCTCCCACTTGTTCCATTCCCAACCTACAAATGAAAAACAAAACAAGCATCGACAGTGTTTTCACACACATGTCGCATACTAGGGAACAAACATAATTAAACAACTTGGTCGAACGGCTCGACCTGCTCTGATACCACTAATTTAACACCCTTCTAAACCCCACATACAATTTTAAAGCATAATTTAATAAATTTTAAACCACAAATAGTGTCACTCAAATCAAACATATCCTGCTCCGTAACACGGGTTATAAAATTTCACATAAAAAACTGTCATCGCATGCTCACCTTCACTTAGGGTATCATTGCAGCGAAATCATAATTAAATCAATTAAAATCCATATTTCACTCATACTATTTAGTCTCAACTTCAACTTCCATAAAAAATAAAAGGGTTTAAATAAATCAGCTCAACAACCACATCAGTTATAATACTTCATCATAAACATGACATAAGAAGTGAAAGCAAATGTTCCCAGCCCGATGTTACGTGATTAGAGCAAGACACTTCTAATTAAACGATAAACTAAGAAGCAACTCCATGAGCTAGCTTCCACTTATTTCAACAATGCTACTCCTGAGTATGTGCATGATGCCCATGTAAAGGCAGCATTCAAATAGAAGGGGTGAGAGTTTGTTTCAATAATAAATGGTATATAATTAAGAATAGAGTACAACATCAACACAACCATGCATAATAACCTATCACATTCTCACATCCAATTCATCATCAACATCATACACGACAACATCTAAATTATCATTACATCATACGCAACCACATCTCAATTATCATTACAATATTTGCAACCACATCTCAATTATCATTAACATCATATGCAACAATGTCTCAATTATCATTAGCATCATATGCAACAACATCTCATCCAACAACACATCAATAACACATCAGTACAAATGCAACACGTATGCAATATACTCAACATTGACTCGACATGCATTTGGTACTAATTATAAACACTCATGTTCATTTCACTCAATGATCCCCATCATAGGATCGATTCCCTCTTATAACAGGAGCACACTAAAATCGCTACCATCATCATAGGTAACGCTTCACTAATTCCTCATAATAGGAACTAGCTACTCGCACCCGATCCATCACAATAGGACCGAGGATCACAAAAACTCGTTACCATCACCATAGGTAACACTTCATTAATCCCCCATAATAGGAATTATCTACTCGCACCTGATCCAATACCATAGGATCGAGGCTCACCAAAACTGTACCGTAGCCCGTATACCATGATGCATGACTCTCTAATAACATGCATTAACACAACAAGGTTCCCCAAAAAGGATCCTCACACACATCTCATCATTTATGCATCACATTATTCATCATGCAACAATCAATTCATGTTACCTTAACCTCATTGCAACATCATTATCACACCATGATATTACAACAATGCAATGATTCATCAACCAAACATATAAACCAATAAATTTACCAACATAGTAGGCATGTGAATAATATTTAAACGTCTCACTAATCACTACCATGTTATGAGTCTGAGTGCTAGCTTTCTAACATTTTAAACGACATCAAAATCAGACTTACGGAATGAAAGTTATGACCAAAATCGTCGGGATATGTCAACAATTCATTAATTGAACTTATGAACAAAAACATTCACCAACAAGGTAGGAATTGAAATAATACTCAAACAATTCACCTATCACTATCACTTTATATATTTGAGTGTTAGATTTCTAACGCTTCAAATGGCACATCATTTAGGTATATGTATCAAAGGTTATGAAAAAAATTGTCGAACAATGCAAAACAACATTCTGGCAGTTATGTGTCGACACATAACATCTATAGGTCGAAACATAACATCTATAGGTCGGCACATAATATTTATAGGTTGACACATATACTACATTTTTAAAATCTGTATGTTTTATCATATGTGATGACTGCATGTGTCGACCTATGACCTATAGAGATTGACACATGGCCTTTTTAGGTCGACACACGACCCTTTTCATGTCGGCACATACTGCAAAAGAAAATTAAAAATCGGTTTTTAAACCACCCAAACACCACCTCATGTGCCAAAAACATATGCTATGAAAATCTATTAAATAAAATCCAATTTTTCATGGTTATAGCTTCCTAATTCATCATTTACTCCATAGTTTTCATATATCAACATCATATTATAACACACCATCATGTTTATCATCTCCAATTCACCAAATAACACAAATCAAGGTTAAAACCATCAAACATCAATCATTGGCATAACATCATCAACAACATCAAACAAACATATGCATACATAGCACACATGGACTTCACACCAAATTCATCATACAACCAATAATTATAACATGGAAACCATAATTTAGATCTAGAACACCCAATCCTAAGGAGGTTCATGGTTCCTCCATTCTACCATACCCTTTACTATTTGAACAAATTCTCACCCTTACCTGAATTGCAAAAAATTTGAAGTGGAACCTTCACTCTCTTCCTCTAGATCACCCTTAGCCTCTTTCCCTAGCCTTCCTTCTCTTTTCTCCAAATTTCTACGTACGATGCAATTCTGATTCATTTTTCCTAATTCCCTTTTTTTTCTATTAACCCTCTTTCTTCCAATAGATTTTCCCTATTCTACCCTCAACTTTACCTTGTAATTACCACCTTGCCCTCAAAATCTCTACACACTCTCTTTTTCTTATTATTTAATTAAATAATAAATTAAATCATTATTTTAATTATATAAAATAACTCTAAATTATTCTAGATTAATTCTATGGTCACAACCCCTTAAATATTCTCTTATCTTAAGGATACATACCCTCCACCAACATCCAACAACAAAATAATCAAAATACACAATTAAATCATAATGACTTACATAAAATAAATTACTAAAATTGGAGTGTTACATAAAACAATTTAAACCACGGTCCTTCCTATAGTGTTTTCAGGACGACCGAAGGATATGATGTTTGTTGCGAACACTTGCATTGCGTATCTTCGTTGAGTGCCCCTAGAAAGGCCCATCCCGGAAATACATCCACTAATGGTGTTCGCTACGTGATGTAGGTCCCTGTTAGCCATCTCCTGATAGAAAGAGGGATGACAAGGTTGGAGTGGAAGATGTGTGCTAGGTTAGTTTTACCGAGGTCCACGGTGGACGCCATTGTACAGTCCAAAAAATATAGGGTGTGTGTTCCCCTTAAAGAGACCCAGATGCCCTAATAGATATATAATAAATTTGGGGGTGAGGGCTAGCTCAAGGCGGAGAGTAGACTTATACGGTGGTTTTTGAGGTTGTTTAAGGGACCAGCTCACGTGAGGTGAGATCCCCTGAAGATGGTCAACGTTGTTGGGTTGCATGCGGGTGGTTATATTAACGATATTAAGGCTACTAAAAGCGTAGTGCTCTCTAAATAGTGGTAAATATATATGACTTGAGAATCTCCCATATCCCTTTGAGGGGTAATGTATTTATAGGAGTTCCATATACCTATTTTTTTTTGGGAAAGGTCACAACATCCCTAATTAAAATGTGGACAGTTGAATCTATATTACTTTGTCTTTATCCAAGACACGTATTATCTCACGTTTTTTTCTCTCCAAATGCGAGAAAAACTTAAGGACGAGATGTTAGCTCCCTTCGGGCATCGTCTTTTTCCAGGACAATCCAAAGCTATCGCCCTAGACAATATTATTTGCAAATATAACTCTATACACTATAACTATTTGAATTACATTTCTTTAAAAAATGACAATATTACAAATAACACTGTAATAATTTCAAAAAATATCATTGAACTTGATAACAAAAGTTAAGTTACACTATCTGATCTTTATAATGTATAAGAGTAAGTATTAGATAAAAAGATAATTAAGGTAACAAACCCAACAACATAATAATTAATCAAAAAATATTAATCAACCAATATTAATTAATCTTAATTATTTTGACAAAATGTATATTTATAGTTTTTTACAATGACAGTTATATAAATTAAATATTTAATTTATAATAAAATAATTAAATTTAAATGTATTTTTAGTCTCCTTAAATAGATTTTTTAATCTTTCAGTTTCATTTATAAAAATTAATTTTTTTATCCTTCTATTGAATATTTTTTGAGTTCTTTTATCCCCATTAAACTTACAAAAGTGACAGTAATGTGGCAAAATCACTTGCCGCCGCGTCACACATTTTTGTCACATCATATTAAAAAATAATTAATTCTAATTTTTTTAATATAATTAATAAATTAAATATTATTTATCAATAATTGTTATATGTCACGTTTCGGTATATAATTCGACAGATATTAAGAAGTCTAATTTTTTTCAGCTATTGGGATCAAACTCATGCTTTTAATAGAAAGAGTCGAGGCTTTTGCCATCTAAACCTCAACTCAATCTTCATTATTATATACTTTACATCACATAATTTGGCATTGCTCAATCCACCGGAGTTTATGGCATTGCCCAATCCAACGAGTTCTTCAGAAAATGTGGGTCTTATATCTTCTATAACTTTAACTTATGAGTATTTCTAAAATGGTAAAGTAGTGGTACATGATACTCATTCCACATACTTTATTTTTTCTCAATATTCGATTTTAAATGAAATTTATAATTTTTTCAATTATCAATATAGCGTTTTAATTTTTTTTATTATTGTATCATAATATTATTTTTTATTTTTTCAATTTTTTATAATGATATTTTATTATAAATCTAATAATTTAGTTTTGTAATCTACATTTTATAAAGAAAATTTATTTCCTATTAAATACTTGTATCTTGATTTTTTTAAAATGACATTTTCTATACATATCCGTAAGTATGCATCATATTCTACGTTTTCCTGTTAGTAACTCTAACAAAACAACGCCAAAGCTATATACATCTCCTTGGTTACATGCTGAATATGGAAACTTCCTAAATCTTCTATAAAGGAAACTTTAAATGGTTACAATCACGAAAGATAACATTTGCATTCAAGGAATGTAAGAATGCTAATCCTTTTGCAACACCAACAAAAATGTTGACACGTGCACGAGCAAAGAGAGAAAATCATAGCATGGAAACTTTTTATGTCATTTCTGGATCAAATTACAAATCAAAGCATATGTTTGTAACCAATAATAACTTACTTCCGGATAAATGACTTTCTAAACTTCTTTTTTTGCATAAACTCATAAACTAGATAATTAGCTTCTGCCTGCCAGAAAGGATAAAATAATCAGTATAATAAACAAATGTCGATATGAGTCTTGTTGTTACATACACATATCAGGCATTCCTTGTGACCTTGAAAACTTTCTGGCTTGAGATTCTTAATAGCCACTACAATTCCACTCCCTGGTTTTGTTGGAATATACGTTATGTATAGTTGGTTTGAGGACTATATATAAATGAGTGTATATAATTATCAAGATTTAGACTCTCAATATTTATTGTTCAATCATATATTGACATGTGACACAGAATAATTAATTAATAAATAATATTAAATTTATTAATTATATTAAATAATATTTTAAAATTAATTTTAATGTTACGTGACAAAAATTTGTGATATACACCAAATGACATGTTTTGAAGGGGACAAAATAAAACTCAAAATATTCATCCAAGAAAAAGAAAGTTTTTTAAAGGACTAAAATATTTTAAAAAAATCAATTTAGGAGGATCAAACGTAAATTTAGATCAATTAATTAATTTCAAAAATAAAATATCTATGAAACATGATTTAGCATAGATTGTCTAATAATATAATTTAGATTTAATTTAGTGAGAGATTTTAAGTTCAAAGAGTTTGAAGTTGTAAGCAAAGGATATGAGTTACACCAATAAATATACTAATCATAATTTTCCTTTTTCTTTATTTATAAGCAAGCAAGAATTTTCAATTCAGTAAAAAACTAGAGTATTTCTTCCTTGTGCAAGATATAGTTTTTTTGAGGGTGATTTAATTTTTGTTTAAGAGTTTTACTTAAACATAACTTTGTTTACAATATTATAATTTACAAATAAATATAAAAATTAGAATTATTTATTTATTTATTTAAAAAATAATTAATTATATGATTAGTTAAAACAACTGCAACACAAAAACTTTAATTTCTTTTATATATAACATATCAAATGATAATAATATTTTAGGTGAGAATTTTAATAATCAAAAATATAATATTTTAGTTTAATCATTTATTTTAATAATTGAGAATAAAATTGACATATAATCTCATCTATTTATTTAAAATTTAATAATTTAAATCAATTTATATATATATATATATATATATATATATATATATATATATATATATATATATATATATATATATATATTGTGCATCCATCCATCACATATGCATCATCATATGTACAACTCAAGTTATTGCCTAGGAAAACAAAGTGAAGCAATACATTTAGGCACGTGGGAAATTTTAAGCTTTTAAATTAGCGAATTGGCAATTAAGATTTGAAGATAAGCACTAATGACGGCCAATGCCAAACAAAACATTAATGACGGTAGTGCAACAATAGAGTATTAATTATAAATCAGTTTTGTTTGATTCGATTTTTATTTTATTTATCTATTTATGGACACCAAAAACAAAACTAAAAGTAGAAGAAAAAATATATTATATAAGTCTTTGGCTTGGGTGAGATACGAACGGTGCAGAATGAAACTCTAGAGAAAAATAATATGGAAAAAAACAGAAATGGAAAATAAGGGCAAATTGTTCTATCAAAGTGGCTCCATGAGGGTGACAATGGAATCAAATCAACTGCTAAAGATTAACAGTGAAACATATAATTTAGGGTGTAAACCAAATTATCAAATAAATCAAACAACGAGAAGATAATATAAGAATATTTGAATTCATTCAGTAAATTTTTAGCTAATTACAATTTTCATTCTCCTATTTTATTTTATTTACGGAATTAATTACTTTATTTTATATTTAAACTGTTTTGGTTCTCTTTTATATTTTTAAACTTAAAATGTATCGAGAATGTAATTCATGGTGTCGAAACATATTGTTTCGAAGTGTCTAGGTGTTGAAGTATTTAGGAGTTAGTCTCAATATAAATTTTTATTTAAGATCAATTTTATAGTGTTAGCAGAATTAGATATTTTGTGTTTTGCTTGACGAACAAATAAACTCAACTCTATAAATATGGAGTAACCCATATTATTGTAAAAGTACACTTACTTGCCGTTGTAAAGAATAAATTTTTCAGTTTGAAAACAGAGAGAAACTCTGCAGAAATTTCTTCTTCTTTTTCCTTATTCGAAAATTTAATCTCTCTTTCTTCTCTGATTCAAATTTATTTCTTTTCATTACCATTGTGCATCAAAATCTTGCAAACAAGGTTGGTTGATTCACTCGACTAAAGAGTAAAAAACAATATGAGTAATCAACTAGAAATATTGATTCTTGTTCATCAAGATTCGGTTCGGAATTCTCCATAGATTTTGGTGAATTTCTTGAAGGAAAATGGTGAATTTCCAACATCTGGTATCTAGAGCATTGGTTGAGTGATTCGTCAGAAGGAAAACACGATGGTGATGAATCATCCCAACGACTATTTTTCGGCGAGTCTCCCAATTCTGAAGAATCATAATTATGAGAATTGGTGCAAGCAGATAAAGATTGTCTTTTGCTATCAAGATCTTTGGGATCTTGTGAAGGATGGAGTGACATCGCTTGCAGCAAACACGACGAATGAAGAAAAGGCTGCACACAAAGAATACAAGAAGAAAGATTATAAGACTCTCTTTATGATCCATCAATGCATTTATGCGGAAAATTTTGAAAAGGTTAATGATGTTGAATCAGCGAAAGAAGCATGGGAAATTCTTATAAAATCATTTGGAAGCGCATAAAAGGTGAAAGAAATGACGTTACAAACTCACAAAAGAACGTATGAATTGCTTCAAATGGAAGACAATGAAAGCTTAACTGATTTTTTCATTAGGATTACAAAACTGGTGAATCAAATTTAGGTATATGGAGAAGTGTTGACATCAAGATCAGCTGTTTCAAAGATCTTGAGGTCATTGGTTCCAAAGTTCGACCACATGGTAGTAGCCATAGAAGAGTCAAAATATTTGTCAACATTGACAAAGGAAGAGCTTCAAGGCACACTTTAATCTCATGAACAAATAATGGTTGAAAGAGCAGTAGGAAAGTCGAAGAGTGATGTGGCTTTGCAGATGCAATCAGCATGAGAAAATAAAGGCAAAGGGAAATGGTTCAACAATAAAAGAATAAGAGGCTATAATAATTCGACTGGACGAAATCAACAAGAAGGAGGCTGGTCGAATCAAAGAAATATCTCATACCAAAGCAACCAAAAAGGTGGTGGTGCAGGTAGAGGAAGAGGTGGTGGTCAAAAACCTGAAAAAAGGCACATTCAATGTTTCAATTGTTAGAAGTATGGTCACTACTCTAGTGATTGTCCTAAAAAATAAAAGAATCAAGATAATGATGCAAAGTTTGCAAAGCATGAAGAAGAAGAAATGTTGTTGATGGTCACAACAAGGGAGGAAGAAAGATTCCAGGAAAAATAGTACTTGAACTCAGGATGCTCATCACACATGACTGGTAGGAAAGATTAGTTTGTCAACATGAAACCCTCAATGAAGAATATGGTGAAATTTGTAAATGACAATACTCTAGCAGCTGACGGTATTGGTGATGTTTTGATTATGAGGAAATATGGAAAAAGGTCAGTAACTTTCAATGTACTGTACATACCCGTCATGAAAAGTAATTTGCTCGGCAAATGGAAGTTGGTTGAAAAGAAATACAAAGTGTCGATCGAAGAGAAAATGATTAGAGTTCTCAATTCAGGTGAAAGTTTAATCTTGAAGGCACCTATGTCTCAGAATAGAACCTACATGATTGAACTTAATATGATGGAGCATAAGTGCCTTGCAACTACAACTAGAGGGGATGAATAAATATGGCACTATAGACTTGGTCATCTCAACTTCAAAGACATCATAGATCTGAAGAGAAGAGATATGGTTTCAGGGTTAACATAAATTGACATTTCAAATGAAGTATGTGAGAAATGTGTGTAGAGAAAGCAACACAAGAACATCTCCAGCAAGGATACATGAAGCAAGTCGAAGGCAATCCTTGAAGTCATATACTCGGATATGTGTGGTCCTCTCTAGGTGGATTCTATTGGAGGTAACAGATACTTTCTCACATTCATAGATGATTTAAGTTGAAAATTATGTACTTACCTGATCAAGAAGAAGAGTGAAGTGATCGAGGTATTTTCCAATTTTAAATTTATGGTCGAGAGACAAAATGGTCGAAAGCTCAATATTCTGAAGACTGATGGTGGTTGAGAATATGTGTCGATAGACTTCTAGATGTTATGTGAGAAAGAAAGGATTGTGCATTAGGTGGTACCACCCTACACTCCACAACAGAATGAAACTGCAGAAAAAAGAATAGAACCATCATTAGTATGGTGAGAAATAAGTTGAAAGGAAAGCATCTACCCAAAGAATTATGGGGAGAAGTTGTATCGATAACAACATATATTTTGAACAGATGTTCAAAGAAGAAGCTAGAAGGAATCACACCAGAAGAATGTTGGTCTGGTGTCAAGCCTAGCTTGACTCATATGAAAGTATTTGGATCCATAACACGTAGACATGTGCCAGATCAGTTGAGAAGAAAACTTGATGACAAGTCGAGTCAGATGATCATAATAGGGTATTATTCGACTGGAGGTTACAAGTTGTTTGACCCAATGAATAAGCAACTAGTGATCGGCAAGGACATGATCATAGATGAGCTTAAATAATGGGATTTGACTAAAAATGTCAAGAAATATTCAGTGAGAATATTATGTGAAGAACTAGCAAGTGAAGTTAAAAGAGAAGTTTGACAAGAAGAAGTCAAATGTCAAGCAAGCACAAGAAGACCTTAGAGAACAAGAAACATGTCTACAAGGTTACAGGAATGTGTTTCTTTCAATTACTATCGTGCACCGGAATCTTGCAACTTAGTTTGGTTGATTCACTCGACTGAAGAGTGAAGAACAGGAGGAGTAATCAATCAGAAAGATTGATTCTTGTTCATCAAGATTCGGTTCGGAATTCTCAATAGGTTTTAGTGAATTTCTTGAAGGGAAATTGGTGAATTTCCAACAAAATGAACATCAAAATTTTAAATTTCAAGTTTCTTGTGAATAATAACAAATTATCGTATACAAATTTATTAAGGGACATTATAGATAAAAATATAGGTTAAAAAAGGAATATCTCATCGATTTTCTAAGAAAAATGTGAGATAGAGACCAAAATTATTTGAATTTAAAATAGGGGACTAATTTCTAAAATTTCTAAGAAGATGTAGTGATAAACATATGATATTTATTGATTTGTTGACATTCTTCAAATGGAAATATGACTACATGGTTAGACATATATATCAGTAAATAGAGAAAAGTATGTTGTCAATCTTTTCAAGAAAGAATGTTCATGTAGAATGTGGATGCTGCCAGGACTGCCATGCTGTCATGCATGAAGGATCAACATTTACAAATTGATGATTTTGTACCTGACTGTTATAAGAAGGAATTCTATGAAACTTTATATTCACCAGTTATTTATCCAGTTAATGGGGAAGCTTTGTGGACTAAATCTGATGTTGTTGATCTCCATCCACCACTAATAAAGAGACAACCTGGAAGGCCCAAGAAAAAGAGGAATAGAAAATTTGGAGAAATGGTGAGGGATGAGACACACTTGAAAAGGGCAAACCATGGAATCAAATGCAGTCTTCGCCACAAGGAAGGTCACAATAAGGCCACCTCTAAACTGCCACAACCAGTAGTACCTCCAACTCAGGTAGAAGAAGGAGTCTCAACTCAGGAACCACAAGCAATAATTCCAACAGCTACCACAACCAACATTTTCAATTCAGCCACCACAACCAACAATTTCAAGTCAACCACCACCCAAAAAGAAAAGAAAAAACTTCAAAAGGGTGGGAAGCCTGCTTCAAGTCAACTTTGATGTTTGTTGTGATGTTTGTTATACCTTATAAAAGATTTTTGTAATATTACTTTAGTGCCTTATAGTGGCTTATTGACAATGACTTATAATTCCTTTTTGTAATGTTATGTTAGTGCCTTATAATGGCTTATTGACAATGGTTTGTAATGCCTTTTTATAATGTTATTGATATTTCTTATAGTGTAATGATAATGGCTTATAATGCCTTTTTGTATCATTTTTTTGGAATTTTATAGATATGCATTATAACAGGTTATATTTTGTTCCAACTTTTATACCAGTTATGTATCAGTGTTAAAACAAAGAATAATGTACAAACATAACACTTTGTTAAAACAGACACTGACATTCTTCATTAAATAAACAGAAGACTACATTCATATTATGAAAACAAAATACTAAATTATCCTAATCCTAATTGAAATACATTGTTAAAAACACAAGGTTCAACCCTAAGCTCAACATCCCAACCATAATGGACATTTTCGACCATCCTTTAGTGTGGATAACCTCATTCTTCAACTTTTTAATTTTATTCTTTTGTCTTTCAAGCTTCAAATCCCTTTCATCAACACATTCATCCCCTAACCACTTGAAGAAATTACACCCCTTGTCCATGTGATTTTTATAATTTCTACAACCCCAAAATTTTCTCTCATAGTTGAAATTGTTCACATCACTAACAATACAAATAACACTATCATCTTGGAAAAAACACTTCATTATCTTGTTTCTACGACACACATATTCAGATGTACCAAAGCTTGTTATTGAAGCACTGCTTGCATTCTTAGACATTGAAGCACCGGTGGAAGATGGAGGAATTCGAATGCACAATGAAAGATGGAAGATGGAAGATGGATGTATGAACAGTGAAAAATGGAGGAGGAAGATGAAGATTGGAAAAACACAAACCCTAAATGGTTTATGACATAATAACTGAGCGTTAACTTGAATGATTGCAGACCTGACATTGCCACCTGAGTCATACTTAACATTTTTTCATCCTAACTAACGGAAAGGACCAAATATTTTAACTAAAGAGAAGTTAAGGTACCAATACGTAACGTTTTTTAGTTAGGGGACCAACACGAAACTTCGTTTAAAGTTAAGGGATCTAAGGACTAATTATGCATATATTTATTATAGTATATTAAGACCATAGTGTGAAGATTAATTAGAGTTTTTATTATTTTAAAATTGAATATTCTCACTTTTTTCACTCATGTTTAAATTCATATTAACTAATTAGGTAAATGGTTAATTATCTATTTTTTTAAATAGAATTTTAATTAATTTTTTAAAATTGTATTTAATCACTTAATCTATTAAAATATTTAATGTAATAAAATAGTTAATATAATTAATATAAATATGTCTATATAATAATTATTAGAGAATAATAAATAAATAATATTTATATAAAAATATATTCCAACAATTATTCAATTAAATAATATGTTTTAATAATTATTTTAAAATTCTTTAAGCGCGTATTTGAATTTATTTATTTTAATATTTCAACTTTATAACCGGGTCTAACACTTTAGGGTGCCATACCCACCATTTATTTAGAGAAAAGATATAATAAAAAAATAGTTTTTGTATGTGTATTGTTTTATTTGAGTCAAACCCATTTGATAAGTGATTAAAGAGAAATGATATGTGTAATGTTTCAGGTTTCTTTGCTTTTTAGGAATTATGGTATTATTTTATTTTAGGGTTTTTCTTATTTTGCTTAGTTTAATTTATTATTAATTAAGTATATATATATATATATATTTTATTTTATTTTATTCAACTTAACTTAGGTATTAGAAATTAGAAATTTTATTTTAGGTATTATGTTGTACTATTTTGTTTTTTATTTTAATTATTTTATTTTAATTTATTGTAATTATTTAATTTATTAAAATTATTCTTGAAATAAGGTTGAAACTAAACGTACTATTATATTGTGTTAATATGTCTATAATTGTTCTCGTTTTATTTAGTTTCTAATGAATTTTTAAAATATGTATTTTATGAAATTGTGAATATATAGTTATGTATGACTTATTTATAAAATTTAATTTTATATTATTAATTTATTTAATAATCGGTTCAACAGTAAATTTAATTGATTGAATCAATTGAATTTTAAATCAAAAGTCTTGTCCGTTTGAATTTGTTTTTAAAACATTAGTTAAAATAATATATTTATCATAAAAAATTAATAGCTTTTTAATTTCTTATAATTAGTTTATTAATTTTTTGTTATTAATCTATAATATAAGAGAATTAGTTGTTCTAAAAAAGACATCAATGCTCTTGCCTTTAAATCTGCCACCTCTTTAATTTTGGATATTCTTTGTCCAAATACTACTTTTTCCAACCAATGTTATGTTTTGGTTTGATGCTCACTAATTATTTCATGAAACAAACTGTTTTCATTTGTTTTCACTAGCTCTTCCAACTAAAAGACTAATTCAACTTCAAAAGTAACATTTTGTCAAATCAATCTATGACACTTCCATCACAAATTTTCATTCTCAATGTTGCATCACGCACACACAGACACACACTTCATCCTTCCCATTAATATATCTTCTCTCGTTAGCGTGATTCTTTTTCTCTCTTACATTCAATAGGTTTTTGAAACCCTTTCTCTCTCTGACAATTTCTTGGCTCTACATTTCTTCTTTCTCCAAAGAATTTCTTCATTCTCTAGCATAATTTCTCCCTTCTCTGTGTTTCAGTTTAGAGACTTACAAGTGATGTTTTGTTTTGAATTCTTATGTTATTTTGATTCTTTGTCCCAATATTTTTTCAGTCATGGTTTACAAAAATTCCTTATACCAAAAGTTATTGCAAACCTATTTTCATAAACTGATTTACATATTCTTTGTTGCAAACCACAACTTTTTATCATTAACGAAAAATGCTTTATTGCTTCATGGTTAATGATTTGTTTGATTCAATATTTTCTTGAGTGATGTTTTGGACGTGTTTTTTTAAGGTTATTGTTTATCTTCAACCTTATACTAGAATCAAAGAATTAGTTTCACTCTAGGATCTGTAAGCTAGGGTTCGATTTCAAAATCAATGCAAATTTTTGTTAAGTATTTTGTTAACTACTTAGATTTAATTTCTCATTATTTTGTTTTTTCTTTTGTGATTTTTCTTTATAATGTTGTTACGTTTTTCAAATTTAGTTGTTCGATGTTGGTTGTTTGTTGACTCATTATGTAATTTGTTTCTCACAATGCACTTGATTCGACATGCTCTTTATTTTTACTATTTTTTTAAATTAATTTTTAGGTGATTAAAGGTTAATGTTTGGTTGTTTGAAGGAGAGGTCGAATGTTTGAAGGTTTTCAGGGGAAGGAGATGAAGGTGTGTGAAAAATTGTGGTATTTTCTAGGTAAGGGATGAAGAAATGGATGAATATAAGGGTACTGGGGTTTGAGATTATGAAGGATTGAAGGTGTTTTTTGGGGGAAATGGAAGAACAGGTTGAATGTATAAAGATTATGGTGAAGAATAATGAATGAGGTAAAGATTTCTGAAAAAGAGACGGGTTCCGTTTCACGAAATTGATGGTTTTCTAGGGAATATTATGAAGGTTTGATGAGGGTTTTCTTGTATAAGTTTGAGGGAACGGGAGATGATGAGAGAGAAAAATTCAAATAAAATAAAATATAGTTCCTTTTCTTGTGATTATCAGGACAGGAAAGAGATAAGGGAAATCCATAGGGGTCAAATTGGACGTTGCCACGAGTGAATATGCGTAGGGATGAGGATATGACCAAAAGATGGAAATAGCAGTTAACACAAGGATGACTTTCTTATGATTTGATATTGATCAATTTAAAAACACATTGAATATGAAAACTGAATTTTAATTTACTCCTATTATTTTATAGTTCTCTGTGTCTCTCTGTATAGTGAATTATTTTATGCTGCAAAGACAGTTACTCAATGTTTAAGGGAGTTCAAATTATGTGTTTATTTTTTATCCAACACTTCCCCATCTCAAGAATTCTTGCATGGCTTAAGAGACATAGATGTGTTTACTATATATAACTTTTATCTTTTTCTTTAATACATGCTTGAAAATTATGATGAAATTTTGCGGCCATCTCATATATCTGGATATTTATACATTAGAATTGTACTTACGTTCCAAACCTCTATTAGTTTACTTTGCATCGATCTATTTGTCATTGCCTAACAGATTAGTACTAACTGGATTTTTCTTTTTTGCTATAGAGATGGGTGGCACTACCGAGTGAACCTCCAAGAATTAATGATACCGATGTAGATGATTGGCTTCTTCGCATTTTTGTTCTTCAGGGTGAATGTTTATTCTTATATTTGTTCTATATAAGTAGTTAACTAACTTCTATTTTATATGCTCAACTGTAGTTTTCTTCACACTTAAATGCCTTAATCTGAAGATCTTTCAATGTCAAAACAAGAAACACTTTTAATTATTGTACTTAATCAATATTGGATGCGAGTTTCGCCAACATATGGCTTCCAATAGTTTTTGCCAAAAGAAATTTTGTGGATTGACATTTCTTTATACATGTTTTCTAAGTGCAGTTCATGTAGAAATGGTGATTCAACCACAATCTCTGATAACGCGAAAATGTATCGTATATTTGACTTAATATGCACTGCTTTTACTTGATTAACACTTAGTATTTTATGTTTATTTCAGGTATTTATCGAATAAAAGATGTATAGACAAGTAAAGAGGAAAATAGAAAAAAGAAAAGAAAAAGAGAAGAAAATGGAGCAAAATAGGAATGGTGGGCCCACCACACATGGAAGCATGGCGCCCACCACACCAAATGAATGGTGGCGCCCACCACTTGGATATGTGGCGCCCGTCACATGGCTTTAGGAAGTGGTGGTGCCCACCTCACACAATGTGGCGCCCGCCACAAGGCCTTAAGAAGTGGTGGTGCCCATCTCACATAATGTGGCGCCCGCCACGTAGACCACATTAGGATTGTGACAGCCGCCATCAACCCGGTCTTCCTTATTCTTCTCCACACTTTTTGCCACGACCTTCTCTTACGTTTTCAACTAACCACTCCCCACTAGTAGATATCCAATGCTACGTTTAAGGAGAGTGGGGAGTATATATGGGAAGGTTAGTTTTTACGAAAAGGATGCATTTTTCTAGTCAGATTGTTGTTGTTAGATTTTTTTTCTTAGGCAGTTTCCTACTTTGGAAAAGTAATAGATTCTCCACATCAGGGACTATTGCAATTATTGTTTAAGTATCTGAATTTGATTGTAACGGTGTACTGGATTGCCAAAGCATGACGACATTGTTTAATTTGAAGAATCAGTATTCATTCCAAGTTCTCGATTTATATTCCAGGTTTTATTTTAATTGCCATTTTAATTACTTATGCCTTATTGTATGCTTAATTATCTGAATATCATGTCTGTTGTCGGATCCATGTCCGACTAAACCCCTAGGCATCGGTATGTAAAGACCGTCAAAACAACGAGATTCGTAAATAATTGGTCTTGGCTTTTATAAAATATAATTTTCCGATTTTAATTTCTTGTTTTATTCACAACTGTTTTTCGAACGAGAGTACAAAGCAAACAAAGGTTACGGTCAATAAGAACAAGAGTTTGAGATTTTAACCGGATAGTTGAAACTAGGCATTAATCCTAAACACATCGAGAGCGCTTTAGGATTAATTAGACTTTATTCATATTCAAAAATTACTTTTAAATTCATAATGAGATCGCAAGAGCCAAGCATTCGGGTTTAAGAGTATGGTCAGAGTCAATAAGAACGAGACTGTGAGACAAGGTCCTTTTTATAAATAATTTCTACTGAAGAATATTTTGATCTTTAAGATTACACCAACTATCTATCGAATCCCCGAAGTTTGATGTGTTACATACTGATATCCCTTTATTAAATATCTTTATTAATATTTTATGCACGTTATAGTTATTTCTCTTCATCCGTCCACTCTTAGAAAGATCCTCAGCCTTAGATTTACATAGTAACATTAGATAACGACACGTTCGATTATTAGCGCTTTTGGGTTCGATAATCTTTAAAACTACGCGATACGACTGTGCACTTGCAGTTATGATTCCCATAGACTTACTAAGTCATGCGAACAAGTTTTTGGCGCCGTTGTCGGGGACTAATTTAGTCGATATCGTAACTCTAGTGTTTCCTAATATAGACTAAGGAAAACAATTCTATTTCCCTTTCTAAGTTGTCAAGTGTATGCCAAGTACTCGCTCTTAAGGCGAGAAATTAAAGCTATTGTTTGACGAACCTGAGCGTTATCTAAGATTAGAATGCCGGATACGAGACCTGATACGAGAACATCGTATCAAGCTAAATCTTCCCGATCCTAATATCCCTCTTTCTGAACCAGTTATACAACCATAGATGGTCGAAGGACCGCAGAACCGTCCTCTTAAGTACTATGCCATCCCTTCGCAGAATGAACTACATAACAACATCGCTGCCCCTGCCATCAAGGCAAATAATTTCGAGCTTAAACCTTCGTTGTTGTTAGCCATACAACAAAACCAATTTTCAGGTAGTCCCACGGAGGACCCGAACCTACATTTGTCAGTGTTTTTGTAATACGCAGACACAGTGTAAGCGAATGGTGTCAGCGTCGAAGCTATAAGATTATGTCTTTTTCCTTTCTCATTAAGAGATAGAGCTAGAGCTTGGCTCCAGTCTCTACCATCCAACTTTGTCACTACGTGGAACAAGTTGAAGAAAGTTTTCTTAGCACGATATTTACCACCTAGTAAGACGGCTATGCTAAGAGCCCAAATAAAAGGGTTTAAACAAAAAGATAACAAAACATTTTTTGAAGCTTGGGAGAGATACAAAGACATGATGAGGCTTTGTCCATATCACGGTCTAGAAGAGTGGTTGATCATCCATACCTTTTACAACGGTCTCTTGTACAACACAAGATTGATAATAGACGCCGCCGCAGGTGGCGCACTGATGTATAAACCCTACAATGAGGCCTATCAACTTATCAAAAGTATGGCCCATAATCATTAGCAGTGGAGAAGCGAAAGAACCTTCATAGAGAAACCTCCAACGAAAGGAGGTATGCACAAAGTAAGTAGTCTTGACCATGTCAATGCTAAGGTAGACGCTCTTACTCAAAAGATAGACAGCTTGACCATAACACCTGCAACCACCGTGGCTGCCGCATCACCAAACTGCGACATATGCGGAGTTCCTGGGCATGCTTCCCCTGAATGTCAACTTTTGACAGGAGTCTCCACAGACCAGGTGAACTATGCTCAAGGAAACCCTTACTCAAACACCTATAACCCAGGTTGGAAGAACCATCCTAACTTTTCATACAAAAACAATAATGCATTGTATGCACCTAACCAGGCACCTATTGTACCACCAGGATGTCACAAAGCTGCCACAAATACTCAAAACGCTCATAGGAAGTCAAACCTTGAAATAATGATGGAAAACTTCATAACTATCCAAGCCCAAACAAATAAGGATTTCCTAAATCAAAACATACACATTAGTTAGCAAATCAAGCAGCTAGCAAATAAGGTAGACGCTTTAGCCACCCATAACAAAATGTTGGAAACACAAATTTCATAAGTGGCTCAACAACAAGCACCTACTACTGCTCATGCAGGCATATTTCCTAGACAACCGCGACCAAACCCGAAAGGTCATGCAAATGCTATTATACTACGAAGTGGGACAGAACTAGACGGACCGACCGACCCTAGGATTCAAAACCCAACCATGCACCAAGACCTTGGTAAGGTAACTAAGAAAGAAGACGAACTAGAGGAAGATAAAAGCGAAGAGGCCGTAGAGAAAGAAGAACCTTATGTGCCTCCACCACCATATAAACCTCCAATCCCCTATCCTCAAAGACTCGTTAAATCTAAAAGTATAAGGCAATTTAAAAAATTTGTAGAGCTTCTAAAACAATTGAATATCACAATACCCTTTACGAAAGTTATCACTCAAAAATGCCTTCATATGCTAAGTTTCTCAAGGAAATCTTATCTAACAAGAAGAAGATAGAGGATAACGAAACCGTTATACTTACTGTTGAGTGTAGCACCATAATACAAAACAATATGCCTCCTAAGCTGAAAGACACAAAGAGTTTCTCCATACCCTATGTAATCGAAAAGTTTGTCATAGACAAATCACTATGCGAATTAGGAGCCAGTATTAGCTTAATGCCCTTGTCCATATGCGAAAGGCTTAAAATGGGAGAACTAAGACCTACTAGGATGTTCGTACAACTTACGGATCATTCTGTTAAATTTCTCGTAGGTATGTTAGAAAACGTTCTGGTACGCATAGGTCAATTCTATATTCCTACTGATTTCATAATCATGGATATAAAAGAGGATTCCAACATGCCTATCATATTAGGAATACCATTCCTAGCCACTTCCGGAGCTATTATAGATGTTAAAAAAGGCAAGCTAACCTTTGAAGTTGGTGAGGAAAAAGTCAAATTTAATTTGACGCAATTCTTAAAGGCACTAGCTATAGACGATACATGTTGTCTACTAGATGTCATCGACGAATGTATAAGAGAAATGGAGAATGAACAAACATCATACTCCGAAATACTGAAAATTCCAAGGCCTACTACTTTTGAAGATGAAAATTGGAGTAAGGAATACCAAGATGACAGCCTAAGCGAATGCCTAGCATTAATGCCCGATCATATGCCTTGCCCAAAGAAACCAACCCTAGAACTTAAAACGCTACCCAAAAATCTAAGGTATGAATTCCTAGACACTGAACTCGAGCGACCTGTAATAGTCAATGCAGACTTAGGGCAGATAGAGACCGAAAAGCTTCTACACGTTTTAAGAAAATATCCAACTACTTTAGGCTACAACATCTCATATCTAAAAGGAATAAGCCTTTCCATATGCATGCATCGCATAATGCTAGAGGAAGACGATAAGACCTCTAGAGAACATCAAAGAAGGATAAATCCTATTCTGAGTGATGTACTAAAGAAAGAAGTGAAAAAACCTGTTAGAAGCAGGGATTATCTACCCAATATTCGATAGTCAATGGGTCAGTCCAATACATGTCGTACCGAAGAAGGGAGGCGTCACAGTTGATAAGAATGAAAAAGGCGAATCTATAGCACAAAGAATGGTTACTGGAGGTAGAATGTGCATTGATTATAAAAAATTAAACAAAGCCACTCAGAAGGATCATTTTCCTTTACCGTTTATCGATCAAATGCTTAAACGATTAGCTAAGCATTCTCACTTCTGCTATTTAGACGGTTACTCGGGATTTTCCAAATTCCTATTCATCTTGACGACCAAGAGAAAAAGACCTTCACATGTCCCTATGGTACATTCGCCTATCAACGAATGTCATACGGACTGTGTAACGCTCCCGCAACATTCCAAAGATGCATGATGTCAACTTTCGCTAATTTTATAGATGACACCATGGAAGTCTTTATGGACGATTTCTCTGTTTGTGGGAAGATCTTTGAAAGATGTTTATCGAATCTTGAAATGGTACTTAAAAGATGCGTAAAAGTGAACCTCGTGTTAAACTGGGAAAAATGCCATTTCATGGTCCGACAAGGGATTGTACTCGGACACATAGTGTCCGATAAGGGGATTGAAGTTGAGAAGGCTAAAATAGAAGTTATAGAAAACCATCAACCTCTGAAAATTATAAGAGAGATACGAAGCTTCTTAGGACACGCCAGTTTCTACCGACGATTCATTAATGATTTCTCAAAAATCACCAAACCACTGTCTGGCTTATTGATGAAAGACGCCAAATTCATCTTTGATGACAAATGCCTAGCGGCGTTTGAACAACTGAAAACAACTTTTATCACCACACCTATCATGCGACTACCCGATTGGAGATTACCTTTTGAAATCATGTGTGATGCTAGTGACTATATTGTAGGCGCAGTCTTAGGACAAAGAAGGGATAAGAAACTTCATGCAATATACTACACAAGTAGAACCCTAGACCCTACACAGATGAACTACACCACCACATAAAAGGAACTTTTAGTTGTAGTATTCGCTCTGGATAAATTTCGTTCTTACCTAGTAGAAGCAAAAATAATTATCTATACAGACCATGCTGCAACTAGGTACCTGTTAAATAAAAAGGACGCCAAACCAAGACTCCCGAGGTGGATCTTACTACTACAAGAGTTTGACCTAGAAATCAAAGATAAGAGGGGCACTGAGAATGTCGTGGCCGATCACTTGTCAAGAATGGAAGGTATTGAACCTGAATGAGTGCCTATAAACGATGATTTCCCTTACGAACGAATCATAGCCCAACTAGAAAGCAATACAGCTAAATGTGCATTAACCTATAAGGATACCAAAACAAACGAGGTAGTGGAAGCAATTTACACTAAAACCACACTGCCATGGTACGCTGACTTCGTCAACTACTTAGCAACTGAGGTGCTTCCACCAGACTTGACTTACCAACAAAAGAAAAAATTCTTCCACGATCTTAAACATTACTATTGGGATGGGCCTCTGCTTTTCAAGAGAGGCACCGACGGTATCTTTCGTTGATGTGTCCCCGAAGATGAGGTAGAAAATATAATCTCCCACTATCATTCTGCTCCCTATGGAGGACATGCAAGCACCTCGAAGACTTGCGCTAAGATCTTGCAAGCCAGACTCTTTTGGCCCACCCTGTGGAAAAATATCTATATCGCGATCATCAATTGCGGCCGGTGTCAACGCACTGGCAACATAACTAGACACGACGAAATGCCACTTAAAGGCATTTTGGAAGTAGAAGTCTTCAATGTTTGGGGAATTGATTTTATGGGACCATTCCCATCTTCTTTTGGTGACAAGTACATCCTCGTTGCAGTCGATTTCGTATCAAAATGGATCGTGGCTATAGCCTTTCCAACAAATGACACACGAGTGGTAATTAGACTCTTTAAGCGCATAATATTCCCTAGATTCGGCGTGCCGAGACTTGTCATCAGTGATGGTGGCTCCCATTTCATTTCAAAGATTTTTGAAAATCTATTACTGAAATATGGAGTCTAGAACCGGTAGCAACACCCTATCACCCACAAACGAGTGGGCAAGTAGAGGTTTCAAACAGAGATATCAAACAAATCTTAGAAAAGACGTTTGCCATCTCTAGGAAAGATTGGTCCTCAAAATTACACAAAGCCCTATGGGGATATAAGACAACTTATAAGACCCCAATAGGAACCACACCTTTTAAGCTAGTTTATGGAAAATCGTGTCATCTGCCGGTAGAATTAGAACATAAACCATATTGGGCCATTAAGACCCTTAATCTTAATTATACTGCTGTAAGACCCTAATTTTGACCCTAAGATCCCTCATGGCATCATGTTATTGCACAAGTGCATTGCCTCAAGGATCATAGCATGTTTGGCTTCTTAACCCTAGGGTTGGGACTTGTTTGAGTTGTTTGAGATCACCAAGCATGCTTGTATTATATATTATTGCTTTTCTTATTTGATTAGTAACCAAAAGCACAAAAATATGTCACTAACTCTTTTTGTTTTGAAGCTCAAGTGATCATGTGCTCCACAATGCTCCTAGGAGGCTCCTAAGCCCAAATGCAATGGCTAGATGAAGATGAGAAAAAGCATGACAATGGTCCACAAATTTCCTAATCTTCATATATGTCTCCTAAGTATCTCAATTTTCCAATTTGATCAAGATAATCCAAAGGGCTTGAAGATTGTTTCCCAAGGAAACCCTAATTTTACTGTGCTTTGACTGTGCCTTGCCCATGAAGCAATCTCAATCTCTAATCAAATTTAATCAAGGGAATTCCTTTGATTTATCATTTTATGCATATATGAGCCTGTTTTTAGGCCCCTCAATCATTTATTCATCAAGATTGGAAGTTTGACCTTGAAAAGTTGACCAGTCAAGTCATCTGACCAAGCTGAGGTTCAATGAGATATAACTTTGATGTGTTTGTCAAATGAAGATGACCCTACAATAAAAAATGTTCCTAATAACCATATTAACAACTTTCATGTTCATCAAAAATCCATTTGAAACTTGGAAGGTCATCATTCATTTCAAAACATTATAGGTCATTTTGATTGAAACCCTAATTTTGGGTCAACTTACCAAGAGCATATCTTCCTTAATATTTATGATTTTGGGGTTAGACCAAAGTCATTGGAAAGTTTGAGATGTCTACTTCAGATGTTATGTTGGACAAAATTTCATAATCCTAAAATAAATACATGTTATAATGCAAAACGTTATAGGTCATCTTGGACCTAATTCATTGAATTTGAAAAAGAACCCAACTTCAAATACCCATAACTTTGTCATAGAAAATCCAAATGATGCAAACTTTGAGTCTAGATTTACCAACTCGAAAATATATATAACTTTTATGTTGGAGATTTTCTCATTTGAATCTTGTATCATGACGACAGAGGGGTTTGATTAAGTTTACTTTTGGGTTAATTTTTCAAAATGATTTGAACATGTTTTACACTTGGACTTTCCAAGCCAGTTTTGATCAATTTGCATATGCCAAATTATTTTTTCCCAACATGACTTTTGTTCCTTATTTCAAGAGCTTTCCAACCATAACTCACAATAGTCCTTGGGGTCTACCATTTGGGAGATTCGAATTTATTTTCATTTAGGTGCATTTTGGATATTTTATGTTATAACTTGGTATGCAAGCATTTCCCATCCAATGTGCATGACCAAATGCCTTTCATGTGATATCAGCAAGCTTCTTCAGCCATCCATGGGCCTTTCACACGTCCACAAAGGCCCATGCAATTAAATTTCAAATTCTCATGCACATGAGCAAAGTGTGGACTTAGCTACATTCATCTATAAATAAACACCTCATGAGCTTCATTTCACAACCTTTTGGAGATCCCATATGCTGCTGCACTGAAACCATAGCCCTCACTAAAGGAATCAATCACTTTCTTCAATATTTTCGAGCTTGAAATTCAACAACATTAGCTGAGTTTTAGAGCCAGATTCCTTAGCCTATCATTTCCACTACATTCATAGATCAAGAAGGAGCAAAGATCTTGGAGAATTCGTGGCCAGAAGTTCATCAATTCATAGGTATAAACTCAAACTTTTTGGATCTGAAACTCTTAATTCAATGTAGCTTTCTTGTGTTTTGGTGGTTCTCTGAAGTCCTTTACCACTGACAATAAAGCCCAAGAGTTTGCCGGATCTTACTCCAAAGGTGCATTTGTTCGGGTTCAACCTCAACTTGTATTTCTTCAACCTCTCGAACAGTTTGTATAAATGATCGAGATGCTCTCCCTCAGTATGAGATCTGGCTATCATGTCATCCACATACACTTCTATTTCATGATGGATCATATCATGGAATAAAACCACCATAGCATGCTGGTACGTTGCCCCTGCATTCTTTAAACCAAATGGCATTACTTTATAACAGAACGTGCCCCATTGCGTTACAAACGTAGTTTTCTCCATGTCCTCAGGCGCCATCTTAATCTGGTTGTAACCTGAGAATCCATCCATGAATGAGAACACCTTGTGTTGAGCGGTGTTATCTACCAGAACATCAATGTGCGGAAGTGGAAAGTCGTCTTTGGGACTCGCTTTATTCAAATCTCTGTAGTCTACACACATTCGCACCTTGCCATCCTTCTTCGGCACTGGTACCACATTAGCAACCCATTGAGGATAAGAAGTAACAGCCAGAAAACCTGCATCAAATTGTTTCATAACCTCGGCTTTGATTTTCTCAGACATTTCAGGACGCATGCGACGAACCTTTTGCTTAACAGGACGACAATCTTCCCTCGTTGGCAGCCGATGTACTACTATATCAGTATCCAGTCCTGGCATATCGTCATAAGACCAAGCAAAAATCTCTACATAGTCATGTAACATCTGAATCAACCTTCTTTTGACACTGTTTTCCAAGCCTGCTCCTATTTTGACTTCTTTCTTGTCTACTTCGGTACCCAGATTTACAATCTCAACTGACTCCCCGTGCGGCTGTATAGTCCTCTCTTCCTGCAGTAACAGTCTGGCAAGTTCTCCAGGTACTTCACAATCTTCCACACTTCCATCCTCGGCTTGGTAGATCGGATTTTCAAAGTCATAATGAACAGTAGTAGAACTATTGTCAACAGGATCCAGAGTGGGTATGGATCTGCAATTTGTTACGTGAGTGTGTGTAAGAAAACATAGCTTGTTTGGAAGATGACAGAAAAGACAAAGAGCGCAATATTTGAATGCAAAAAGTCCATTGATTTATTGAATATGAATATGCTTATGAAAATGACAAAACCCTTAACAAATTAGCTATTGTGCCCCGGGCATAGACACAACGCTTGGAGAAGTTCAATTGTAAAAAAAAAACAAAAATTTGCAACACTAAAATAGACAATAACAATTACTCCTGACTAAAGGAAATCGGGATAGTGTCTTCAGCCTTCCAATTATTGAGTCCGTCACCAATTGTTGGGAAAATCCAGCTATCCAGGTCGCAATCGCTGTCAGCATCTTCTACAGCATTAATTTGACTCTTGTCAGAGCTGAACCCCAGGCCAAATTTGTCAGACTTGTACGGTACGTCGATCAATTGACCCCAGCCAGTACGACCACCATCTTCAACCACGGCTTGAGCGTCCTTCAGAGAAATCATAGCAGGAGGAGCACGAATAACCTTGGGTACACAGGAAGTTGGCTTAAGGACAGGATTGGTCGGAGGAACTACTTCAAATGACTGACAAGGAGTCTCAATGAATTCACCATCCATCTCGACGTATCTGAAGGTATGCACACTACTTACAATGTACTCTTCTTCTCCACACACGGTGACAATTTTGCCCTTTGTGGGATACCTCAACTTTTGATGGAGAGACGAGGCTACAGCGCCTGCCCCATGAATCCAAGGGCGTCCCAGTAAGCAGGAATAGGCAGGACGAATGTTCATTACATGGAAGGTAGTGTTGAAGACTTGAGGTCCTATCTTGATAGGCAGGACTACTTCGCCATGGACAACACTCTTCGCACCATCGTAAGCACGTACCACAATGTCACTAGGTTTCAGTTCAATGCTTTTACAATCCAACTTATCCAGCACGGCTGTCGGCAGCACATTCAAGGAAGAGCCATTATCGATCAACACATGAGACAAAGTGATTCCCCTACACTCAATGGAGATATGCAGGGCTTTATTGTGATTCTTTCCTGCTGGTGTCAGATCAGCGTCGGAAAAGCCCAGGCCATTGTCAACAGCCAAGTGAGCAACATAATGTTCGAATTGATCGACAGATGTCTCCTGAGGTACATGAGCGGTCTTCAAGAATTTTATCAATGCATTGGCATGAGGTTCAGAAGATAACAGCAAGGATAACATCGAGATCTTAGACGGGGTATGCCCCAACTGTTCTACAACATCAAAATCACTCTTGCGAATGATTTTCAGCACTTCTTCCATTTCTTGTTTGGCAACATCTTCGGGAGTAACTTCGACCGGTGTCTCTGACTGAGAAGGATTGACTGGTTCCTTTCCTCGAGTTTCAAGGACAGGAGGTGAGATTTCTGGAGAGAAGATCCTTCCGCTTCGAGTAATTTTACTAGTCCCAACAATGCCACTAGTATTAGCAGCATTATCCACTTGCTTCACGCCATGGACGTAAACATCACCGCCATAATTCCACGGAATAGCTTTGCTTGAGGAATACGGGATCGGGCCAGGTGCAGTGATGATTAGGGGAGCAACCCTGGGCTCAACAGTAATCTTCACAGGCGCCCTGGTAGCGGTAATCTTCACTGGAACTTTGGACCTAGCAATCACAGATATTTCTTCAATAGGGTTTTCCGCCTTAGGAATCCTTTCGAAGAGAACTGTACGATCGTCCATCAGCCGTTGAATACCATTCTTCAATTTCAAACAGTCCTCGGGCCGGAGTATGCAGAGATTGCAATCTTCAGCACAACCTGGAAATAAACCAGCTTGCAATAAATTCCTCTTTATGATCGGGAGAGGAGATGTTAAGTCCGCCACATTGGAAATGTGAGAATCGTCATCCATAGCATTAACAGTCTTGTCATGGTTAGGCATAGGAGCAGTGATGACATTAGGAGTCTCCGGAGGCTCAAACTCAATTTCTCCAGCTTCGATCATATCCTGAATCTTATTCTTCAATGACCAGCAATCGTTTGTATCATGCCCGGGGCTATCGGAGTGATATGCACACCTGGCATTGGGATTATAACGAGAAGAGGTAGTGTTGGGATTTGTAGGAGGATCTTTAAGGGTGATCAAATTTGCCTTTAGCATTCCCTGCAGTGCCTGTGCCAAGGTCATATTGATCCTGGTGAACTGCCTTCTTGGTCTGTCTTGTTTGGGCTGGAAGTTTTGAGATGGTGGTGCTGCAATCGTAACTGCTCCAATGTCGTGGTCACGGTTTTTCTTGTTACGACCCTTTTGACCGTACACAGCATTTGATTCGTTCCTCCCCTGATAGGACCTTTTGGTGCTTGCAGAGGTAGCCGCCTGTATCTTTCCACTTCGGGTGCCGCTTTCAACACGTTCACCTGTTAATATAAGTTCAGTGAAACCTGATGAAGAACTTCCCAGTAGATGGCTGTAGAATGGGCCGGTCAGTGTGCCCATGAACATGTCCACCAATTCTCTGTCAGTCATAGGGGGTTTGACTCTGCCAGCCAAATCTCTCCACTTTTGAGCATATTCTTTAAAGCTTTCTTTAGATCCCATAGTCATATTCTGCAACTGTAGTCGGGTAGGTGCTAGTTCAGAGTTATACTGGTACTGTTTATAGAAAGCTGTTGCTAAATCAGTCCAGGTGCGGATGTCAGAGCTCTCGAGCTGATAATACCATTCCAACTGTGTGCCAGACAGGCTCTCTTGGAAGAAATGGATCCATAGCTTCCTGTCAGTGGTATGCGGCTGAATCTTTCTCACATAAGCTCTCAGATGCATCTGAGGACAAGACGCACCATCGTACTTAGTGAAAGTGGGGATTTTGAATTTGCGAGGAATGGTCACATCGGAGACCAGACCCAAACTTTCGAAATCCAGACCGGGCGCCTTCTGACCCTCCATAGCTAGCATACGTTCTTCCAGCAACTTGTACTTATAATCTCTTGGAGAGTACTGTTCATTTTCATAATCTTCATCGTCATCCTCAGGGTTGGAGAAATCAGCATTCTCTTCCTCTGAATCATTCTCCGCCCCCTCTTCTGGACCATTCGGGATTCCAAACTTGACTCCTGTGGCCTGTCCTTTACGCCTTCTTCCCGGGTTAATGAAACTCACAGCTTTATTGTCTTTCTTCTTTTCAAGCAAAAGAGCCTTCAGTTCCTCCTGCCCCTTGGATAAGCTTAGCATCATCTCCTTGAATTGAGCATTCTGAGTCTGGAGATCTTTGACAGTTTGTTCGAGATCCATTTTTCTGTTTGTAATGAAGACCGTGAGAACATTGAACTTGTAGAATACCTGTTATGCAGTGTTATGTTATGCTATGCAATGTATGAAATGTTTTCAAGGACTTTTGGAATTTAACTTTGCGTAAATCACCAACAAGAGAGACATGTTTATTGCTGATTTCTTTGATCAATGTTCATTACAAAAGGAATAATAATAAAAATACAATGAAAGCTCAAGTCTCCCAGGGGCGACTTCTTTTTGGGCGAAGATACGCATTGAGTCTTCGTTCCTCATTAAGCTGACTGGCAAGTTCTAGCACTTTCTTCCTTTCTGCGACGAACTGAGTCTCGAAAGTATCCCTTTCTTCTCTCAACTGGATCCAGGATCTCTTTAGTTCCTCAACATTGGTAGGCATATCTGGATAAGGAATGATCTGAGGAGCACCTCCTTCAGCTTCAGGTTCGACAATCTGAGGTCCGATTGCAAGATATGGCATGACAAGTTCATGAGCTCTGGCGCGTACCCATCTGAGATAAGGTTCCATAGGAATAGAATTTTTCTGTCCTAACGTACCTCTCTTCACCATGCCCCAAGCTCGTACAAATATTTGACGGAGGCCTCGGGAATCGTTGTCATAGTCGAACATGATGCCTTCGATGATCATTTTCATGTGGACCATCTCTTCGAGCACAACCAAACTGTCGCAGAGCTAAAGCAGGATTATAAGTAATACCTCCTCTTATTCCTAGGAGTGGTACATTAGGGAACTCGCCACAACGGTCAGTGATGGTAACATTTTCCTTGAACTGAGGACACCAACAGATGTCTGGGTGGGAGAGCGACATTATCCTTTGAGACCATTTCAAATTCTGCTCGTTCTTCAAGACTGATTGAGGAAGGTGCGAAATAAACCACCTAGACAACAAAGGTATGCAGCACATGAGAGTCCCTTGCTTCTTCATGGTACGAGTGTGGAGGGAATGCAAAATGTCTCCCAGCAAGGTAGGTACAGGGTTGTGAGTGAGAAATATCTTAATAGCATTCATGTCTATGAATTGGTCTGGATTAGGGAATAACACCAAGCCATAGATTAGCAACGCTAGGATGTCTTCGAAAGCACGGACATTCATAACTTTTAAGAATTCTCGGGCCTTATTTGTCAGGAATTTGGCAAGTAAACCCTTAACTCCACTCCTTGTTACCCAATTAGCTTCAATGTCGGACTTTGTCATGTGTAAAGCTGCGGCAACTTCTTCAGACTTCGGAACCTTTTCTAAACCACTGAAAGGTATTTGATCAAGGATAGGTATCCCAAGCAGTCTGGAGAATTCTTCCAGTGTAGGTACCAACTGATAATCCGGGAATGTGAAGCAATGATGTTTAGGGTCGAAGAACTAGAATAAAACTCTCATCATATCTTCTTTGAAACCAGTGGTAACCAAATTGAGGAGAGAACCGTGTTTCTTGATGAACTGCGCATGATCGGAAAGTTCTGACACTAAGTTCTTGAGTTGAGGAGCGATTGCTACAAAATTGATCCGGATGGTCTTCCTGGGAGCCATAGCTTTACAAAACAGAGCAAAGTTAAATCCCTAAGTCCTTGAAATGGTTAGTACAATGTTATGATGTCATGATGTTATGATGTTAAGATGTTATGATGTTATGAGGTTAAATAAATAACAAGCACAAGCAAGTCACACAACCATCATTCCTAGGTTTTAAGGCTTGTATGAGTTCCATAGGTAAGTACCCTCCCCACTGAAGTTTAGTTGGTTCAACCTGTCCTAGAATAGTAACCGGGTTCTAGAAGGATCTCAAATCACCGACCTTCCTTTAAGTCCACTTCAGTGCAACACCAAGTGGTTGACCGAAGCTTCCCTAAAGTCCAATCTCAAAGAGTGTAGTATCGAGTCTCAACCAACCCCAGTCGGAACCGAAGTCAGTTATCTCACTAGTTTCTAATGGCCAGGATGAGTCAATTAGGGTTCTAAAGGTCTGGTTAATGCTTTAATGACACCACGCGGAAGCCAAATTTTTCCTCAAGTGAACATGAGGAACATCAGGACATCCAAAGTGTCACATTAACCGTAGCCATCATTTTAACCATTCCAGTATACGCCGGATAGTCGCGATGATCTATTGCTACTTACCTAAGGTACACTAGATCCGGGTGTAGGATCTTTCACTCAAAAATACCCAAGCAATCCCTTAAAAGTAAATCAGACAATTTGGAATAAGTGATCTTGTTTTTAAGGTAACCTCTCTTTTTAAAGTGTCCCCAGCAGAGTCGCCAGTTCTGTCATACGGTGAACTGACTTGGGGTGTTTTGCTTTTTATCGCAATGTCGCGGATAGCAAGAGTCGCCACCGACTTTTCTTTTATCCAATAAGGAAAGGTGGAAAAGAACAGGAAAGACCTCAATAGATTTTGGGTTCGGGAGGTACATTATACAAAGGGAAGGTATTAGCACCCTTTGTATCCATGGTTATCCATGGGCTCTTAATTGCTGGATCACTTATATTTTTGTCTGAAAAGTGTTGGTGAATTGTTTTAAAATGTTTCGAAAAGAGAGTTTAACTTTGTAATGATTCTCGTATGAATGTATACAAAGTATTTATCTCGTTTGATTTTGAAAAACAGTTTAGAAAGATATAACTTGGTAATGATTCTAGTATGAATGTATACCAAGTGGTGATTTTCTAGGACTTGCAAAGTGTGAGGGGTGGAAAATGTTTTAGGTTATGATCCAGTAATTGAGAGTTATACTTTCCTAAGGTCGTTATGGGCATTTCCTATCCTTATGAGGGTAAAACTGTCCTTACTATTGAGAAGTAAGTAGTTTTATCCTTTGGATGTAAAAGGGTCATTGTAGGGTCATCGATAGGTCATTGAAGGCAACAGTTGTAAGGATACCTTAGCATTCGAAGGGACGATCATCATTTAACCGTAGGCTACACCGAAGGGTCATCGAGGGACAAAATCATATATTCGAAGGCAACATCCGAGGGACTATGATTTATTTTAAAGGGACGTGATGATTTAATCGAAGGATCTTTGCTAAGGGTATCCCCACATTCGCGGGACATGACCGTAATACCGTAATATCGTAAGGCAATAAAGAGAGGTCCAAGATCACATATTTAGAGGCCGTATTTTACAATCGATTAGGTAATTAGGATGAATCTCCACATTAAAATTAATACATTAAAATTAATACATTAAAATTAATACATTAAAATTAATACATTAAAATTAATTAGGTAATTTAGGGTGAAACTCCACAAGGGTATCCCACAAATAAAGTGGAAGACCTAGACAACAATCTTTTCCTGGGAAAGGTGAACCTTTACAAAATTCAGCAAACGGGTTAGAGTACCAAGTCAGGATGCAATCAAGGATTGCACCGCAAAAGAAACCAGAACAGCAGTAGGGTCAGTTAAACAATGCATGGCTATGATAAAAACATGACAGGTTAGCAAAGGACAGAACAGAAAAATCAGCGACTGTCCCGGTCGCCGCTGCCTCGCCTAGCGAGGGCTTAGCGAATACTCGCTGCATGCTCGCTTAGCGATGTGCTAGCGAGCGGCTGCGGATTCTGGTTTTGATAACAGCATAATGTCAGCAAGCTTCACACCTTATAGCATCCATTACAGAGATTATGTGGTTAGACATTCAGGTGTTCATGCATACTTAAATTCATATGTAAAACTTAAGATAGTTTCATAAATTCAATCATGATACCATATGCAAATTAAGAACATAAAGTAGTAATAGCAATGCCAACCTGTTTGTAATCGAATTGTAACCTTGAGTTGGCCGATCGGATCGAATTGAGCGGAAGTGACCTTGCTGCCGCCGGCTTTTCCTTCAGGGTTTCCTTTAGGGTTTTCCGTCTGTGAGCGCTAGGGTTTGCTTGCTAGGGTTCTCCTTTCGTCCTCTTTTTTCTTTTCGTTTTTTCATTACTGAAGTGCTGGTATTTATAATGCTCTTTTTTGTGACCTAATGGGCTCAGAGTGAAGCCCATAATTTTCTGTTATCTGTCAGCTTCGCTAGGCGAGCGTGTAGCGAACGTGTAGCGAACGTTCGCTAGGCGAGCGTGTAACGAACGTTCGCTAGGCGAGCGTGTAGCGAACGTGTAGCGAACAGGCCAGTTTGGGCCATTTTCTGGATTGGGCCATTCGTGAGCTGGGCCTTCGTTCCTTTAAGATCAGTGTCATAAAAATGAGTCGGAGTGCCCTGAAAAATGTCTTAAAATATTAATGGGCAAATTTTGGGGTATGACAGCTGCCCCTGTTCAATATTCTTGAACCGAGAGAGTCAGAATGGTATGTACGCCATTCGTGGTCTGGAGGTGGAAGATTATTGAACACTTAGAACGCCCCAAAAATTTGCACTTGTCCATTAGTTAGTCTTGATGGAGATGGGCTTAAAGATGCCATCTAGGAAGTTTGATGATGAGAGCTTCAGAGTGCGTCGTACGTTAGAAGATATCTGAAGTCATGGGTGTCACTGGGTCATACGCCAGACCGTATAGTGAGTCATTCATTAGGCCGTCGACTTCACTGGGGAGTTAGAATGGGGATAAAGGATCAAAATGGATCGTACGCTAGATCATATCTGAGTTGCGGAACGAGCCGTCCGTTAGGCTGTATCGTTACTGGGGGTGAAGGATCAGAATGGATCGTATGCTAGATCGTATCTGAGTTGTAGACTGAGCCGTCCGTTAGGCTGTACCTGATGATGAAGGGGGTAGTCATACGCCAGACTACACTTCAGAATGTACCGTACGCTAGGTAGCATTTGAGGGGATGAACCTCCAAGCGGGTCGTAAGCTAGACCGTCTCTGAGTAGCAGAACGAGCCGTCCGTTAGGCTGCATCTGATAATAAAGGGGTAGTCATACGCCAGACTACACTTCAGAAGGTACCGTACGCTAGGTAGCACCCGAGGCCTTGAAGGTCCAAATGGGTCGTATGCTGGACCGTATTGGAGTTGTTGAAGGTCGGAATGGATCGTACGTTAGATCGCATCTGAGTTGAAGGAGTCATATGTTGAGATGAATCAGGATGGACCGTATGCTAGGCAGTACCTGAGAAATGAAGGTCCAACTGGGTCGTACATTAGACTGTGTTGGAGTAGTTGAAGATCAGAATGGATCGTCCGTTAGATCGTATCTGAGTGGAAGGAGTTATATGTTGGGCTGGATCAGAATGAACCGTACGTTAGACTGTATCTGATCGTATTTGTAGATGCTGTATTTGCAATGAATATCTGGGGTGGGCTTAAAGATGCCACCATTAGGAGGATATCAGAGTGCTTATCAGAATGAATGTATTTGAATCTTGAATGTAATCGATAAAGATGTTCGTCTGAATGGATCTTCATTTTGACTGTATCAGGAGGATAATTAACCTGAAAAATAAAGTTAGCTTCATGCCATGTCATGATGCATGAGATGTTTTATGCTTCTGAAACTAAATGCGAACAATGTATGCATGCGTATGTTGTGAAATGATGTAATGAATGAATTATGCATCGGAAAAGTTCTTCTAGGTGACTCTACTGGGGAAAATAAATCTCAATCTTCTGGTTGGGAGGTACTGGTATCGATGACCCTTTCTTAGCCGGAGATGCTTGATTTCTGTCTGATGGTAGAAATGTTCAACAGAAGCCCGGCTGGGGGTGGAAGAGATGACCCATTTGTCTAGTAATGCCACTCTCTTCTGGGAATGACTGGCTTTGCTGGGGAATAGGATTAGCAACGGATTCACTGGAAAGCATGATTAGACCTTCTCCTCGATCCTGAAGCCTAGTAGTAATCGCTATTTCTATTTTATGCACGCATTTTTGGTAAACATCGATCATATCCAAATGCATATATTAATTCGAATTAAATCAATGGACGTTTATGCAAACAAAACAGAGAAAGTAAAACAAGAGCATTTTTTTGAAACTAAAATTATATTGATTTCGAAAGAGGGCCTATAAACAGGCAATTTGTGTACAAGGAGACAAAAATCCTAGTAAGAGGAAATTGTCAAGAAAACAAAGAGAAAGCTATGCCGAAAACGTCCTATTGACTTTAATTCCACTACTGCCATTATGTCTTCAAGCCTCTCATCTCCTGCTGTCGGATAGAAGTGATTAGCTTGTTCAGTCCTTTGAACTTGGATGAAGCTGTCTGAGAACGGGACATAGTCATACGCTTTGATCCCTAATTTTTGCCTGGACCGCCTTTTCAGGTTTTCAATCCACCAGGATACCCCTTTTTGCCCAAGCCGCCTTTTCAGGTTTTCGACTTGCCGGGTGTACATTTTTTTATGTTTATCCCTAAATTTTTCCCGAACCCTTTTGGTTCGCCGGGATGCCCTTACTTTTGCCTAGATACGTCGACCTAGCGGGTCTCTTTTATGCATAGTATTTTTTGACTATGTCTGCGTTCACGGGATGTGGGAAGTCTTCGCCGTCCATTGTAGCTAGTATCATGGCTCCACTAGAGAATATCTTCTTAACTACAAACGGCCCTTCGTACGTGGGAATCCATTTGCCTCTGGGATCACCTTGTGGTAGAGTGATGCGCTTTACCACCAAGTCGCCAATTTGATACACCTATCTCTTGACTCTTTTGTTAAATGCCTGGGTCATGCGTTTCTGATATATCTGTCCATGACAAACAGCCGCAAGTCTCTTCTCATCAATCAAGTTTATCTGATCGAGTCGAGTCTGAATCCATTCATCTTCATCTAAGCCCGCCTCTTTCATGATTCTTAGAGAGGGAATCTGAACTTCCACTGGTAAAACGGCTTCCATTCCGTAGACTAAAGAGAAAGGAGTTGCTCCTGTCGAAGTGCGTACTGAAGTGCGATAACCGTGAAGAGCAAACGGTAACATCTCATGCCAGTCTTTGTACGTCACCGTCATCTTTTGTATGATCTTCTTGATATTCTTATTAGCGGCTTCTACAGCGCCATTCATCTTTGGTCGGTACGGAGAAGAGTTATGGTGTTTTACGTTGAACTGCGTGCAGAGTTCAGTAATCACCTTGTTGTTCAAATTAGTACCATTGTCGGTGATAATCCTTTCAGGGATACCATACCGACAAATAAGACTATTCTTGATGAACCGTGCCACCACATTCTTGGTGACAGAAGCAAATGAGGCGGCCTCTACCCATTTTGTAAAGTAATCAATAGCGACAAGGATGAAGCGATGTCCATTAGAAGCAGTAGGTTTAATCTCCCCAATCATATCAATGCCCCACATTGCAAAGGGCCAAGGTGCGGTCAACACGTTCAATGGATCAGGAGGTGCATGTACTTTATCCGCATATATCTGGCACTTGTGACAGGTTCTGGAGTGATGGTGGCAATCAGCTTCCATGGTAGACCAATAATACCCTGATCTCAGAATCTTCTTGGCCATCGTATGTCCACTAGAATGAGTCCCAAAAATACCGTCGTGCATATCTCCCATAATCTTTTCTGCTTCCTTTTTATCCACACAGCGAAGCAAAGTCGAATCGTGGTTACGTTTGTATAATACTCCATTACTCAGAAAGAACTTAGCGGAGAACTTCCTCAGGAATTTTTTGTCATTGATGGATGCCCCTTCAGGGTATTCCTGAGCTTCTAAATATCTTTTTACTTCGTGGAACCAAGGTTTTTCCCGTACTCCCTCAGTGTTAAGTTCATAACAGTATGCCGGTTCATCTAGTCGCTCAATGGTGATCCTGGGAGCTTCATTGTCCCATCTGACTCTGAACATAGATGACATGGTAGCTAATGCGTCTGCCAACTGATTCTCTTCTCGTGAGATATGTTCGAATGTAATCTCTTCAAAGTATGGGATTAATGTCATCACCCGTTCTCGGTAAGGGATGAGATTCGGATGCTTAGTGTCCCATTCTCCTTTGATCTGACTGATTACTAATGCTGAGTCTCCGTACACACTCAAAAACTTGACCCGCCGGTCTATAGCAGCCTTGAGTCCCAAAATACATGCTTCATACTCAGCCATATTATTGGTACAATGAAAACATAGTCTAGCAGTGAAAGGCGTATGGTAACCCTCGGGAGAAATGATTACCACACCAACACCATTGCCCAATGCATTAGAAGACCCATCGAAAACCATAGTCCATCGGGATCCTAGTTCGGGTCCTTCATCCGGTCCAGGTTCTTCATAATCAGTAACAAGCATGACATCCTCATCTGGGAACTCAAAATTCATAGATTGGTAATCATCCACTGCTTGATGAGCCAAATGATCGGCTAGTACGCTTCCTTTGATTGCTTTCTGGGTAGTATACTGGATGTCGTACTCTATTAGAATCATCTGCCATCTTGCTATTCTTCCGGAGAGAGCGGGTTTCTCAAATATGTATTTGATAGGATCCATCTTAGAAATCAATAAAGTGGTATGATTCAACATGTATTGTCTTAGTCGGCGAGCAGCCCAGGCCAAAGCACAACAAGTTTTCTTGAGCAGTGAGTATCTTGTTTCACAGTCGGTAAACTTTTTGCTAAGGTAGTATATGGCATGCTCTTTTCGGCCAGACTCGTCATGTTGTCCCAACACACACCCCATTGAATTTTCTAACACGGTCAAGTACATGATTAAAGGTCTTCCTTCAACTGGTGGCATCAGAATGGGAGGTTTTTGAAGATACTCCTTGATTTTGTCGAAAGCTTCTTGACATTCATCATTCCATCTCATCTCTTGATTTTTCCTCAGTAGTTTGAAGAGGGGTTTGCAGGTAGCAGTCAAGTGGGAGATAAATCGGGCAATATAATTCAAACGTCCCAAGAAACCTCTGACCTCTTTATCTGTACGGGGAACTGGCATTTCTTGAATAGCCCTCACCTTAGCCGGGTCAACCTCAATCCCTTTACCACTGACAATAAAGCCCAAGAGTTTGCCGGATCTTACTCCAAAGGTGCATTTGTTCGGGTTCAACCTCAACTTGTATTTCTTCAACCTCTCGAACAGTTTGTATAAATGATCGAGATGCTCTCCCTCAGTATGAGATCTGGCTATCATGTCATCCACATACACTTCTATTTCATGATGGATCATATCATGGAACAAAACCACCATAGCATGCTGGTACGTTGCCCCTGCATTCTTTAAACCAAATGGCATTACTTTATAACAGAACGTGCCCCATTGCGTTACAAACGTAGTTTTCTCCATGTCCTCAGGCGCCATCTTAATCTGGTTGTAACCTGAGAATCCATCCATGAATGAGAACACCTTGTGTTGAGCGGTGTTATCTACCAGAACATCAATGTGCGGAAGTGGAAAGTCGTCTTTGGGACTCGCTTTATTCAAATCTCTGTAGTCTACACACATTCGCACCTTGCCATCCTTCTTCGGCACTGGTACCACATTAGCAACCCATTGAGGATAAGAAGTAACAGCCAGAAAACCTGCATCAAATTGTTTCATAACCTCGGCTTTGATTTTCTCAGACATTTCAGGACGCATGCGACGAACCTTTTGCTTAACAGGACGACAATCTTCCCTCGTTGGCAACCGATGTACTACTATATCAGTATCCAGTCCTAGCATATCGTCATAAGACCAAGCAAAAATCTCTACATAGTCATGTAACATCTGAATCAACCTTCTTTTGACACTGTTTTCCAAGCCTGCTCCTATTTTGACTTCTTTCTTGTCTACTTCGGTACCCAGATTTACAATCTCAACTGACTCCCCGTGCGGCTGTATAGTCCTCTCTTCCTGCAGTAACAGTCTGGCAAGTTCTCCAGGTACTTCACAATCTTCCACACTTCCATCCTCGGCTTGGTAGATCGGATTTTCAAAGTCATAATGAACAGTAGTAGAACTATTGTCAACAGGATCCAGAGTGGGTATGGATCTGCAATTTGTTACGTGAGTGTGTGTAAGAAAACATAGCTTGTTTGGAAGATGACAGAAAAGACAAAGAGCGCAATATTTGAATGCAAAAAGTCCATTGATTTATTGAATATGAATATGCTTATGAAAATGACAAAACCCTTAACAAATTAGCTATTGTGCCCCGGGCATAGACACAACGCTTGGAGAAGTTCAATTGTAAAAAAAAAACAAAAATTTGCAACACTAAAATAGACAATAACAATTACTCCTGACTAAAGGAAATCGGGATAGTGTCTTCAGCCTTCCAATTATTGAGTCCGTCACCAATTGTTGGGAAAATCCAGCTATCCAGGTCGCAATCGCTGTCAGCATCTTCTACAGCATTAATTTGACTCTTGTCAGAGATGAACCCCAGGCCAAATTTGTCAGACTTGTACGGTACGTCGATCAATTGACCCCAGCCAGTACGACCACCATCTTCAACCACGGCTTGAGCGTCCTTCAGAGAAATCATAGCAGGAGGAGCACGAATAACCTTGGGTACACAGGAAGTTGGCTTAAGGACAGGATTGGTCGGAGGAACTACTTCAAATGACTGACAAGGAGTCTCAATGAATTCACCATCCATCTCGACGTATCTGAAGGTATGCACACTACTTACAATGTACTCTTCTTCTCCACACACGGTGACAATTTTGCCCTTTGTGGGATACCTCAACTTTTGATGGAGAGACGAGGCTACAGCGCCTGTGATCAGTCACCATTTATGCTAGACATTCCACTATTTAACCGTAAATAAATCAGGTAAACTGTGTAAACTGAAGCATTTTTAGTTAGAAATAAGCTCAATTCTATGATATTAAGTGTGTTGTTACTGATGAGTTTCTTGAGGATATTTTACACTTTTTGGTATGTCAGCAGGTAAAAAGCTAGTTTGGAAGCTCAGGGGATCAAACGTCAGATGAGAAATCGAGCCCGAGCAAGAAAACGGAAGAAAAAGTCAATTTTTGGAGAACCTGCTGTCCATACGCGTATGACCTTATATGATACGCGTATGGACCTGCCCAGTACGCGTACCATACGTAAATGACCAGAGGAAGGAAAATTCAGCCAAAATACAAGCTTCTGGTGATACGCGTACCAGCCTGGGCAATACGCGTACCAACTTGGGCAATACGCGTAACAGGCTGGGCAATACGCGTACCAGATGCTGTGTTACGTCCAATTCGCGTTTCCTACTAGGCAGTACGCGTATGGGACAGCGCAGTACGCGTATGGAGCACAAATTCAGGAAAAATCCAACTGAATAGCTATTAAGAGAGCAGACCACGATTTTCCGGGGGTTGGACATTTTGGAGAGAAAATATACGCGTTTTGAGAGCTGGAGACTCAAGGAAGATCAAGGGATTCATATGTTCAAGAGTTTTCCGACTATTGAAGATTGATTCCTCACGAAATTCTGTAATGACAACAATATTAATCTTTGTTTTTACTTTTATTATGAGTAGCTAAACCCCCCATTGCTAGGGGGTGACCCTGATTCTGAATGTGATAGTATTGATGTTTATGAAAGTATTGCTTAATTCTTCTTTTCCATTAATTTGTTCTTATCGCCGTTCTTTATGCGTTATTCGTCGGACCAACGAATTATGATTATTATGAATAGTGTAAGTTGGACAGCAATTATTCATTGACCTGGATAAGAACTTTGGATAGTAAAAATAACCTAGGACTAGGGATTTTCTATCTGACCGGTAATTCTTGATATGTGAATGCTTGAGTATGAACCTAATTGTTTATGGACATAGTAATTAGGTTACATAATCAAAGGTCTATTACTAAGGACTTAGGAATAGATACCCTTGAGGACCGGAATTAATTTGACAGGAATAGTGCTACGCCTTCATAAATTATATCTGTTACAAGAAGTTTCATTCACCGAACCCTAGCAATCTTCTCTCATTTGCATCTCGTTCAACCTTTTTACTTGTTTTATTTATTTGCAATTGGTAGTATAATTACACCACAACACAAAAAAACCAAAGACTTTTGTCTAATTGAAACAATCTATAAACTTTGTATCGTCAAGCAGTCCTTGAGATCGACAAACGGGGAATTTCCCTTTTATTACTACAGTGAGAAAAATAGTACACTTGCTATTTTCACATCAAGTTTTTGGCGCCGTTGCCGGGGACTGCCAAAGATAATAGAGTTTATTAATTTATTTTCAATTAGAATTTTGTTGCTCTGCATCCAAAATTTTATTTATTGTTAATTGTTATTTTTATTATTATAATAACTAACGTCTTCTAATCTGTGTATGCGAGGTAAGGCCTCAGCTCATTTTCATTTTGACGCAGAACCAGAGAGAACACTGCGCAAAAAGCTCAGAGAAGCTAGAAGAAAGAAACTGGCCAACTCTGACACCGAAGAACCGGCTACACCTGTCACTCCAGTTTCTGTTCACTCCGAAAAATCTGAATCAGACACAGCTTCACATCCAGACACCGAAAACATGGCTGCAGACCCACCTCCAGCGGAGAGACTTTTAGGTGATTATGGCAGACAGAATAACCCAGCAGTGCGGTTGACCATTGTGAACCAACCTGTTAATGTTGCTCACTTCCAGTTACATCCCTCAACTATCCGCCAGTTAGAAAGTAAACCTTTTGCAGGAAAAATCAATGAGGATGCAAACAAGCATCTGCAGAGGTTTCTGACTATGACCACATCATTAAAAATTGATGGGCATTCTGAAGAGGCAAAGAGATTGGTCATGTTCCCATTCACCTTATCTGAGGACGCTGAGGAATGGTTCTATTCCCTACCCGCAGGAAGCATTACTACTTGGCAACAAATGGAAACAACATTCTTGAACGAGTATTTTCCTGCTTCTGTGTATATCCGTAAGAGGTATGACATTGTGAATTTTAAACAGAAAGACGGAGAGACCCTTGGAGATGCATACAAAAGATTCAAGAGATGTTTAGTTGCATGTCCTACACATAATTTGGATGAAACTGAACAAATGCAGAATTTTGTAAACGGGCTGAAAATGAAAACTAAGCAACTCATTGATACAGCTGCTGGTGGCTCATCTAATTTTTCAACAGCAACCGGTATCAAAAAGATCATCGAAGCTATTGCAGCAAATGAGCATTTGGAATTATACGACCGCACTGTGAATCAGCCGGAAGGAAAAATTGACTTGAAATTAGCAAATCAGGTAGTGAAAATGGAAGACCAAATTGCAGCTGAGGTTGAAAGAAGATTGAAAGCTATGAATTTAGGTACCCAGACTGTTGCTCAAGTGCAACCGGTTCCGACCATGATTTGTGAGATTTGTAGTGGACCACACTTTACCATGCATTGTGTTGCAACCGCAGAACAAGTGCAAGCTATAAATTACCTGAGGCAGAATAATCCCTACTCAAATACTTATAATCCGGGGTGGAAAAATCATCCTAATTTCTCTTGGAAAGATCAGCAGGGTAATATTCAAGGACCTCCACAACAACAACCACCGTACCAACAGCAACCTTATCAGCAACAGGTACCGAAGAAAGCGGATTGGGAGATTGCTATAGAGAAGATGGCAACTCATAATATGCAATTTCAGGAGGAAACCAGGAATAATCAGAAAAGCACCAATGCATCAATTAAAAATCTGGAGATTCAATTGGGTCAGATAGCACAACAGATAACAAATTCCCAAATACCAGGCGCATTACCTAGTGCAACAGTGACAAATCCAAGGGAGCACAATAATGTGAGTGCGGTAACAACAAGAAGCGGAAAATCTGTTGAAGATCTTAAGAAGAAGGATGAAGAAGAAGATACATTGTGTGAAGTGGACCTGGAAATCTTAGAGAATAAGACACCACCTGAGGAAGAAAGTGTGAAAATGCCGGTGGTACAAGAAAAGCTACCTGAACCAAAACCCATCATTAAGCTTCCTTTCCCACAAAGAAACAAAAAGAAGAAGCAAGATGAGAAAAATTTTCAGAAATTCATGGAATTGTTCAAGAAATTAGAAATCAATATTCCATTCTCTGAGGCACTCGAGCAGATGCCTATCTATGCGAAGTTCATGAAAGACATCATCTCCAAGAAGCGCACCACTGACACTGACCCTGTTATATTAACTGAAACTTGTAGTGCTATTTTGCAGGGTATGAAGATTCCAGTAAAGAAGCCAGATAGAGGGTCTGTGACCATCCCGTGTACCATTGGAGATAGGTCTTTTAAAAGGGCGCTGATTGATTTGGGGGCTAGTGTTAGCCTTATGCCTTTGTCTATTTACAGGAAGCTGGGAATTGGCAATGTTCAGGATACCAGAATGACACTTCAATTTGCTGACCACTCAGTGAAGAGACCTTTTGGGGTGGTTGAGGATGTTCTGGTCAAAGTTGATAAATTTGTTTTTCCTGTTGATTTTGTAATTTTGGAAATGCCAGAAGATGAAGAGATACCTCTGATTCTGGGAAGACCGTTCTTAGAAACAGGTAGATGCATGATAGACATTGAGGGAGGTACCTTGACCCTAAAGGTATATGATGAAGAGCTCAGAATTGATGTCCGGGATACTATGAAACATAAAGAGGAAATGTGTACAAACCACTCTGTTGAAGTAATTGATCAAATAGTGACTAGCACAATGCAAAGAAAGTTTCCTGAATTACCATTGGAAAGAGTTCTGAGTCTGTCAGTCAGAGAGATTGAAGAGAATGATGATGAAAAAGAAAAAGAAGTGCTTGCCATGCTGGATACACAACCTCTTTGGATGAAATCCAAACCACGTCGGTGGGAGGATCTGAGATCTTCACCAGAATTAGAAAATGAAAAGGTAAGTAAACCAGGTATAAATTTTGAATTAAAACAATTGCCTGTAAATCTTAAATATGTCTTTCTAGGATCTGGGACAAATCATCCTGCTATTATCAGTTCTGAGCTAAATGCCATAGAGGAGGAAAAGTTAATACAGGTACTAAAGAAGCATAAGAGTGCTATTGGGTGGACTATTGAGGATTTAAAAGGTATTAGCCCCACAGTATGCATGCATAAGATACTGATGGAGGATAATCAGAAACCGGTAGTGCAACCACAGAGGAGGTTAAACCCAGCAATGAAAGAAGTGGTAAGGAAAGAGGTTGTAAAGTTGTTAGATTCGGGAATGATTTACCCCATTTCTGACAGCTCGTGGGTGAGTCCAGTGCATGTGGTGCCCAAGAAAGGAGGAACCACAGTAATTCTAAATGAAAAGAATGAATTGATCCCAACTCGCACAGTGACAGGGTGGCGAGTATGCATCGATTACAGAAGACTGAACACTGCAACAAGAAAGGACCATTTTCCTCTCCCGTTTATTGATCAAATGTTAGAAAGACTTGCAGGTCATGAGTATTATTGCTTTCTGGATGGATATTCGGGATACAACCAAATTGCTGTAGCCCCGGAAGATCAGGAAAAAACTGCATTTACATGTCCTTATGGTATTTTCGCTTACAGACGGATGCCATTTGGGCTGTGCAATGCCCCAGCTACTTTTCAGAGGTGTATGACATCTATATTCTCCGACATGCTTGAGAAGTATATGGAGGTGTTTATGGATGATTTCTCTGTGTTTGGTTCTTCTTTTGATAATTGTTTAGCTAACTTGTCTCTTGTTTTGCAAAGATGTCAGGAAACTAACCTTATTCTCAATTGGGAGAAATGTCATTTCATGGTGCAGGAAGGAATTGTGCTAGGACACAAAATTTCCCACAAAGGAATTGAAGTGGATAAAGCCAAGGTGGAGGTGATAGCTAACCTCCCACCTCCTGTGAATGAAAAAGGGATAAGGAGTTTCTTGGGTCATGCAGGTTTTTATCGCAGGTTTATCAGAGACTTCTCAAAAGTCGCAAAACCGTTGACTGATTTGCTAGTCAAAGACAAGCAATTTAATTTTGATAAAAACTGCATGGTAGCTTTCGAAACTTTAAAGAGTAAGTTGATCAGTGCACCTGTTGTAATCGCCCCCGATTGGTCCTTGCCTTTCGAAATAATGTGTGATGCAAGTGACCTTGCTGTGGGGGCTGTCCTAGGACAGAGGAAGGACAAATTATTGCATGTGATTTATTATGCTAGTCATGTCCTTAACCCGGCCCAAATGAATTATGCAACTACCGAAAAGGAGTTGTTGGCCGTGGTTTACGCTTTTGACAAATTTAGATCATATTTGCTTGGTTCAAAAGTCATTGTGTATACTGACCATGCTGCTTTAAAGTATTTGTTTGCTAAGCAGGAATCAAAGCCGAGACTTTTGAGATGGATCCTCCTCCTTCAGGAGTTTGATTTGGAAATCAAAGACAAAAAGGGGTGCGAGAACACGGTCGCGGATCACTTATCTCGCATGTCCCTAATCAAAGAAACTGAGGAGGAACATCCTATTCAGGACACATTCGTTGATGAGAAAATACTTGCTGTTCAAGAGATACCATGGTTTGCTGATTATGCAAATTATGTGGTAGGTGGGGTTATACCTGATGACTTTAATTCTCACCAAAAGAAAAAGTTTCTTTATGATTGCAGGTTATACTTATGGGATGATCCATTTCTTTACAAAAAGGGAGTGGATGGTTTGATCAGAAGATGTGTTCCAGAAAGAGAGCAAGCCGACATTCTGAAAGCTTGTCATAATTCTGAGTATGGTGGACATTTCAGTGGAGATAGAACTGCAGCAAAAGTCCTCCAATCGGGTTTGTATTGGCCGTCGCTATTCAAGGATGCAAATTCTATAGTTCGAGAATGTGATAGGTGCCAACGAATAGGTAACATTACAAAACGGAATCAGATGCCACAAAACTCCATGCTCGAAGTTGAGCTGTTTGATGTTTGGGGAATTGATTTTATGGGACCCTTTCCGCCATCATCTGGTAAGAATTACATATTGGTTGCGGTCGATTATGTGTCAAAGTGGGTAGAAGCTGTGGCATTACCAACTAATGATGCTAAAGTGGTGGTGAAGTTCTTGAGGCATAACATTTTCTCTAGGTTTGGGGTACCACGGGCTTTAATTAGTGACCAAGGTACGCATTTTATAAATAAACTCTTTGAGAATCTGTTGAAGAAGTATAATGTCAAACATAAGATAGCCACACCATATCACCCCCAGACGAGTGGGCAAGTGGAGGTATCCAACCGTCAAATAAAGCAAATCTTAGAAAAGACGGTAAGTGCTTCCAGGAAAGATTGGTCAGTAAAGCTGGATGATGCATTATGGGCATACAGGACTGCATTTAAAACACCAATAGGTATGTCTCCCTATCAATTAGTTTACGGTAAGGCTTGTCATTTACCACTCGAACTCGAGCACAGAGCCTTCTGGGCCTCCAAATTCCTTAACTGTGATCTTTTCAAAGCTGGTGAATCCCGAATTCTTCAACTTCACGAGTTGGAAGAATTCAGGAATCAAGCTTATGGAAATGCCAAAATTTACAAAGAACAAACAAAAAAGTGGCATGATCAAAAGATCCAGAAAAAGGAATTTCGGGAGGGACAACTTGTACTTTTGTTTAATTCCAGGTTGAAGTTGTTCCAAGGGAAATTGAGGTCAAGATGGTCTGGACCGTTCGTCATTAACAAAGTACTTCCTTATGGAGCAATAGAGCTTAAAAATGAGAAGAATGGCGACACTTTCAAAGTTAATGGTCAGAGGTTAAAGCCATACAATCCCGGTGAAGGGGGGCCAATTGAATCCGTTAAACTCCTCTGAGTATGAGGTGTCCCGTCGAGCCATGCGACGTTAAACGAAGCGCTGCTTGGGAGGCAACCCAAGGGAGGTTTGATTCTTTCTTTCGTTTTATTTTTGCCGAGTCAGTTAGTATGTAGAAAAGAAAAAAAAAATTTTAATAGAAAACAAAAAGAAAAAAATTTTTTCTGCCAATACGCGTATGGGTTTATGATACGCGTATTGGTCATCAAAAATGCATGCCTCTGGTGAAACGCGTAAGATACGCGTATAGACGAAGCATACGCGTATGATACGCGTAAGGGACCAGGCCATACGCGTATCATCTTATGATACGTGATCTGTTACGCAGATCACTTTTTACACTTGTTTTTGCAGCGTATGATACGCGTATGGCAAAGTGATACGCGTAAGGTACGCGTAAGGCAGTCTGATACGCGTATTTGCAGCGTATCTTACGCGTATCTGTTTTATGGGGCTGTATATATATTTTTTGTCCGTACGGACTTCATTTTCTCACTTTTTCATTACGTATTTTCTGCGTATTACTGTGAATTTTCTCTGTTTTCTTCTTTTTCATTCAGTCCACAGAGCAACATCATGTCTCAATCACCGTCCGAGATCAACAACTTCCGTACCACCCACCATGCAGAGCGTTATGAACAAATAAAGGGACGAAGCATGGTTGAAGAAAAACATTGGATGTATCAGAATGATAGGTATCCAGAGGTCACGAATATCCTAAAGAAGCAGAAGTTGATCTATTTTAATGACAAAATCCAACCGGTTTCACTGGATTTGATCTGGGAGTTTTACGCGAATGCGCTAAGGGTAACATCTGACGAAGACGATCCCACAGGTAATGCAGCGTTCGTATCATGGGTCAGGGGCACAGCGATCAAATTTGATGGAAAAACGATCAATAGTGTGCTGAAATGCAAGTTTTATGATTCCGTTTGTCCGTTTAATGAGATGAAACGGTCGGACAAAAACTATTGGCCTTACGTTGACATGAAAAATTCACTGATTAGGCCAGGCCACGATTGGGCACCCACGTCCAAAATCTCTCCTGCAAAGGTTATGGTGGTTGATCTAGCACCGATTCCGAAGGCTTTGGCCTATTTCATTCATCACAATCTGAGTACTAATCGAAGCGGGTCAGAATTAATATCCGAACGTGCCTTACTGCTCCATCAGATCCTGCATCAGAAACAAGTGAACATTGGACAAATCATAGCTGCTGATATGGATGACATAGCTCAGTCGCCTAAGAAATCCTTAGGCCATGCGACTGTGATTTACCTGCTGTGCAAGAAAGCGGGTGTCCCGGACTTCTCTGATTCGCTGATGTTGCGACCAGCTGCACCCCTGAACGCCCACTGGATGAAAGAGAGGACGGTCACAGATGATCAGCCCCGCCCTCTGAGGCAACCACGAGACAGGGAGGGAAGCACCAGTGCTCCGCAGCAGGAGGCTCAACCGACTACAGCAGAAACACAGCCACCTCAGCCTCCTCCGATTGATGAGAACTCCAGAGAGTATCGGATGCAGATGTCCCAGTTTTGTTTGATGCAGGACTTCTGTTTTCAGTATGGGCTGTCAGGGAGAGTTCTGACTCATCAGACGGATCTGTGGGAGGAGGCACAGCGCTTCAGAGATAGATTCTCGGGACCGCCTCCAGCCCCTCATTTTGGCCAGTTCACCTATCCTTGGTGGAACCAGCCAGTGCAGATAGGGGGAGAGATTCCGCAGCAGCCACCGCAGCAACCACCGCATCAGACACCACCTCAGCAGCAGCAGTCTCCGTCGGGTCACACAGAGACATTGACGCCTATCTCGGCATTCGCACGAGGGCAGACTATTTTGGACCCGACAGATATGATTAATTTTGATACCCACATGCAGGACGGTGGACAGAGTGATTGACTTTGATTGTTGTTTTTGTACTTTTGGTTTTATTTGTGTAATTTTTGGTTTTTTTTAGTTATACAGTTTTAATTTCTGTTGCTTTGATGTAACCACCTATTATGGGTTGGCGAATTCTAATGAATGTGATTTGGTTTATCTCAATTTTCCTGTTTATTTCCTTAGATACGTGACTATGTCTGGCTATTGGTTTCGCGATCACTTACACCAACTACTTGGGCATCCTCCCTTTCAGTCCCCTGACGTTAGATACTGTTGTTTATGATTGGACGCACTGGTTAAGATTAACATCAGAACCACGAGCATGAGCTTTGAACTCAGAGGTATGATAGAACAAGTCAGCTTAACCCGTCCTGGTGAGTTCATAAAAAGCCAAACACTTATTATCATATGAGCGATATCAGGTATGTCTTTATCAATCTTGGTTTGCGTACGTTCTTTTGTTATTATTAGCTGTACGAATACACACACTGAGGCATGTTTTTTGTTATCACCTAGAGCCTTTCTAGCCATCCCATTATTATTATTATTATCCATTGTTTTACCCCGTTGAGCCTTTAATCATTTATTGTTGATATACCCGTTTTTTTTTCTAAACCCATGACCCTGGACCTATCTTACCCTGTTCAGAGTATGTGAGAAGTGAGTTCATATCTACGTTTCTATCTAAGTTTGGGGTTGCTGTTGGTATAGCAACCTTTAAGTTTGGGGTAGCTTTGCAGTCAATGAATAGTAAGTGAATGTCGTATAAAAAAAAAAAAAAAAAGAAAAAAAAAAAAAAGAAAGAAAAAGAAAAAAAAAGTAATAATAACCAAAAGAAAGAAAGAGAAAAGCGAAGAACAGCTTTTGAAAGATGCTACATTCACTAGAAATAAAAGGAAAAGAGGATTGCATAATATTCCCTAGATTCGGCGTGCCGAGACTTGTCATCAGTGATGGTGGCTCCCATTTCATTTCAAAGATTTTTGAAAATCTATTACTGAAATATGGAGTCTAGAACCGGTAGCAACACCCTATCACCCACAAACGAGTGGGCAAGTAGAGGTTTCAAACAGAGATATCAAACAAATCTTAGAAAAGACGTTTGCCATCTCTAGGAAAGATTGGTCCTCAAAATTACACAAAGCCCTATGGGGATATAAGACAACTTATAAGACCCCAATAGGAACCACACCTTTTAAGCTAGTTTATGGAAAATCGTGTCATCTGCCGGTAGAATTAGAACATAAACCATATTGGGCCATTAAGACCCTTAATCTTAATTATACTGCTGTAAGACCCTAATTTTGACCCTAAGATCCCTCATGGCATCATGTTATTGCACAAGTGCATTGCCTCAAGGATCATAGCATGTTTGGCTTCTTAACCCTAGGGTTGGGACTTGTTTGAGTTGTTTGAGATCACCAAGCATGCTTGTATTATATATTATTGCTTTTCTTATTTGATTAGTAACCAAAAGCACAAAAATATGTCACTAACTCTTTTTGTTTTGAAGCTCAAGTGATCATGTGCTCCACAATGCTCCTAGGAGGCTCCTAAGCCCAAATGCAATGGCTAGATGAAGATGAGAAAAAGCATGACAATGGTCCACAAATTTCCTAATCTTCATATATGTCTCCTAAGTATCTCAATTTTCCAATTTGATCAAGATAATCCAAAGGGCTTGAAGATTGTTTCCCAAGGAAACCCTAATTTTACTGTGCTTTGACTGTGCCTTGCCCATGAAGCAATCTCAATCTCTAATCAAATTTAATCAAGGGAATTCCTTTGATTTATCATTTTATGCATATATGAGCCTGTTTTTAGGCCCCTCAATCATTTATTCATCAAGATTGGAAGTTTGACCTTGAAAAGTTGACCAGTCAAGTCATCTGACCAAGCTGAGGTTCAATGAGATATAACTTTGATGTGTTTGTCAAATGAAGATGACCCTAAAATAAAAAATGTTCCTAATAACCATATTAACAACTTTCATGTTCATCAAAAATCCATTTGAAACTTGGAAGGTCATCATTCATTTCAAAACATTATAGGTCATTTTGATTGAAACCCTAATTTTGGGTCAACTTACCAAGAGCATATCTTCCTTAATATTTATGATTTTGGGGTTAGACCAAAGTCATTGGAAAGTTTGAGATGTCTACTTCAGATGTTATGTTGGACAAAATTTCATAATCCTAAAATAAATACATGTTATAATGCAAAACGTTATAGGTCATCTTGGACCTAATTCATTGAATTTGAAAAAGAACCCAACTTCAAATACCCATAACTTTGTCATAGAAAATCCAAATGATGCAAACTTTGAGTCTAGATTTACCAACTCGAAAATATATATAACTTTTATGTTGGAGATTTTCTCATTTGAATCTTGTATCATGACGACAGAGGGGTTTGATTAAGTTTACTTTTGGGTTAATTTTTCAAAATGATTTGAACATGTTTTACACTTGGACTTTCCAAGCCAGTTTTGATCAATTTGCACATGCCAAATTATTTTTTCCCAACATGACTTTTGTTCCTTATTTCAAGAGCTTTCCAACCATAACTCACAATAGTCATTGGGGTCTAGCATTTGGGAGATTCGAATTTATTTTCATTTAGGTGCATTTTGGATATTTTATGTTATAACTTGGTATGCAAGCATTTCCCATCCAATGTGCATGACCAAATGCCTTTCATGTGATATCAGCAAGCTTCTTCAGCCATCCATGGGCCTTTCACACGTCCACAAAGGCCCATGCAATTAAATTTCAAATTCTCATGCACATGAGCAAAGTGTGGACTTAGCTACATTCATCTATAAATAAACACCTCATGAGCTTCATTTCACAACCTTTTGGAGATCCCATATGCTGCTGCACTGAAACCATAACCCTCACTAAAGGAATCAATCACTTTCTTCAATATTTTCGAGCTTGAAATTCAACAACATTAGCTGAGTTTTAGAGCCAGATTCCTTAGCCTATCATTTCCACTACATTCATAGATCAAGAAGGAGCAAAGATCTTGGAGAATTCGTGGCCAGAAGTTCATCAATTCATAGGTATAAACTCAAACTTTTTGGATCTGAAACTCTTAATTCAATGTAGCTTTCTTGTGTTTTGGTGGTTCTCTGAAGTCCTTTACCACTGACAATAAAGCCCAAGAGTTTGCCGGATCTTACTCCAAAGGTGCATTTGTTCGGGTTCAACCTCAACTTGTATTTCTTCAACCTCTCGAACAGTTTGTATAAATGATCGAGATGCTCTCCCTCAGTATGAGATCTGGCTATCATGTCATCCACATACACTTCTATTTCATGATGGATCATATCATGGAACAAAACCACCATAGCATGCTGGTACGTTGCCCCTGCATTCTTTAAACCAAATGGCATTACTTTATAACAGAACGTGCCCCATTGCGTTACAAACGTAGTTTTCTCCATGTCCTCAGGCGCCATCTTAATCTGGTTGTAACCTGAGAATCCATCCATGAATGGGAACACCTTGTGTTGAGCGGTGTTATCTACCAGAACATCAATGTGCGGAAGTGGAAAGTCGTCTTTGGGACTCGCTTTATTCAAATCTCTGTAGTCTACACACATTCGCACCTTGCCATCCTTCTTCGGCACTGGTACCACATTAGCAACCCATTGAGGATAAGAAGTAACAGCCAGAAAACCTGCATCAAATTGTTTCATAACCTCGGCTTTGATTTTCTCAGACATTTCAGGACGCATGCGACGAACCTTTTGCTTAACAGGACGACAATCTTCCCTCGTTGGCAGCCGATGTACTACTATATCAGTATCCAGTCCTGGCATATCGTCATAAGACCAAGCAAAAATCTCTACATAGTCATGTAACATCTGAATCAACCTTCTTTTGACACTGTTTTCCAAGCCTGCTCCTATTTTGACTTCTTTCTTGTCTACTTCGGTACCCAGATTTACAATCTCAACTGACTCCCCGTGCGGCTGTATAGTCCTCTCTTCCTGCAGTAACAGTCTGGCAAGTTCTCCAGGTACTTCACAATCTTCCACACTTCCATCCTCGGCTTGGTAGATCGGATTTTCAAAGTCATAATGAACAGTAGTAGAACTATTGTCAACAGGATCCAGAGTGGGTATGGATCTGCAATTTGTTACGTGAGTGTGTGTAAGAAAACATAGCTTGTTTGGAAGATGACAGAAAAGACAAAGAGCGCAATATTTGAATGCAAAAAGTCCATTGATTTATTGAATATGAATATGCTTATGAAAATAACAAAACCCTTAACAAATTAGCTATTGTGCCCCGGGCATAGACACAACGCTTGGAGAAGTTCAATTGTAAAAAAAAACAAAAATTTGCAACACTAAAATAGACAATAACAATTACTCCTGACTAAAGGAAATCGGGATAGTGTCTTCAGCCTTCCAATTATTGAGTCCGTCACCAATTGTTGGGAAAATCCAGCTATCCAGGTCGCAATCGCTGTCAGCATCTTCTACAGCATTAATTTGACTCTTGTCAGAGCTGAACCCCATGCCAAATTTGTCAGACTTGTACGGTACGTCGATCAATTGACCCCAGCCAGTACGACCACCATCTTCAACCACGGCTTGAGCGTCCTTCAGAGAAATCATAGCAGGAGGAGCACGAATAACCTTGGGTACACAGGAAGTTGGCTTAAGGACAGGATTGGTCGGAGGAACTACTTCAAATGACTGACAAGGAGTCTCAATGAATTCACCATCCATCTCGACGTATCTGAAGGTATGCACACTACTTACAATGTACTCTTCATCTCCACACACGGTGACAATTTTGCCCTTTGTGGGATACCTCAACTTTTGATGGAGAGACGAGGCTACAGCGCCTGCCCCATGAATCCAAGGGCGTCCCAGTAAGCAGGAATAGGCAGGAGGAATGTTCATTACATGGAAGGTAGTGTTGAAGACTTGAGGTCCTATCTTGATAGGCAGGACTACTTCGCCATGGACAACACTCTTCGCACCATCGTAAGCACGTACCACAATGTCACTAGGTTTCAGTTCAATGCTTTTACAATCCAACTTATCCAGCACGGCTGTCGGCAGCACATTCAAGGAAGAGCCATTATCGATCAACACATGAGACAAAGTGATTCCCCTACACTCAATGGAGATATGCAGGGCTTTATTGTGATTCTTTCCTGCTGGTGTCAGATCAGCGTCGGAAAAGCCCAGGCCATTGTCAACAGCCAAGTGAGCAACATAATGTTCGAATTGATCGACAGATGTCTCCTGAGGTACATGAGCGGTCTTCAAGAATTTTATCAATGCATTGGCATGAGGTTCAGAAGATAACAGCAAGGATAACATCGAGATCTTAGACGGGGTATGCCCCAACTGTTCTACAACATCAAAATCACTCTTGCGAATGATTTTCAGCACTTCTTCCATTTCTTGTTTGGCAACATCTTCGGGAGTAACTTCGACCGGTGTCTCTGACTGAGAAGGATTGACTGGTTCCTTTCCTCGAGTTTCAAGGACAGGAGGTGAGATTTCTGGAGAGAAGATCCTTCCGCTTCGAGTAATTTTACTAGTCCCAACAATGCCACTAGTATTAGCAGCATTATCCACTTGCTTCACGCCATGGACGTAAACATCACCGCCATAATTCCACGGAATAGCTTTGCTTGAGGAATACGGGATCGGGCCAGGTGCAGTGATGATTAGGGGAGCAACCCTGGGCTCAACAGTAATCTTCACAGGCGCCCTGGTAGCGGTAATCTTCACTGGAACTTTGGACCTAGCAATCACAGATATTTCTTCAATAGGGTTTTCCGCCTTAGGAATCCTTTCGAAGAGAACTGTACGATCGTCCATCAGCCGTTGAATACCATTCTTCAATTTCAAACAGTCCTCGGGCCGGAGTATGCAGAGATTGCAATCTTCAGCACAACCTGGAAATAAACCAGCTTGCAATAAATTCCTCTTTATGATCGGGAGAGGAGATGTTAAGTCCGCCACATTGGAAATGTGAGAATCGTCATCCATAGCATTAACAGTCTTGTCATGGTTAGGCATAGGAGCAGTGATGACATTAGGAGTCTCCGGAGGCTCAAACTCAATTTCTCCAGCTTCGATCATATCCTGAATCTTATTCTTCAATGACCAGCAATCGTTTGTATCATGCCCGGGGCTATCGGAGTGATATGCACACCTGGCATTGGGATTATAACGAGAAGAGGTAGTGTTGGGATTTGTAGGAGGATCTTTAAGGGTGATCAAATTTGCCTTTAGCATTCCCTGCAGTGCCTGTGCCAAGGTCATATTGATCCTGGTGAACTGCCTTCTTGGTCTGTCTTGTTTGGGCTGGAAGTTTTGAGATGGTGGTGCTGCAATCGTAACTGCTCCAATGTCGTGGTCACGGTTTTTCTTGTTACGACCCTTTTGACCGTACACAGCATTTGATTCGTTCCTCCCCTGATAGGACCTTTTGGTGCTTGCAGAGGTAGCCGCCTGTATCTTTCCACTTCGGGTGCCGCTTTCAACACGTTCACCTGTTAATATAAGTTCAGTGAAACCTGATGAAGAACTTCCCAGTAGATGGCTGTAGAATGGGCCGGTCAGTGTGCCCATGAACATGTCCACCAATTCTCTGTCAGTCATAGGGGGTTTGACTCTGCCAGCCAAATCTCTCCACTTTTGAGCATATTCTTTAAAGCTTTCTTTAGATCCCATAGTCATATTCTGCAACTGTAGTCGGGTAGGTGCTAGTTCAGAGTTATACTAGTACTGTTTATAGAAAGCTGTTGCTAAATCAGTCCAGGTGCGGATGTCAGAGCTCTCGAGCTGATAATACCATTCCAACTGTGTGCCAGACAGGCTCTCTTGGAAGAAATGGATCCATAGCTTCCTGTCAGTGGTATGCGGCTGAATCTTTCTCACATAAGCTCTCAGATGCATCTGAGGACAAGACGCACCATCGTACTTAGTGAAAGTGGGGATTTTGAATTTGCGAGGAATGGTCACATCGGAGACCAGACCCAAACTTTCGAAATCCAGACCGGGCGCCTTCTGACCCTCCATAGCTAGCATACGTTCTTCCAGCAACTTGTACTTATAATCTCTTGGAGAGTACTGTTCATTTTCATAATCTTCATCGTCATCCTCAGGGTTGGAGAAATCAGCATTCTCTTCCTCTGAATCATTCTCCGCCCCCTCTTCTGGACCATTCGGGATTCCAAACTTGACTCCTGTGGCCTGTCCTTTACGCCTTCTTCCCGGGTTAATGAAACTCACAGCTTTATTGTCTTTCTTCTTTTCGAGCAAAAGAGCCTTCAGTTCCTCCTGCCCCTTGGATAAGCTTAGCATCATCTCCTTGAATTGAGCATTCTGAGTCTGGAGATCTTTGACAGTTTGTTCGAGATCCATTTTTCTGTTTGTAATGAAGACCGTGAGAACATTGAACTTGTAGAATACCTGTTATGCAGTGTTATGTTATGCTATGCAATGTATGAAATGTTTTCAAGGACTTTTGGAATTTAACTTTGCGTAAATCACCAACAAGAGAGACATGTTTATTGCTGATTTCTTTGATCAATGTTCATTACAAAAGGAATAATAATAAAAATACAATGAAAGCTCAAGTCTCCCAGGGGCGACTTCTTTTTGGGCGAAGATACGCATTGAGTCTTCGTTCCTCATTAAGCTGACTGGCAAGTTCTAGCACTTTCTTCCTTTCTGCGACGAACTGAGTCTCGAAAGTATCCCTTTCTTCTCTCAACTGGATCCAGGATCTCTTTAGTTCCTCAACATTGGTAGGCATATCTGGATAAGGAATGATCTGAGGAGCACCTCCTTCAGCTTCAGGTTCGACAATCTGAGGTCCGATTGCAAGATATGGCATGACAAGTTCATGAGCTCTGGCGCGTACCCATCTGAGATAAGGTTCCATAGGAATAGAATTTTTCTGTCCTAACGTACCTCTCTTCACCATGCCCCAAGCTCGTACAAATCTTTGACGGAGGCCTCGGGAATCGTTGTCATAGTCGAACATGATGCCTTCGATGATCATTTTCATGTGGACCATCTCTTCGAGCACAACCAAACTGTCGCAGAGCTAAAGCAGGATTATAAGTAATACCTCCTCTTATTCCTAGGAGTGGTACATTAGGGAACTCGCCACAACGGTCAGTGATGGTAACATTTTCCTTGAACTGAGGACACCAACAGATGTCTGGGTGGGAGAGCGACATTATCCTTTGAGACCATTTCAAATTCTGCTCGTTCTTCAAGACTGATTGAGGAAGGTGCGAAATAAACCACCTAGACAACAAAGGTATGCAGCACATGAGAGTCCCTTGCTTCTTCATGGTACGAGTGTGGAGGGAATGCAAAATGTCTCCCAGCAAGGTAGGTACAGGGTTGTGAGTGAGAAATATCTTAATAGCATTCATGTCTATGAATTGGTCTGGATTAGGGAATAACACCAAGCCATAGATTAGCAACGCTAGGATGTCTTCGAAAGCACGGACATTCATAACTTTTAAGAATTCTCGAGCCTTATTTGTCAGGAATTTGGCAAGTAAACCCTTAACTCCACTCCTTGTTACCCAATTAGCTTCAATGTCGGACTTTGTCATGTGTAAAGCTGCGGCAACTTCTTCAGACTTCGGAACCTTTTCTAAACCACTGAAAGGTATTTGATCAAGGATAGGTATCCCAAGCAGTCTGGAGAATTCTTCCAGTGTAGGTACCAACTGATAATCCGGGAATGTGAAGCAATGATGTTTAGGGTCGAAGAACTGGAATAAAACTCTCATCATATCTTCTTTGAAACCAGTGGTAACCAAATTGAGGAGAGAACCGTGTTTCTTGATGAACTGCGCATGATCGGAAAGTTCTGACACTAAGTTCTTGAGTTGAGGAGCGATTGCTACAAAATTGATCCGGATGGTCTTCCTGGGAGCCATAGCTTTACAAAACAGAGCAAAGTTAAATCCCTAAGTCCTTGAAATGGTTAGTACAATGTTATGATGTCATGATGTTATGATGTTAAGATGTTATGATGTTATGAGGTTAAATAAATAACAAGCACAAGCAAGTCACACAACCATCATTCCTAGGTTTTAAGGCTTGTATGAGTTCCATAGGTAAGTACCCTCCCCACTGAAGTTTAGTTGGTTCAACCTGTCCTAGAATAGTAACCGGGTTCTAGAAGGATCTCAAATCACCGACCTTCCTTTAAGTCCACTTCAGTGCAACACCAAGTGGTTGACCGAAGCTTCCCTAAAGTCCAATCTCAAAGAGTGTAGTATCGAGTCTCAACCAACCCCAGTCGGAACCGAAGTCAGTTATCTCACTACTTTCTAATGGCCAGGATGAGTCAATTAGGGTTCTAAAGGTCTGGTTAATGCTTTAATGACACCACGCGGAAGCCAAATTTTTCCTCAAGTGAACATGAGGAACATCAGGACATCCAAAGTGTCACATTAACCGTAGCCATCATTTTAACCATTCCAGTATACGCCGGATAGTCGCGATGATCTATTGCTACTTACCTAAGGTACACTAGATCCGGGTGTAGGATCTTTCACTCAAAAATACCCAAGCAATCCCTTAAAAGTAAATCAGACAATTTGGAATAAGTGATCTTGTTTTTAAGGTAACCTCTCTTTTTAAAGTGTCCCCAGCAGAGTCGCCAGTTCTGTCATACGGTGAACTGACTTGGGGTGTTTTGCTTTTTATCGCAATGTCGCGGATAGCAAGAGTCGCCACCGACTTTTCTTTTATCCAATAAGGAAAGGTGGAAAAGAACAGGAAAGACCTCAATAGATTTTGGGTTCGGGAGGTACATTATACAAAGGGAAGGTATTAGCACCCTTTGTATCCATGGTTATCCATGGGCTCTTAATTGCTGGATCACTTATATTTTTGTCTGAAAAGTGTTGGTGAATTGTTTAAAAATGTTTCGAAAAGAGAGTTTAACTTTGTAATGATTCTCGTATGAATGTATACAAAGTATTTATCTCGTTTGATTTTGAAAAACAGTTTAGAAAGATATAACTTGGTAATGATTCTAGTATGAATGTATACCAAGTGGTGATTTTCTAGGACTTGCAAAGTGTGAGGGGTGGAAAATGTTTTAGGTTATGATCCAGTAATTGAGAGTTATACTTTCCTAAGGTCGTTATGGGCATTTCCTATCCTTATGAGGGTAAAACTGTCCTTACTATTGAGAAGTAAGTAGTTTTATCCTTTGGATGTAAAAGGGTCATTGTAGGATCATCGATAGGTCATTGAAGGCAACAGTTGTAAGGATACCTTAGCATTCGAAGGGACGATCATCATTTAACCGTAGGCTACACCGAAGGGTCATCGAGGGACAAAATCATATATTCGAAGGCAACATCCGAGGGACTATGATTTATTTTAAAGGGACGTGATGATTTAATCGAAGGGTCTTTGCTAAGGGTATCCCCACATTCGCGGGACATGACCGTAATACCGTAATACCGTAATATCGTAAGGCAATAAAGAGAGGTCCAAGATCACATATTTAGAGGCCGTATTTTACAATCGATTAGGTAATTAGGATGAATCTCCACATTAAAATTAATACATTAAAATTAATACATTAAAATTAATACATTAAAATTAATTAGGTAATTTAGGGTGAAACTCCACAAGGGTATCCCACAAATAAAGTGGAAGACCTAGACAGCAATCTTTTCCTGGGAAAGGTGAACCTTTACGAAATTCAGCAAACGGGTTAGAGTACCAAGTCAGGATGCAATCAAGGATTGCACCGCAAAAGAAACCAGAACAGCAGTAGGGTTAGATAAACAATGCATGGCTATGATAAAAACATGACAGGTTAGATAAGGACAGAACAGAAAAATCAGCGACTGTCCCGGTCGCCGCTGCCTCGCCTAGCGAGGGCTTAGCGAATACTCGCTGCATGCTCGCTTAGCGATGTGCTAGCGAGCGGCTGCGGATTCTGGTTTTGATAACAGCATAATGTCAGCAAGCTTCACACCTTATAACATCCATTACAGAGATTATGTGGTTAGACATTCAGGTGTTCATGCATACTTAAATTCATATGTAAAACTTAAGATAGTTTCATAAATTCAATCATGATACCATATGCAAATTAAGAACATAAAGTAGTAATAGCAATGCCAACCTGTTTGTAATCGAATTGTAACCTTGAGTTGGCCGATCGGATCGAATTGAGCGGAAGTGACCTTGCTGCCGCCGACTTTTCCTTCAGGGTTTCCTTTAGGGTTTTCCGTCTATGAGCGCTAGGGTTTGCTTGCTAGGGTTCTCCTTTCGTCCTCTTTTTTCTTTTCGTTTTTTCATTACTGAAGTGCTGGTATTTATAATGCTCTTTTGTGACCTAATGGGCTCAGAGTGAAGCCCAGAATTTTCTGTTATCTGTCAGCTTCGCTAGGCGAGCGTGTAGCGAACGTGTAGCGAACGTTCGCTAGGCGAGCGTGTAGCGAACGTGTAGCGAACAGGCCAGTTTGGGCCATTTTCTGGATTGGGCCATTCGTGAGCTGGGCCTTCGTTCCTTTAAGATCAGTGTCATAAAAATGAGTCGGAGTGCCCTGAAAAATGTCTTAAAATATTAATGGGCAAATTTTGGGGTATGACAATAACCTTACTAACTACTAACTTTAATTTGAGCTTTTAAATTCTTGTCATTTACTTTTAAGGTCATTTATTTCTTGCTCATTATTCATCTTGTTTTTCATCTTTGCTCACTTAAGCACATATTTAATGTTTATCTCATTTTTCTTTTGCTCATTTGAGCCCATTATTGTATATAAATATATTGTTATTTTGTGTTGTTTGTGTTTGTTTTGATGTGAACAAAAATGCAAAAGGAGAAAGGACTTAGAATTAGGATTTACCCATGCTTAAAGGAGTTCAAGAGCAACTAGGTCTCATGCCTTTAGAATGCAAAATGTGTTGAAGAGCAACTAGGCCTCATGCCTTTAGAATGCTAAATATCAAAATTGACCTCAAAGGACTTCTCCTTAAACGTATTCTTTGTCCATTCCCTTTATCATGTTATGAGCTTTTTGATGTATGCTTTTGTGTGATAGGAACCTCATCTTAAGATTATGAAAAGAGGACCATTGTCATGAGTAGCCAAGTCAAGAGCCAAGCCAAATGGAGATCCTAGGAGCTTGAAGTCAATATTATTGATTGCTTATTTGTGTGTTAAATCCAAGGGAAAGGAGCATCTTGAGTCATCTCTATGACTCCAAGAAAAGGAACTCCAAGGGTTACCTCTCCCCTCTTATCTTTGTATGCTTTAGGAATAGCCCTTATCTCTTCTCCCCACTCTAACCAAGCCAAAAATTATTTTCAAAACTTTGACTTTATTTCAAATTAGAAACCTAGGCCTTAGGCCTTTGACTTTTCAAAACCATTTTCATAAATACTAATTGTAAATAAACTTTAATCCAACTTTGACCTCATTTTGTAAATAAACTTAACTTGTAAATATAACCCATTTCAAGTTGTTTTGTGGTTCCAATGGCCACTTGTTAAAACCTTTTCAAAAACATTAGTCATAGGTTTGAGTTATCATAGTGGTTGATGTAAATCTCACCTCATCCTTAGTGTTGGATTATAAGTCTTCCATGCTTATTATAGGGTTAACCCCTCACTAGCATGTTGAAGCCTCCCTCACATGGTGGATTGTTGGTTTAGGTTGAGTTTTCTCCCTTTGATAACAAAAGACCTTAAGGATTTTGATTAAAATCAATTCACCAATCTTTGAAATTTTTACCATGAACTACGAGGTTTTGATCCTCCTTTGTGATGGTACGTAGGCAATGGGTTCATCCATTCAAACAACAAAATTTGTAAATATAATCTATTCTCTTCCCATCCCTCCAATCTTTTGCACAAATCTTTTTACAAATACCAACCTACAACACATATTTGCAAAAATAGGTTCCCTTAGAGTACTAAGGATGTTTTGGGTGCATAAAACCTTCTCATTTCATAACCAACCCTTTACCTAGATCTCTGACATTTTTATTAGTTTTTGATTTGAAAAACTTCTTACTTGGCTTTTGTTCGCTTTTTAGCCTTTCCTTTGGACAAATAAAAGTGCGGTGGAGACTCGAATTGTATGTTGAATTTTGGTTTAGTCAATAAACCTAAAGGTAACGAAAACCCCGCTACAGAAAAGTGGCGACTCTGCTGGGGATGCATCTTTGCCCCGTGGGTTTATCCTACTTTTCGCTTGTATGTGTTGTATGTTTATATTTATTTGTGGCATATTTTTGTGCAAATATGGGATGAATGTATTGTTTGTAATGTATGAATTTCTTGATATATTAATTGCTTGTATGTTTGGTGGTTTCTTATGAGATGAGTTCTATACCCGAACTCGAGTGCACTTATGATAGGAGAATGGCATAGTCTTGTTGACTTGTGTGGAGTTATTCCTTAACGAGTTAACTTGCAAGTCCATTTACTTGGTAGAGGTTTTATTGGGATCACTAATGTCACACGAGTAGTCGTGGTTAGGCATTACTCTTTCCAATAGGAACCCTAGAAACCAAGGACCTTAGATACCTATCCCATCTTGGCCTATTTTAAGACGTAGTGCGAAGGTCGTTCAAGTGTAAGACTTGATGCGGTTGTTACGCGATACTACACTCATAAGACTCCCTCTTGAGAATATTTTTGGAGGACGAGTAGTTGTTTTATCCGATAATATCCGAAAGATGGGATGATGACTATGGGAACCTTTTAGAACATGATCGTCAGGTTTAACCATAGTACACTCTCGTTGGGTGGTTCTTAACCGAGACTCCATGCTCGTGACTTACAACAAACCTGTGATTCGCGGTCGATCCGTTCTTGTATATCCTCAAAATCAATGGAACTTGGGTGTTGATAAGGTGTAAACCATAATCCACCAAAATGGATGATTGATATTGACGATGACTTGAGCCATCCCGTGACCTTTGTATGGTGTGACTTGCTTGATCCTTGAATGTGTTTGTTGCATCCATGCATTCATGCATTCATCCGCATTCATGTCATCAAGAATAAAGATTTTACAAGGAACTTAAAAGGTCTATTTGCAAATTTTCAAACATGGATAAGCAAAGAAGGAATACGAAGAAGTACAGTTTCAGATAACCCGACTTGAGAGAGTTAAGGCGTCTGACATCTTATGTATTAGAGCCTTTGGAGTTCAAAGCTCGCCATGGGAAACTTCTAGCTATTCTCTCTACCAAGGTGGATGAGGGTCTGATGAGTGTGTTGTGCAGTTTTACGATCCTCTGTATCAGTGCTTCACTTTTCCGGATTTGCAGCTTCTGCCTACATTAGAGGAGTATGCTTATCATGTGGGTATACCTATTCTTGACCAATTTCCTTTCAGTGGTTTGGAGAAGATTTCGTCTTCTCAAGAGATTGCTGATATGCTTCATGTGGATGTATCTGACATTGTTGCATTGCCAATATGACTACCAAGGGTGGAGTTCAAGGTCTCCCGTCTGATTTTCTAATTGCCAAAGCTACCTTGTTTGGGAAGGCCATGAGTAAGGAAGCTTTTGAAGCCATATTTGTACTCCTCATTTATGGGTTGGTGTTATTTCCCAACATCGACAACTTCGTGGATGTGAACGCTATTAGGATTTTCTATTCTCTTAATCCCGTTCCGACTCTGTTGGGTGACACTTATTTCTCTTTGCATATGAGGAATGCAAACGGTGGTGATTCTATTGTATGTTGTCTGCCTCTGTTGTACAAGTGGTTTATTTCGCACTTGCCTCAGACGCTTGCCTTCAAGGAGAACAAGGGATGTCTACGGTGATCCACGAGACTTATGACTCTCACTAATGATGATATCTCTTGGTATAATCGTGTTTATGATGGCGTTAAGATTATTGATTCTTGTGGTGAGTTCTCCAATGTACCTCTTCTTGGTACATGTGGTGGAATTAACTACAACCCTGCTTTGGCTCGTCGTCGGCTTGGGTTCCCCTTAAAGGATAAACCTAACAACATTTCGTTGGAAGGCTTATTCTTTCAAGAGGGTAAAGATCCCCAAAACTTGAAGGATAGGATGGTGCGCGCCTGGCGCAAGGTTCATAGGAAAGGGAAGAATGAGCTTGGTCCGAAGAACTGTGTTGCTTTGGAGCCTTACACCTCTTGGGTAAGGAAGAGAGCCCTTGAGTACCGCATTCCGTATGAGTATCTGAGACCTACCCCTATGGTTATGGTTGGGTCTTCAACCCTCCCTAATCAAGGAGTAGAGGAGTTGAGAGACGAAGACTGTTCGCGTGCTTGGGTTCGTGAGCGTGAGGAGGTTCTTCAGCAGCTCAAGGATAAGGATGCAATGATCAAATTTCTAGAGCATCAGGTTATTGATGAACCCGATGATGTAGTTACTTCTCTCCTGCCTCACTCATCTAAGTTTTGGAAGAAGAGATATGATCAGCCCGCCAAGGAGAAGGGCGACATGGAAGCAGCTTATGAGAGAGAGGTGAAGAGGCTTCGTGCGACGTATCTTCCGATCTCGAAGGCTTTAGACGACTTCTTCTAGGACTCCATAGGATGTTAATTCTCCTTTTCTCTGTTATTGTATTTGGTTACCGAGACTGTACTACTTCTTTGGTGTAAAAAGTTTCCAAATATTATATTGTTATGAGTATTCTACATATGTCTTGAAAAGTTCAATACTTTCCAAACATTTACAAATAGATCTTTATAAAGTTCCTCTGATAAAAAACAAATCATATGCACGAGCATTGCATGCATCATATGCATAAGCAGGTTTTTGGTTCCGATGCAGTGGTCTAACTCTTTGCTCTTTATTTATTTTGAAGACAAGCTAACGCACCGGTACAACACTCGAGCCAATCATTCGAAGATCATGGAACACCTTGAGCAAGAGAACCGAGATTTGAAAGAGGAGATTGCCCGACATACTGCCATGATGGAGTCAGTTCTTGCTTCTCAGAGTCAAGCTTCTCTAACTCCTACAACTCTTACCGCGAGGACTGTCATTTCTGAAGTGGTTACCTCCACAGTGCTTGCTGCCACCACCCACTTCGCTCCAAATCTGCCTGCTGGATTCCCTTGGGGAATGCCACCCAATTTTGTGCCAGAGGGTTTCGCTCCCACTTTTGCTTTTATGCCGGCATCTAGCCCGGTCATGTCTGTGCCACCTTCCGTTGTGCACACTTTGCCGCGAGTAGAAGATACCATCTATCATTCCGAGCCATCTAAGGTCCTGGACATTTATGAGAAGATGGATGAGATGAAGGACCAATTCCTTGAGCTGCGCAAGAAATTGAAAACGTTGAGAGGCAAAGATCTGTTTGGGAAGAGTGTTGCTGAATTGTGCTTAGTGCCCAATGTGAAAATCCCAGTCAAATTCAAAGTGCCTGCCTTTGAGAAGTATAAAAGAAACTCGTGTCCACTCAGTCATCTTGTGATGTATGCCCGCAAGATGTCGACCCAGACAGATAATTATCAACTACTGATTCACTATTTCCAGGATAGCCTGACAGGTGCTGCGCTCCGTTGGTATATGGGGCTAGATAGTGCAAGCATCTGCACTTTCAATGATCTAGGAGAGGCTTTTGTGAAACAATATAAATACAACATGGATATGGCTCCGGACAGAGATCAATTGAGGGCGATGTCCCAAAAAGATAAAGAAACCTTCAATGAGGTGGAGAGAATTGATAACTCAGATAGTGCCACCATTGGAGGAGAAGGAGATGACGAAGATCTTTTTGAAGACTTTGAGCTATTTCTATTATGAGTGCATGATTGCTAGTGCTCCCTCGGACTTTACCGAAATGGTAAATATAAGGATGAGGCTAGAAGAGGGAGTCCGTGAAGGACGTCTGTCCCGTGATGATTCTTCGGCGAAGAAGTATGGAGGATTTTCCATGAAGAAGGAAGGGGAGACTCATGTTGTTTCTTCCCATATTAAAAGAAGGCCCTATGTGAGGAGGAAGGGAGTGCGACCCGTCGTCAACCAACACCAGGTGGCTCATATAGCACCTGCTTTCAGAGAAGCTCAACAACCACAACAATAATCTCGTCAACAACAACAGGCTTACCAGCTCACAACAATAACAACAATAGCACCAACAATTATGAGAGGAAAGGGGTGACTTTTGACCCGATTCCTATGACCTACGCTGAATTGTATCCTTCCTTGATTGATAGGAAGTTGATAACTCCACGTGATCCTCCTGTTGTGCCAGCCAATCCTCAATGGTGGTACAAGCCTGAACTTCATTATGTGTATCATTCCGGTGCACCCGGACATGATGTGGAGAATTGCTTTCCGTTGAAGACCAAGGTGCAAGACCTTGTGAGGAGTGGGATACTATTCTTTGAGGATGTAGGCCGGAATGTTAAGAAGAACCCATTGCCCGAGCATGGGAAGGCAGCTGTCAACATGGTCCAGGGTTACCCTGGAAAATATAAGGTCCTTTATATGGATGATATAAGGCAGTCCCTGGTGGAAATGCATAGGTTATTGTGTGAGCACAGTCACTATGAGCACGATCATAATAGATGTCATGTGTGCACTGTCAATGAAACAGGATGCCGCAAGATAAGAAGGGATATCCAAGAGATGTTAGACCAAGGGATGATTGAGATACTTCAAAATCGTAATGAGGATGAAGTCGATGTTATTACTTCTGTGTTCAATATTCCTGATCCAGTTGTCATTAAGTATGATGGCAGCAAAAAGAAGGTGGTGCCAACTCTTGTGATAAAGCCAGCGGGCCCTGTCCCGTATGTGTTAGATAAAGCGGTTTCGTACCGTTATAATATTGTTATGCTGGAACATGGGAAGGAGGTTCCGTTGCCCTCAACCTCTGTTGTAATCATATCCGATGTTAGTGGAGTGACCCATAGTGGTCGTGTTTTCTTGGCTCAGCCGAAATCCCATGAAAGCGTCGTGAAGAGAGATGTTGTTAGTCCTGCTGGTCCCGTGGGGACTTCTTCTTCAAATCATTCTATTCCTGTTGTGAAGGGTGTTGACCCTGTTGTTGTCAAAGCTGATAAAGCTCCTATCCTAGTTGGCCAGTCTGGCATATTGAGAGAGGATGGTGATGAGATGCTGAGGCTCATCAAGAGAAGCGAGTACAACATTGTGGAGAAGTTGCTTCAAACTCCATCAAAGATATTTGTCTTATCTTTGTTGACGAATTCAGAGCCACACCATGAAGCATTACAAAGGGTGTTGGACATGGCATATGTGGATCACGATGTCACAATTGAACAGTTTGATAGCATTGTTGCAAATATGATTGCCTGCAACAATTTGAGCTTCTGTAATGATGATCTTCCCGGGGAGGGAAAAGACCACAATTTGGCCTTACATATCTCTATGAACTGTAAAGACGATGCCCTGTCCAATGTGTTGGTGGACACAGGGTCATCACTTAATGTATTGCCAAAGTCCACTCTTGCCAAACTTTCATATCAGGGGCCTCCCATGAGGCAGAGTGGAGTGGTAGTAAATGTAACACCCTTCTAAAATACCCCAATAATTAATTAAAACAACAAATATAAATCAGAGTAGATATGCAATTAAGGGTGTCACACTTGACACTTCACACCATTCACCAAAATAGTTTGTCATGCTCATTTATTAATCAAAATAAAATATTGCACAATTCGCAGCGGATATGCAAACCATGTAACACATTACATGTAAAATCATTCAACAACCAAATGAAAACAAAGTAAAACATCCCGTCCCGATGTTACATCTACCAGAGCATGACCCACTAAGGAACTACACTAGACTCCAAGCACTAGCTTCTACTCAATCACTGCTCGTTACCTGAAACATAGTTGTAAGGGTGAGTTCCTCAATCGATATAATAAGCATTATAAAATATCATGTAATGCTAAGTAAATTAACACATTTCATCACCCTAATCAGATCACACATTCAGCAACGACAACATCAACTCAAAATCATACTCAACACAAACACAAAACACACGTATAATATTGGAATACATCCATTCATATTATACACCATACATACATTATGCAATGAGACTCCATGCATGCGGTACCGACTATTCGTGAACACATAGTTCAACCTCACCGATCAAACCCAGATACGGCTACCAAGCTCACTAGTCCCACTCATTTGAGACCTAGTGACTCACTCACTAATTCCTCACCATGGGAATTAGCTACCACCCCAAGGGCTATGCTATGCATGCTAAATCACCTAGCATGCAAACATCAACAACAATCCACAATAACTCACTCACTAATTCCTCACCATGGGAATTAGCTACCACCATAAAGGCCATACTATGCACGCTAAATCACCTAGCAAGCAACCATCAACAACAATCCACAATGGACATATGCTCACACTCTAAGCCATAAACAGTCCATCCACAATTGCATACATAATAGATATATTCACAGCATTATGCATACCATCATACATTATCAGCATATCCATCACAGAATCATATTCATATCATGCCAAATAATAAATCACAGTATTAGCACACTCTACTAATACCTATACTGCTCAAACAACGGGAATTGATCCCTACTATATCATACATCAGCTAAATTACATCACTCAGCTGAAACGACCAAAAACTGCACAACCACAGCTCAGAAAAATCCAACTTCTGCCCATACGCGTATGCCTATGCCCATACGCGTATGGCCCATTTCCTGGCCAATCCCATACGCGTATGGCCCATCTCATACGCGTATGCTACGCGTACCACTTCTCCCATACGCGTACCAACAGAGACAAAACTACGTTAAAAACATCATCTTCTTCATCCATACGCGTATGGCCTCACCCCATACGCGTACCACTCATAGGCTACGCGTAATACACGCGTATGGCGCGTATCAGCGCCAATCTCCTCCCCTCCAAGCCATCTCATACGCGTACTGCCTAGTGTCATACGCGTATGACCAGAACCAAAATTTCAGATCTGCGATGGGTTTTTCTCTGCTACGAGATTTCTCAATCCCAACCTTCCACAGTCCAATTTTTACACAACAGTCATTCATATTATCTAATACAGATCATACCCATTCAAGTTCATAATTTCTAACCTCATTACATCTAATTCCTACGAATTTTCTTCAATTATAACCCATATCTCATTCATCCATAAGTTCACCATTTTCAGCATGCATCATCCTAATTAGAGTCGATTCAATGGTTTATTACTACCCATTACATGTTAACCCATAATACCCATTAAACGACGATAAACCCCCCTTACCTGAGTTAATCCGGCAATTCTTTTAGCTTCAAGCTTTTCCTTTCTTCAACCCTTGCTCTCTTGCTCTTCCTCTTTGCCCTTTTCCACTTTTCAGTCACTTCTCCCTTTTCACGTGAAAAAAAACCCTTTTTACCAAAATGGGACTTTTTACTGATTCCAACTTTATATTCCAATAATAATAATTCCAATAATATTCCAATAATAATCCAATTATTTAATTAAATTAATAAATATACTATTAACTTAATTTAAATAATTATCATATTTTATCGGGGTGTTACAACTCTCCCCCACTAAAAGAGTTTTCGTCCTCGAAAACATACCTCAAGCGAATAACTCTGGATAAGACTCCTTCATCTGACTCTCAAGTTCCCAAGTCACATTGCCACCTGCTGGTCCTCCCCAAGCTACCTTTACCAAAGCAATCTCTTTACCCCGCAACTGCTTCAACTCTCGATCCTCGATCCTCATAGGTGATGTTTCAACAGTCAGGTTATCTCTCACCTGTACATCATCTACTTGGACCACATGCGACGGATCAGGAATGTACCTCCTCAACTGAGACACATGAAAAACCTCATGCAAATTCGCAAGCGACGACGGTAAAGCGATACGATAGGCTACCTCCCCTATCCTCTCTAAAATCTGATAAGGACCAATAAATCGAGGTGTCAACTTCTTCGACTTCAAAGCTCTACCAACCCCAGTTATCGGAGTAACACGAAGAAACACATGATCTCCCTCTTGAAACTCAAGTGACTTCCTCCTCTTGTCGTGATAACTCTTCTGACGACTCTGAGCAATTCTCATCTTCTCCTGAATCATCTTAATCTTTTCCGTAGTTTGTTGAACAATCTCCGGTCCAACCACAACACTCTCACCGGACTCGTACCAACATAAAGGTGTCCGACATCTCCTACCATACAAAGCTTCAAACGGTGCCATACCAATGCTCGAATGAAAACTATTGTTGTAGGTAAACTCAATCAAAGGTAAATAACAATCCCAAGCACCTCCCTTTTCCAAAACACAAGCCCTCAAAAGATCCTCCAGTGACTGAATCGTCCTCTCAGTCTGACCATCAGTCTGCGGATGATATGCAGAACTCAATCTGAGCTTAGTTCCCAAAGCCCTCTGCAAACCTTCCCAGAACTTCGATGTAAATCTAGGATCTCTGTCCGAAACAATACTCGACAGAATACCATGCAAACTTACAATTTCCTCAATATACAACTCAGCTAATCTCTCTAACGGATAATCCATTCTGATCGGAATGAAATGAGCTGATTTTGTCAATCTGTCAACAATCACCCAAATAGCTTCAAAATTCTTAATTGTCCTCGGTAAACCAGAAACAAAATCCATACTGATACTATCCCACTTCCACTCTGGAATAGCCAACGGTTGCATTAGCCCAGACGGCTTCTGATGCTCAATCTTCGACTTCTGACAAGTCAAACAAGAATAAACAAAACTCGCAATTTCTCTTTTCATTCCCGGCCACCAAAATAACTTTTTCAAATCATGATACATCTTCGTAGCCCCAGGATGAATACTCAGGCCACTACGATGTCCTTCCTCAAGAATACTCTTCTTAAGTTCGGTAACATCCGGAATACACACCCGATTACCAAATTTCAAAACACCATTCTCATCAACTCTGAATTCACCACCTTAACCTTGATTCACTAGAGTCAACTTATCAACCAAAAGCACATCGGATTTCTGACCCTCTCTAATCTCATCCAGAATACCACTCGTTAACTTCAACATTCCCAATTTAACACTATTGTGAGTACTCTCACACACCAAACTCAAGTCTCTAAACTGCTCAATTAAATCCAATTCCTTAACCATTAACATAGACATATGCAATGATTTCCGACTCAATGCATCAGCCACTACGTTTGCTTTACCCGGATGGTAATTCAAACCAAAGTCATAATCCTTCAGAAACTCTAACCATCTCCTCTATCTCATATTCAGCTCTTTCTGATCAAACAAATACTTTAAACTTTTATGGTCACTGAAAACCTCAAATCTTGACCCGTACAAGTAATGCCTCCATAACTTCAGAACAAATACCACAGCTGCCAACTCTAAATCGTGTGTCGGATAGTTCCTCTCATGAACCTTCAGTTGTCTCGAAGCATAAGCTACAACCTGCTTATTCTGCATCAAAACACCACCCAAACCCAACAATGAAGCATCACAGTAAACCTCAAATGGTTCCGACGGACTTGGTAATATCAGAATAGGAGCAGTAGTTAACCTTCTCTTTAACTCTTGGAAACCTTCTTCACATGTTGAGTCCCAAACAAATGCTTGCCCCTTTCTAGTCAACATCGTCAACGGTAACGCCAACTTAGAAAATCCCTCAATGAATTTTCTATAATAACCTGCAAGTCCAAGAAAACTCCTTATCTCAGAAACTGACTTCGGAGCTTCCCACTTAGATACCGCTTCTATCTTAGAAGGATCAACAGCAACACCACCTCTTGAAACCACATGACCAAGAAAACTAACCTCTTCTAACCAAAATTCACAATTAGACAGTTTAGCAAATAACTTCTTTTCTCGTAGAACTCCTAAAACCACTCTCAATTGTTCAGCATGCTCTTCTTCAAATTTCGAATACACCAAAATATCGTCAATAAACACCACAACAAACTTGTCTAGGTACGGATGGAAAATCCTATTCATATACTCCATAAATACCCCAGGCGCATTAGTCACACCAAAAGGCATTACAGAATACTCATAATGTCCATACCTTGTTCTGAAAGCAGTCTTCTGAATATCCTCAGTTTTCACACGTATCTGATGATACCCTGATCTCAAATCTATTTTGCTGAACACACTCGCACCAACCAACTGATCCATCAAATCATCAATCATCGGCAAAGGATACCGATTCTTGATCGTCACTTTATTCAGTTGCCTGTAGTCCACACACAACCTCATAGTACCTTCCTTCTTCTTAACCAATAACACTGGTGCGCCCCACGATGACACACTCGGACGAATAAATTTCTTATCCAACAGATCTTCCAGCTGACTCTTCAATTCAGTTAACTCAACAGCAGACATACGGTACGGAGCCATCGACATCGGCCTACACTACGCCAAATAAGGGAAAAGAGGGCGCTTATTTTGGCCTATAACAGCGCTTTTAAGCGCCCTCTAAAGTGGCGCTGGCATAGGTAAAGACAGCGCTTTGTTTTCCTGGAGAAAACGCTGTCTAAAGTGCCACATTATAGTGCGCTTTATGAAAAAAGCGCCCTCTGGAGTGGTCCATAAAGGGACACCTTAGAGGGCGCTTTCTGGAAAAAGCGCCCTCTAAAGTTGTCAATGTAAAGTGTTTAGAGGGCGCTTTCTGGAAAAAGCACCCTCTAAAGTTGTCAATGTAAAGTGTTCAGAGGGCGCTTATTTTTTTAAAATAACTAACACTTTAGAGGGCGCTTTCAGGAAAAAGCGCCCTCTAAAGTTGTCAATGTAAAGCGTTTAGAGGGCGCTTTCAGGAAAAAGCGCCCTCTAAAGTTGTCAATGTAAAGTGTTTAGAGGGCGCTTTCTGGACAAAGCGCCCTCTAAAGTGTTAGTTATTTTAAAAAAATTTGTTTGAAAAACAGTGGATATATATTTAATTGGTAACCTGTTCGCATGCTGCAAAAGTGTAAAATTCATATTGATTTCATCCTTTAATCCAATGTTATACACCATTAATCCATTGATATATACAACATGAATCCATTTATATACAACATTAATCCTCCATATATACAACATTAATATATGATTCTTTGATCAACAATATACAACAACATATTCATGATTTAGTAAAAGTACAACAACAATATACAACATATATACAACAACAGCATACAACAACAACATTCCATACATATATGTACAACAATATACAACCTAGCTATATGATTCTTTGATCAACAATGAATTGACACAATTCATCCTTCATTTCATCCAAATGAGCTCTTGAGTAAGATTTGTATTCCTCAAAGTACTACAATTAAGAGAATAAAACATATTCATGATTTAGTAACAAATTAGATGAGTTATCCGATAATATTAAAATAAACCCTAAGTTATTATTCCATACCATTTTTGGGATGTCTATACGATTCAACGCAATGATATCTCTCATAAATCTCAATACAAAAAATCCGCAATCGACCGAATTATTTTGCTGAGGACACTACACAGAAAAACAAACAATATATATATAGTTAATTTCTTACAAACACTATTATAAGCAAAAAAACAAACACTATTATAAGCAAAAATAAGATACTTAATATATACCTGAACTCTGACCCAGGTAATGTCCTTCCTAATGCGGTAATTCTTTTTCGATCTAAATTTTATTATTGCCCTAACAAAATAAAAACGTATATTGAGATCAATCTGACATACATAATTAAATATAGAAATACACACGAATATTTAGGGGAATTTCACTTACGTGTCAACCGTCTTCTTCAAACCCGGATATTTACTCCAATCACCCAATAACGAATCGAGATAATACACTATTAGTCTCGAAAGATCCATAGCAACCAACACCCAGTGACCACTGTAAAATAAAACAAAAATTTAGATGAATGAAAATTTTCTACGTAAAAGATATACATAGATTAGAATGAAATTATTAGAAAGAAAATCTAACCCGTTGCCAGAATTAAACGGTAAAAAATACAAACTGCGTGTAGTATTATCGCCGGCCGCCATGAATCTATCGACTAGATCATTCTTTACGGATGTTGGATTTTTCGATATTAACGTTGCGTTGACACGGGAAGCAACAATAAAATTGAAACGGTTACACAATTCAGTTCCCCGCATCAATTTGTCATACATATATACCTTAAAGAGAAACATAATAAATATTAGACTACTCATTGAAATGTGTAAATAAATTGTTCAACTAAGTAAATTATAGATTGATCGGAGTACCATATGTATGTATGAATGATAGCGATGCCCAATTCGTCGTGCTCAAAAAGTTGTTGCATGTCCTCCTTTGCAATTATTTCGAAATGAGCTTTTCCGAAAACACCTTCATCAAAATCTATACTACGAATGGACCCGTCCATAATATCGGACTCTTCCACCATTTTCTCAAGACGCATCATAATTTGAGATTTTGTCCCCGGCCGTCGTTGGAATATCCTTCGTTGGAATATCCTTCGTTGGAATATCCTTACCATCGCTTTTCAACTTTCGACCGGGAACCTAAAAATTCATATAAAATAAATCATTACTTTTTGTGATGCAAAAGAATCGTTGTGTATATAATTCAATGGGTATATATATTTGTACCTCTTTTCGAGATGCAACCGACTCGATGCGTCTTGAAATCCCTTTACCAGCTTTAGGGGTGGGTCTTGTAGGAGTCTAACATTACCATGTAATAAGGATTGATTAAATATCATAATTGTAGCTGAATTGAAATGTGAATACTAAATATTCATAATCATTTAGAACATATATAACTCGGCATCAGGGAAAATTAGATCTGACGGCCAACCAACAAAGGATCCGACTGCATCTCGCATCAATGTTGTCTCTGAAACAACGTCGGGTAATGGTAGACGGGCGTCCGTATCTAATACGAGTTCAACCGAAACTTTCATAAATCCCACCGGGAGGGGATTATGGTGAAGTAATTCACCCGAAGTATTGTGCACTTTTCCCTTGCCAACCATGCGATAAGTTGGTGACGATAGATACAGCTGACAAGGTGAAATGCCCTAAACCAATAATAAATGTTATTGTTAACTTGTATATGTGTCAAGTAAAAAAGTGCTATTTTAATTTCATAATAACATATATAATTACCTCGGGAAATTTCGGTTGATGATTGATACTAGCTCGGTCACTAGTATCTTTTGCCTCGGAAGCGCACCTTTCCTCTCTATACCTTGCATTCTCGTTTTGCAGTTGGAGTACTTGTGCCCTTAACTCCGCCAAGGTCTCCATTACCTCTTTGTTGGTAGGATTTTTTGTTTTTGTTTTTTTATAAAATGACGACGGAGTCACACCAAAACCCTTACCCCTCACACGACCGGAATACTCAGGAACATTTAGTACTCGACTAAGTACGCTCCTGCAATCCTGGACCTCGGTTGAAGGTACGGTTTGGGATAAAGTCTCCTGAAATATTATTAGAGGAGATTAAAAATGAATTATATGTCTAACAAAATTTTCGATATAATTAAAGAAATAATGTTACATATACTTACACATTCGTCATAAACATTTTGGACCGCTTCAACGACAGCCCCATCCTTCCCAACCCGAGCAGCCTTCCATAATACGTGCTCCGGAAGAGATGTTGCGTCACTTTTCTCCTCGGCTAGCTACACATTGAATTAGATTATAAGATCATCAATTATAACATATTGTGACAATGTATAAGCTCATAGCATTTGAATATACTCAGAATTCTTTGTTGTAACCGTGCATAACCCGTACGCCCTTTTTTGTACGGATACGCGGGTTTTGATGCCCTTTTCCTATTTATGTCGCTTACTTCCTGGATAAAAAAGTTTAAGGCATATTAGAACCAAGTAACTTAACAATTGTATAATACCATAATTAATAGACATTACATGAAATTTTTCGTTTCTTCGTTTGGCGACAAAGTTATCCCATTCATCGGCTGAAATAATCTCGGCATACTTCATTGGCCATTCTCCTTCAACAAATTTTCCTTCCTCATCCTTGAGAAATTTGTTGCACAAAAAGGATCGAAATCCTCGGAGTCTTTTTCCGGCCAATTGAATACAATATTTTTGCCGGCTTTCATCGATGTGAAAGGATCTCTAAAAAACATACAAATGGAGTGTGTTATTATAAAGTAATATTATAACAATATATGGTTAACAAATAGTCAACAAAAAAAACATATAACAATATATGGTAAGTACCTGTATCTCCGACCATATTTTTTCCTTGCCAACCTTCAAGTCCGGACTTCTCCAATTATCACATGTAATCGGAATATGTTGGCGAACAAGGAAACCAATGTAACTTGCCAACATTGAACCGTTAGGCTCAATTAGTTGGTCTTCAGCACTCCAATGTACTTCAAATTTTACACCCTTGTCTCTTGCACGAATGATTGACTTCATAACAGTCAATCCTCGTTTGATTTCTTTTTCAACATTATTACGTGATTCATTCGCGGCATAGGTATCGTCTTGGTTAGCCATTTTATCTGTAATATAGAAATGATTCAATAAGACCCAAGTAAGACAATGATTCAATACGTGAACACATTCATATACCTTCCATTTCTCTCATGTTACAACAATCTAAACTCTTTTTTTATCATTATTGAATACAAACTCACACACACCTACTGCATGCAAAAGACCAATGCAAACTTATGGTGTTTGGAACATGAACAAACTTGCATCCATAATCATCAAACTTCCAAGCACAAGCTCAAACACACTTCAAATATATCAGTTTTCAATCAGAAATAAAAAACTCAGTTTGCCCTAAACAACATTAATCAACATAATGCACAAAATGAAAAACTAAGTTTAGAAAATGCCCTAATCAAACACATGAAGAAAGTGAACGGTAACGATGGAGAAGAGAAATACCTTAAAGGTGACGGTAACGATGGAGAAGAAAGTGAACAGTGACGGTGGAAGAGGTTAACGCAGTGAACGTGGATGGTGATGGAGGGAGAACGAACGGCGACGATGACGGTGAGGGAGGGAGAACGAACGGAGGACGAGAGTAATCGGAGTAGAGAGTAATCGCAGTTGAGAGAAAACCCAGTTACGTAAACGAAATAGCTTATAGAGAGGGAAAATAAAGAGACATGCAGTATATGTTATAATTTTAATGTTTACTAAAGGGGACCTTAGAGGGCGCTTTTTTAAAAAAAGCGCCCTCTAAAGGGGGCCTAAGAGGGCGCTTCTGAAAGCGCTCTCTAAGGCTTTCCAAAAGCGCCTTCTAAACTGGAAATGTACATGGACTTAGAGAGCGCTTTTTCAAAAGCGCCCTCTAAGGGTAACCTTAGAGGGCGCTTTCACAAAAGCGCCCTCTATTGTTGTCCCTCCATTTTTTTTGGCTTCACTTTAGAGGGCGCTTTGTTACAAAAGCGCCCTCTAAAGGGGGCCTAAGAGGGCGCTTTTAAAAGCGCTCTCTAAGGCTTTCCAAAAGCGCCTTATAAACTGGAAATGTACATGGACATAGAGAGCGCTTTTTTAGAAGCGCCTTCTAAGGTTACCCTTAGAGGGCGCTTTCAATAAAGCGTCCTCTATTGGTGTCCCTCCATTTCCTCATTATTTTTTCGCTTCACTTTAGAGTGCGCTTTGTTACAAAAGCGCCCTCTAAAGTGCGCTGTCTATTCCAATAGTATGCTCCTTATTTTTTCTCTTCACTTTAGAGTGCGCTTTTGTAATAAAGTGCCCTCTAAGGGGCGCTGTCTATTCCAGTTTTTGGCGTAGTGCTAGTACCAGGTACCAAATCAATCGAGAACTCAACTTCACGCTCTGGCGGTAATTCATTCACTTCTTCAGGAAACACATCAGGAAAATCACACACCACGGCTAGATCGCAAATCACCAGTTTATCTTTAGCCTCCAAAGTCACTAACAGCATAAACAACTCTGCCCCATCCGCTACTGCCTCATCATAGGGAGTGTAATACTTCGACAGCTCTGTGAACTTAGCAGCATACTCAGTAACAGACCGGTTGCCCTGCTTCAATTCTAAGAACTCTATCTCTTTCTTTCCTCTGACATCTTCTGGAAAGTACTTCCTCAGGAATCTCTCTCTGAACACCGCCCAAGTGATCTCAGCGCTCCCAGCAGCTTCCAACTCAGTGCGGGCAGCAACCCACCAATCATCTGCTTCCTCTGACAGCATATGCGTACCGAACCTGACCTTCTGGTTATCGGCACACTCAGTCACTCGGAAGATCCTTTCGATCTCCTTCAACCACTTCTGAGCACCATCTGGATCGTATGCTCCCTTGAACATTGGAGGATTGTTCTTCTGGAACTCACTTAGTTGACGAGCAGCTCCCAATCCCACAACATTCGGATTCCCTCCAAGTACTCCAGCTAGCATACCCAGAGCCTCAGCAATCGCAGCATCATCTCTACCTCTCCCAGCCATCTCTATTCTGAAAACCCAACAAGCTAAAACAATAAGTACTGATAGGGTTACACAACACCTATCACGTACAGGGAAACAGAATAATTACGACTCGACTCGACCGACCAGGCTCTGATACCACTAATGTAACACCCTTCTAAAATACCCCAATAATTAATTAAAACAACAAATATAAATCAGAGTAGATATGCAATTAAGGGTGTCACACTTGACACTTCACACCATTCACCAAAATAGTTTGTCATGCTCATTTATTAATCAAAATAAAATATTGCACAATTCGCAGCGGATATGCAAACCATGTAACACATTACATGTAAAATCATTCAACAACCAAATGAAAACAAAGTAAAACATCCCGTCCCGATGTTACATCTACCAGAGCATGACCCACTAAGGAACTACACTAGACTCCAAGCACTAGCTTCTACTCAATCACTGCTCGTTACCTGAAACATAGTTGTAAGGGTGAGTTCCTCAATCGATATAATAAGCATTATAAAATATCATGTAATGCTAAGTAAATTAACACATTTCATCACCCTAATCAGATCACACATTCAGCAACGGCAACATCAACTCAAAATCATACTCAACACAAACACAAAACACACGTATAATATTGGAATACATCCATTCATATTATACGCCATACATACATTATGCAATGAGACTCCATGCATGCGGTACCGACTATTCGTGAACACATAGTTCAACCTCACCGATCAAACCTAGATACGGCTACCAAGCTCACTAGTCCCACTCATTTGAGACCTAGTGACTCACTCACTAATTCCTCACCATGGGAATTAGCTACCACCCCAAGGGCTATGCTATGCACGCTAAATCACCTAGCATGCAAACATCAACAACAATCCACAATAACTCACTCACTAATTCCTCACCATGGGAATTAGCTACCACCATAAAGGCCATACTATGCACGCTAAATCACCTAGCAAGCAACCATCAACAACAATCCACAATGGACATATGCTCACACTCTAAGCCATAAACAGTCCATCCACAATTGCATACATAATAGATATATTCACAGCATTATGCATACCATCATACATTATCAGCATATCCATCACAGAATCATATTCATATCATGCCAAATAATAAATCACAGTATTAGCACACTCTACTAATACGTATACTGCTCAAACAACGGGAATTGATCCCTACTATATCATACATCAGCTAAATTACATCACTCAGCTGAAACGACCAAAAACTGCACAACCACAGCTCAGAAAAATCCAACTTCTGCCCATACGCGTATGCTTATGCCCATACGCGTATGGCCCATTTCCTGGCCAATCCCATACGCGTATGGCCCATCTCATACGCGTATGCTACGCGTACCACTTCTCCCATACGCGTACCAACAGAGACAAAACTACGTTAAAAACATCATCTTCTTCATCCATACGCGTATGGCCTCACCCCATACGCGTACCACTCATAGGCTACGCGTAATACACGCGTATGGCGCGTATCAGCGCCAATATCCTCCCCTCCAAGCCATCTCATACGCGTACGGCCTAGTGTCATACGCGTATGACCAGAACCAAAATTTCAGATCTGCGATGGGTTTTTCTCTGCTACGAGATTTCTCAATCCCAACCTTCCACAGTCCAATTTTTACACAACAGTCGTTCATATTATCTAATACAGATCATACCCATTCAAGTTCATAATTTCTAACCTCATTACATCTAATTCCTACGAATTTTCTTCAATTATAACCCATATCTCATTCATCCATAAGTTCACCATTTTCAGCATGCATCATCCTAATTAGAGTCGATTCAATGGTTTATTACTACCCATTACATGTTAACCCATAATACCCATTAAACGACGATAAACCCCCCTTACCTGAGTTAATCCGGCAATTCTTTTAGCTTCAAGCTTTTCCTTTCTTCAACCCTTGCTCTCTTGCTCTTCCTCTTTGCCCTTTTCCACTTTTCAGTCACTTCTCCCTTTTCACGTGAAAAAAAACCCTTTTTACCAAAATGGGACTTTTTACTGATTCCAACTTTATATTCCAATAATAATAATTCCAATAATATTCCAATAATAATCCAATTATTTAATTAAATTAATAAATATACTATTAACTTAATTTAAATAATTATCATATTTTATCGGGGTGTTACAGTAAAAGCTTTTGATGGATCACACAAGACCGTGATTGGTGGATTAGACCTCCCGATCAAGATTGGACCTAGTGATTTCCATATCACTTTCCAAGTTATGGACATACATCCATCATACAGCTGTTTACTTGGTAGACCATGGATTCACGAGGCAGGTGCCGTGACATTCACCCTACACCAAAAGTTGAAGTTCGTCAGGAACAAGAAGTTGGTGGTGATAGGGGGAGAGAAGGCTCTCTTGGTCAGCCATTCATCTTCCTTTTCCTACATCGATGCTGAGGATGAGGTTGGAACTCCATTCCAAGCATTATCTATTGCTGAGCCTTCTAGGAAAGGACTTTCTTCATTTGTCTCCTACAATGACGCGAAGTTGGCAATTGAGCATGGCGCAACTAATGGTTTGGGGAAAATGATAAAGATGGAAGATAATAAATCTCGGGCTGGTATATGATATTCTTCCGGTGTTTCTAATGATCTTGGGCTGTTTCAGAGTGGAGGTTTCATTCACACTAATGAAGATCGAGAAGTTGCTGCCATCATTGAAGAAGATGAAGAGGAAAGCCTCGGCAACTTTGTCATACCTAGAGGGATCTGCAATAATTGGTTCGTTGTGGATGTTCCAACAGTTATCCATAAGTCAACGTAATATGTTCATTCTTGTTTAAAAACCCTTCTCCCATGCCAAAAGGAGAAGTGAAGACATTGTTGGCATAATTTGTTAGTACAATGATATTCATTCAATAATCGCATGTTAAATGTTTGTTTTTCAAATTTATTTTTTATTTTTGCTTTTCACATGAAATTGGTGATCACCATAAAACCCTAAAAAAAAGAATAAAATTAATTTTTCATCTGCATAATGATTTGCCTTGTTTGAATTCTGAAATCTCTTTTTTACTCAAAATCATTATGCAGGTTAATCAAACCCATTGAACATAATGATCCAACACCATCTCCCAACTTTGAATTCCCTGTATTTGAGGCAGAAGAAGATGATGTTGAAGAGATTCCTGATGAGATTACCCGTCTGCTTGAGTACGAGGAGAAGATCATTCAGCCACATCTTGAGGATCTGGAAACGGTCAACTTGGGGTCTGAAGACTGCATTCGTGAAGTGAAGATTGGGGAACTCCTTGAAGAGTCTGTTAAGAAGGGGTTGATTGAGTTGCTACGAGAATATGTCGACGTCTTTGCCTGTTCGTATGAATACATGCCTTGTCTAGATACTGATATCGTGCAACATTTCTTGCCGTTGAAGCCTGAGTGTGTGCCTGTGAAGCAAAAGCTCAGAAGAACTCATCCTGACATGACAGTGAAGATTAAAGAGGAAGTTCATAAGCAAATTAATGTGGGGTTTTTGGTGACTTCTACATATCCTCAATGGATGGCCAATATTGTGCATGTACCTAAGAAAGATGGAAAAGTCCGAATGTGCGTGGATTACCGTGACTTGAATAAAGCTAGTCCAAAAGATGATTTTCCTCTACCACACATTGATATGTTGGTAGACAATACGGCTAAATTCAATGTCTTTTCATTTATGGACGGATTTTCCGGTTATAATCAGATTAAAATGGCACCCAAGGATATGGAGAAGACAACATCATCACACCTTGGGGAACATTCTGTTATCGAGTGATGCCCTTCGGTTTGAAGAACGCCGGAGCCACGTATTAACGTGTTATGACTACCTTGTTTCATGACATGATGCACAAGGAGATCAAGGTGTATGTCGATGATATGATTGCAAAGTCGAAAATGGAAGTTAAACATGTAGAACCCTTGTTGAAGTTTTTCCAGCGTTTGAGAAAGTACAAACTCCGCTTGAATCCGAACAAGTGTACATTTGGAGTCCGTTCCGGCAAGTTATTGGGCTTTATTTTCAGCGAGAGAGGTATTGAAGTTGATCCTGCCAAGGTCAAAGCAATACAAGAGATGCATGCGCTCAAAACAGAGAAGCAAGTCCGAGGTTTTCTTGGCCGCTTGAATTATATTTCGAGGTTTATATCCCACATGACTGCCATATGTGCGCCTATATTCAAGCTCCTCTGGAAAGATCAACGTCTTGATTGGACTGAGGATTGCCAAAAGGCTTTTGACAGTATCAGAGAGTATATGTCTGAGCCTCCGATTCTGCCCCCGCCTGTTGAAGGGAGACCATTGATTATGTATTTGACTGTGCTTGATGATTCCATGGGTTGTGTCCTTGGTCAGCAAGATGAATCAAGAAAGAAAGAATATGCAATATATTACTTGAGTAAGAAGTTCACCGACTGTGAGTCTCGGTACTCAATGCTTGAGAAGACATGATGTGTTTGGCTTGGGATGCTAAGTATTTACGCCAGTATATGTTGAATCATACAACTTGGTTGATATCTAAAATGGATCTGATCAAGTATATCTTTGAGAAGCCTTATTTAACTGGGAGAATTTCCCGTTGGCAGATGTTGTTGTCTGAGTATGATATTGAGTATTGAGCTCAAAAAGTTATTAAAGGTAGTATCTTGGCTGACCATTTGGCGCATCAACCTATTGAATATTATCAGTCTGTGCAATACGACTTCCCTGATGAAGAGATTTTGTATTTGAAGATGAAAGATTGTGATGAGCCTATGCTCGATGAAGGGCCAGAGCCTGGTTCCCGATGGGGTATGGTGTTCGATGGCACTGTCAATCAGTATGGAAATGGTATTGGGGCAGTGATTATTACTCCTCAAGGCACACATGTTCCTTTTACAGCAAGGCTAACTTTCAAATGCACGAATAATATGGCGGAATATGAGGCTTGTATTATGGGTTTGGAAGAATGTATTAATCTTAGGATCAAACATCTTGATGTTTATGGAGATTCGACCCTTGTTCTTAATCAGATTAAGGGTGAATGGGAGACGAATCAACCTGGCCTCATCCCATATAGAGATTATGCGAGGAGGATTTCAACTTTGTTTACTAAAGTTGACTTCCATCATATTCCTCGAGATGAGAATCGTATGGCGGATGCTCTCGCTACGCTTGCTTCAATGATTACTGTCAATTATTGGAATGAAGTCCCAAATATTACGGTGATGCGCTTGGATAGACTAGCTCATGTGTTTGCAGTAAAGGATGTGAAAGATGATAAGCCATGGTATTATGATATCAAGTGTTTTCTCCAAAGTCAGACTTACCCGCCTGGGGCATCTATTAAAGATAAGAAGACTTTGAGGAGATTATCTGGCAGTTTCTACCTTAATGGTGATGTGCTTTACAAGAGGAATTTTGACATGGTTCTGCTCAGATTCGTGGATAGACACGAAGCAGACCTGTTGATGACTGAAGTCCATGAGGGTTCATTTGGTACTCATTCCAATGGACATGCCATGGCGAAAAAGATGTTGAGAGCAGGCTACTATTGGCTGACAATGGAATCTGATTGTTGCAAGTTTGTGAAGAAATGCCACAAGTGTCAAATTTATGCGGACAATATTCATGTTCCCCCGACACTTCTGAATGTTATTTCGTCACCATGGCCTTTCTCCATGTGGGGAATTGACATGATTGGCATGGTTGAGCCTAAGGCGTCAAACGGTCACCATTTTATTCTCGTAGCCATTGATTACTTCACCAAGTGGGTTGAAGAGGCATCGTATGCAAATGTGACCAGGCAGGTGGTTGTGAGGTTTATCAAAAACCAACTCATATGTCGATATGGTGTGCCAGACAAGATCATTACTGATAATGGATCTAACTTGAATAATAAGATGATGAAAGAGCTGTGTAGCGAGTTCAAGATTGCACATCATAATTCTTCTCCCTATAGACCCAAGATGAATGGGGCTGTAGAAGCTTCTAACAAGAACATCAAGAAGATTATTCAGAAGATGGTTGTTACATTCAAAGATTGGTATGAGATGCTGCCATTTTCTTTGCATGGCTATCGTACATCCGTCCGCACTTCAACAGGGGCAACCGCTTTCTCCCTTGTATATGGCATGGAGGTTGTGCTCCCCGTAGAGGTTGAAATCCCATCAATGAGAGTCTTGATGGAAGCCAAGTTGACTGAGGCTGAATGGATTCAGAGTTGTTATGACCAACTGAATTTCATTGAAGAGAAGAGATTAACTGCCATGTGTCATGGTCAGTTAGATCAACAAAGGATGAAGAAAGCCTTTGATAAGAAGGTCAAGCCTCGTGCGTTCCGAAAAGGTGACCTCGTACTCAAGAAAGTCTTGTCTTTTGCACCCGATTCTAGGGGCAAGTGGACTCCAAACTATGAAGGTCCATATGTTGTTAAGAGAGCCTTTCCAGGCGGTGCTCTGTTGCTCACAACTATGGATGGGGAGGATTTCACTCGTCCTGTGAATTCAGATGCAGTCAAGAAATACTTCGCCTAAAAAATAAAAACAGAATAGCTCACTAAGTTGAAAACCCGAAAGGGCGGCTTAGGCAAAAATGAGCGTCTCGGTGGATTGAAAACCCCAAAGGGCGATCCAGGCAAAAGTTAGAGACAAAAAAAATGAATATATATATCCCGCTAGATTGAGTACCTCACCCTGGGGCAATCTAGGCAAAAATTAGGGATTTGGCAAGTAACTGCATCCTGACAAGACTTTGTTCTACAACTGTCATCTATCAAAGATTCTCGCTCAGTCATCATCAATTGAAGTTTCGAATACAGTGGATTCAGAGTTGGTGGAGAAACGGTCATTATGTTCAATGTAGCCCTTTTTCCATGTATATCACCAATTTCAAATTTGTAAAGATCCATGGAGTCTCGCCATTTGCGGACTACCATTCTCTTAAATAAATTCGAGCCTTTATCCAATTCTTTGCACTCTTATTTGTTTCTGTTTAACAAATGTTTGCATGTTTTAATTGATGAATATCATTGTTTAAAAAAAATAAAGTTTTCATGAATAAACTGTTTTAAACAAAGTGAACATTCACAATGACTGAAAGGATAAGTGGAATGTCCTTAGTGCTTTCCCAAGGATAGTACGATCATCAAAGGGTAAGACATTTGTTCATACTCTGGTATTTTTTCTCCTTATATCCTCTTCATCAGCTTTCAAGTTGTCTCCCCAGCGAGCGCAGAAAGAATAGTACATCATCAGCTTCCCAGAGAGTCTGGCATGAGAAGTTCCCCTTGATGGCAGTAAATTGATCTGTCTCGTGGATTGCCTTCCCCTAGCATGATTTTTGGATGTTCATCCAATGCATTCCCGGTAGTTTGTTGTGTATGCATACTTGTTTCTCCCGCGGAGTTTTAGCAATCCATGATTGGTATATGGTTGATTTGTGAATGATCCCTTTTGTTCCAGTTTTTGCCTCGATATTTTAGAGATGTGTATCCCTCTATATCAGGCGCTAGTATTTGTGTTTTATCATTTGTATGGTTGTCATCCCTTGTGCAGACTGACCTAAAATCCCTTATAGATTGATAAAAGTTGATATGCTTTAAGTTGAGAATATTCCCTATCTCGCTATCCGGACTATCTACTCACGAGGAAGTTTGTCTTTCCCCAGCATGAGTAATAATCTCCAATGCAGTAAACATGTGTTCCCTCCAGAGCTACCTTTCCAGATATTTGTCTCTTCAGCAGAAAGTTGCCTAGTGCAGTTGATAAAGGGCTTATTTCCCATTTCATTTTGAGAAGAGGTATCCCTAGTATGTCGCTTGTTGATAAAGGATTCATTTCCATTTTCTCTAGCAAGGATAGTGCCCTCGAGAGCATTTGTAGCTTGTCCCCAGTAGGGTTGCCAAATCAGAGTTTAATGTTTGCATCTCCTCCAAGTCTGAAGATTTCTTCTAGCATTCAGAGCTGGTGGTGAAGATGTTTATTTCCTTCTCCATTGGATCAAAATGCTATTATTCCCCATTGCAGAGTTTCCTCTCCAGCAGATAGAAGGGATTGTTTTGATTGATGTACATCTAGTTAGTGGTTATTCCCCACAGAGTTTCACATCATTCCTTACAAAGTTTCTCCAGTAGAGTTTCTTCTCCGACGGATCTTATTGTTATTGAACCACCTGTCCCCAAGAGAGTTGATGGAAACTCCCCGACAGATTTTCTGCATCTTCCTTATGTCAGGATTGTTTGCTCCTTGGAAGACTTCTCCCGTGCAGAGTGTTACCTCCCACAGTTGGAAGCTTTGACTTTTCCTATTCCCAGCTATGGTTAAAGTCTTCCCTTGTCTACTCTTATTCCGGAGATAATCCCCATTGGAGTTGAGTTCTCTATTTGATTATCTTCTCTCGCTGCTCCTGAATACATCTTCTTTGTATCCTCAGCGAGTGTAGCTTTGGGATAGGGTTTGATATCCCCGATGATTTATTTTCATCCTTCTCGAGTTTTTCCCAAGCTAAGTTCTCCACTAGGCTTCACCCTTTTTGTCGAGACGTTTGCCGAGTGTCTGTTCGTGATTCTTGGACTTGTTTGTGTTAGATATGTCTGTTTGTCAGCATTAATCATACACAAATCATGCATATACATGCATAATCATAGCATTCAGATATTCATGATTGCATTCTTTGCCATATATCTTTGCTTGTTATCTCCTGATATTGGTGAAATGTTCTTCCCCAAGCAGATGTTTGTGTCTGATCTCTCCATATAGAGTCAACTCCATAAGCGGAAAGTATCTATCTTTTCTTCTTTATTCCCCACTGAGTTATGTCCTCGTGGATGATTATTGATTTAGTTTCCTCCCCAGTTGTGTATCGGGATGGAATTACTCCCCTAAGTTATATCCTCATCGGGTTGAGTCTTGTTTGGTTATGTCTTTCTAGTTTGTTCCTAGATTGATTCCTTTCTTGTTATCCTCTGCAGTTCCCTGTGGTTCAGTTGTTCAATTGCTCAGTAACCAGTAATTGTTCATCCTTTCCCCAACGGATCTTGTGGCCTTCTACCTAGTAACCGGTAGCTGTAAGTCCTATTTATGTGGTTCTCTACCCAGTAACCGGTAGATGTAATCCCCTCGTTGTTGGTTATCTTGACCTAGTAACAAGTATTAATATTCCTTTGTTTTTGAGTATACCACCCAATAACCTGTGATATATCTCTTGGATAATTGCTTTTGTCAGGCAATTTGTCCCTAGCGAGTCAGCTTTCATTTACCCTTGTTTCGTAATGATTGCTTCTCCTTCTGATTGGTCATCATTTTATACCCAGTAACCGGTATCTCGATGTCCTTTCTTTTTGGTCGATTTATCCTTTATTAACCCAGTAACTGGTTGTGGATAATCTTCCATGTGAGTATGTTATCTATGTTTTTACCCATATAACGGTAGCAGATAATATATCTCATGCACTCTTTAGTCGAAGTATTTTTCTTCCCCCAGTCGAGTAAGATTCGTATTTCCTCGTGGAATCGAATGCCCATCCTGTAAGTCGAGTTTGCTTTTTCAGCCCTCCTTTCGGATGATGAGTGTCTTGGATATGTTCCCAATTCATGCCTGGTTGGTCACCTATTATATACCCAGTAACCGGTATCACTGGTGTTCCTTCCTTCTGCTCCCTATTATGACTTTTTGTCCCTTGTGGAGTCAGATTTTCCTGAGTTGAGATGTGCCTTTTGGGTCCTCTTCAGATGTTTCGGATGATTGATATCTTTCACCCTTATACCGGTCTTAGATATTCTTTCTCCCTGAGCGTGTTGTTCTCTCACCCAGTAACCGGTGTTTTGATAACATGTCTCTCTTTGAGTTTATTACCCAGTAACCGGTAATATCTCGTTGTTTCTTTCTCAGTTAAGTCCTTTATGGACATCCCCGTCTGAGTCCGGATTTTTATCCGATGTATCCTTTGTGGATAGTTTTGTTGTATTGGCATATTCCTTAATACATGCATCTTTGCGTCAGCTTGAGTCTTTCCATCGATTTATTTTCGTGGAATCCCTTCGTGTCTCCCAGCAAGTTTTCAAGTCGTGACCTACTCACGCATTTTTACCTTAATTCCCCCCAGAGTCTCTGTCTCCCTAGTGAGTGTGTTACTCCTATGGACCTTCAGTGCCTACTGACTTCTTTTCCTTTGTGGTAATTATTTACCATGAATATTTTATTTTGCATGCATACATTTGCATCATGAGGTCTCTTAGGGACCAAAACTCGTCTCTTTGTTATTATTTAAGCTCAGTCTATCTCGTCGAGACGAAGATTTTAACCTTCATATCTCCGGCTAAAATGACCTTAAATAGGGGCATCTGTAAGACCTTAAATAGGGGCATCTGTAAGACCCTAATTTTGACCCTAAGATCCCTCATGGCATCATGTTATTGCACAAGTGCATTGCCTCAAGGATCATAGCATGTTTGGATTTTTAACCCTAGGGTTGGGACTTGTTTGAGTGGTTTGAGATCACCAAGCATGCCTTCATTGTATATTATTGCTTTTCTTATTTGATTAGTAACCAAAAGCACAAAAATATGTCACTAACTCTTTTTGTTTTGAAGCTCAAGTGATCATGTGCTCCACAATGCTCCTAGGAGGCTCCTAAGCCCAAATGCAATGGCTAGATGAAGATGAGAAAAAGCATGACAATGGTCCACAAAGTTCCTAATCTCCATATATGTTTCCCAAGTATCTCAATTTTCCAATTTGATCAAGATAACCCAAAGGGCTTGAAGATTGTTTTCCAAGGAAACCCTAATTTCATTATGCTTTGATTGTGCCTTGCCCATGAAGCAATCTCAACCTCTGATCAAATTTAATCAAGGGAATTCCTTTTATTTATCATTTTATGCATATATGAGCCTGTTTGAGGCCCCTCAATCATTTATTCATCAAGATTGGAAGTTTGACCTTGAAAAGTTGACCAGTCAAGTCATCTGACCAAGCTGAGGTTCAATGAGATATAACTTTGATGTGTTTGTCAAATGAAGATGACCCTAAAATAAAAAATGTTCCTAATAACCATATTAACAACTTTCATGTTCATCAAAAATCCATTTGAAACTTGGAAGGTCATCATTCATTTCAAAACATTATAGGTCTTTTTGACTGAAACCCTAATTTTGGGTCAACATACCAAGAGCATATCTTCCTTAATATTTATGATTTTGGGGTTAGACCAAAGTCATTGGAAAGCTTGAGATGTCTACTTCAGATGTTATGTTGGACAAAATTTCATAATCCTAAAATAAATACATGTTATAATGCAAAACATTATAGGTCATCTTGGACCTAATTCATTGAATTTGAAAAAGAACCCAACTTCAAATACCCATAACTTTGTCATAGAAAATCCAAATGATGCAAACTTTGAGTCTAGATTTACCAACTCGAAAATATCTATAACTTTTATGTTGGAGATTTTCTCATTTGAATCTTGTATCATGACGACAGAGGGGTTTGATTAAGCTTACTTTTGGGTTAATTTTTCAAAATGATTTGGACATGTTTTACACTTGGACTTTCCAAGCCAGTTTTGATCAATTTGCACATGCCAAATTATTTTTTCCCAACATGACTTTTGTTCCTTATTTTAAGAGCTTTCCAACCATAACTCACAATAGTCCTTGGGGTCTACCATTTGGGAGATTCGAATTTATTTTCATTTAGGTGCATTTTGGATATTTTATGTTATAACTTGGTATGCAAGCATTTCCCATCCAATGTGCATGACCAAATGCCTTTCATGTGATATCAGCAAGCTTCTTCAGCCATCCATGGGCCTTTCACACGTCCACAAAGGCCCATGCAATCAAATTTCAAATTCTCATGCACATGAGCAAAGTGTGGACTTAGCTACATTCATCTATAAATAAACACCTCATGAGCTTCATTTCATAACCTTTTGGAGATCCCATATGCTGCTGCACTGAAACCATAGCCCTCACTAAAGAAATCAATCACTTTCTTCAATATTTTCGAGCTTGAAATTCAACAACATTAGCTGAGTTTTAGAGTTAGATTCCTTAGCCTATCATTTCCACTACATTCATAGATCAAGAAGGAGCAAAGATCTTGGAGAATTCGTGGCCAGAAGTTCATCAATTCATAGGTATAAACTCAAACTTTTTGGATCTGAAACTCTTAATTCAATGTAGCTTTCTTGTGTTTTGGTGGTTCTCTGAAGTCCTCATACTTGAGGCAAGCTGTTGATGCATTCAATTTATCATTTCATGAACAATTCGTGTGGACACCATGATTTTCTCCTTCATCTTTCTCTCAATATAGGAAGGTTGAAAGAAATCCATTGGTACAGTGATGATCTACATCACAAGAGCTATATTTCCATGGCCTTGTTCTTCATTTTTATTGAGATTTGTTTTCTGCAACTTTTGGCCGGAGTTTGTGTGTCTGGCCAGAGAAGACGGTGCACTACGCCAAAAACTGGAATAGACAGCGCACCTTAGAGGGCGCTTTATTACAAAAGCGCTCTCTAAAGTGAAGCGAAAAAATAAGGAGCAATAGACAGCGCACTTTAGAGGGCGCTTTTGTAATAAAGTGCCCTCTAAGGTGAAGCAAAAAAATAAGGAGGAGATAGAGGGACAACAATACATGGCGCTTTTTAGAAAGCGCCCTCTAAGGTTACCCTTAGAGGGCGCTTTTAATAAAGCGCTGTTATAAGTCCATGTGCATTTCCAGCTTATAAAGCGCTTCTGGAAAGCCTTAGAGAGCGCTTCCATAAGCGCCCTCTTAGGCCCCCTTTAGAGGGCGCTTTTTTAATAAAGCGCCCTCTAAGGTGAAGCGAAAAAATAAGGAGGAGATACCTTAGAGGGCGCTTTTAATAAAGCGCTGTTATAAGTCCATGTGCATTTCCAGCTTATAAAGCGCTTCTGGAAAGCCTTAGAGAGCGCTTCCATAAGCGCCCTCTTAGGCCCCCTTTAGAGGGCGCTTTTTTTCCACAAGCGCCCTCTAAGGTCCCCTTTAGTAAACATTAAAATTATAACATACTGCGCGTTTTGTTATTTCACTCTCTGTTATTTTCGTTCTTTTTCACGTTAGGGTTCTAAGGCGTTTTCCTTCCACCTCTGTTAGATCTACATTATTACTGCGCGTTTCATCCTTCTACCAATCAAAGGTACACGATGTTATTGTTACTGCGCGTTTCATCCTTACTATTGCTTTGTTTTAGCTTTGCCCAATTTCAGTTTTATGTTATTGTTTTACTATTGCTTTGTTTTAGCTGCGCGTTTACTATTGCTTTGTTTTAGCGCATGCAATGGGACTACATTACCCAGTAGTTAGGGTTATACGACCTATGAACATCTGATTTTGTGTCAACACCAGTATCATTAGAAACCTAGGTCCGAATGTGTTTGAACTCTTCTGAAATTGTTTTTTATTTATTCTAATTAGTAATGGATAATACATGGATGTCTTCCAATCGATTGTCGAGAGAGTACGAGAATGGGGTATCAGAATTCGTTAAGTTTGCCGTTGCGCACGCCGAAGACCCCAGTAGAATGATATGTCCTTGCTTGGGTTGTTGTTATGGGAAACGGGTTGACGCAGTTCAGTTGACATCGCATCTAATGAGGCATGGAATTGATCGAAGTTATACATGTTGGAATTTGCATGGTGAGAAAAGTAACGAGAATGTTGAACCGGGTGATAGTACGACCTATGCCTCAAACTATAGTGGCGCAGATACATACGATTGTGATCGAGTTGAAGAGATTGCAGAAGCACTTGAAGGAGATCTTAAGGATTGTCCCGAAATGTTTGAGAGGTTGGTAAGTGATGCAGAGAAACCTTTGTATGATGGTTGCACTAAATTCACAAGATTGTCTGCGATATTAAAGTTGTACAACTTAAAGGCGGGCAATGGATGGTCGGATAAAAGTTTCACAAAGTTATTAGCCCTTTTGAAAGATATGCTTCCTGAGGATAATGTTCTTCCCAATCGAACATATGAGACCAAAAAGATGTTGTGCTCTATTGGCATGAGCTATGATAAGATACATACATGTCCAAACGATTGCGTTTTGTTTCGAAATGAGTATGCATCGTTAAATGAGTGTTCTAAATGCGGTGTCTCGCGATTTAAGAACAAGTTGTCTCCAGCAAAAGTCTTGTGGTATTTTCCTGTTATTCCGAGATTTAGACGCATGTTTCGTAGTGAAACCGATTCAAGACACTTGACCTGGCATGCAGATGAAAGAATTATAGATGGAAAGTATCGACATCCGGCAGATTCACCACAGTGGTTGAAAATTGATAATGATTATCCTGAATTTGGAGAAGAATCAAGAAACCTTCGCTTGGCATTATCTACTAATGGAATGAACCCACACGGTATCCAGAGTATCTCACACAGTACATGGCCTGTGATTATTATGATTTATAACCTACCTTCATGGCTATGTATGAAGCGTAAGTACATGATGTTGTCTATGTTGATTTCTGGACCTAAACAACCAGGGAATGACATAGACGTGTACTTGAAGCCCTTAATCGAAGATTTAAAGATTTTGTGGGAGACCGGTGTGGAGGTTTATGATGGATATAGGAAAGAAAGTTTCAACTTGAGGGCGATGTTGTTTGGCACAATTAATGATTTTCCAGCATACGAAAATCTATCAGGGTATAGCATAAAAGGTCAATGTGCGTGTCCTATTTGTGAAGATAAAACAGATTGGAAGCGCTTGGAGTTTGGTCAGAAGAATGTCTTTCTCGGTCATCGGAGATTCTTAAATTCAAATCATCACTACCGTGGATGGAGAAAGGCGTTCAATGGAGAGACAGAACAAGGCAGAGCTCCACCTATATTGACGGGTGATCAAATTTTTGAAAAGGTGAAAGATTTGGATACTCAGTTTGGCAAGCCTTTTGCCCACACACTTGTCAAAAGTGGGTGGAAGAAGAGGTCAGTTTTTTTTTGAATTGCCGTATTGGAAGTCCTTGTATGTGAGACATTTTCTTGATGTTATGTATATTGAAAAAAATGTATTTGAAAATGTTATTGGCACGTTACTCAATATACAAGGAAAGTCTAAGGATGGCCTTAAGGCAAGAAAGGACTTGATAGCGATGGGAATAAGAACTGAATTAGGACCCTTGAAGAAAGGAAAACGAACATATCTACCGCCTGTTGCTTATACTCTATCTAGAAAGGAGAAAAAAACATTGTGTAAGTTTCTAAGTGAAGTTAAAGTTCCAGAAGGGTACTCTTCAGATATTAGAAGACTTGTGTCTATGAAAGACCTCAAGTTAAAGAGTTTAAAGACCCATGATTGCCATGTTATAATGGAACATTTTCTCCCAATAGGTATACGTTCTATTCTTCCAGAAAAAGTAAGAAGCTCTATAACTAAGTTGTGTTCTTTCTTCAAGTCAATTTGCAGTAAGGTGATCAATCCTGCGATCTTACCAATGTTGCAAAAAGAAATCGTTATTACTTTGTGTGAGCTTGAAATGTTTTTTCCTCCATCATTTTTTGACATAATGGTACATCTAGTTGTTCATCTTGTGAAAGAGACACAATTGTGTGGACCAGCTTATATGAGATGGATGTACCCTATTGAACGTTATATGAAAATATTAAAAGGGTACATGAAGAACCGAAGTCGACCAGAAGGTTGTATGGTTGAAAGATACATTGTTGAAGAAGCGATTGAGTTTTGTACTGAATATTTGTCTAATGTTCAGTCAATCGGACTCCCCAAGTCTCAGCTTGTCGAAAAGAAAGAAGGAAAAAATCTAATTGGAAATAAAATCGTGGTAGTATCAAGGGTCGAACGGGATCAAGTGCATTTGTATGTTCTGCACAATGAGAATGAGGTTGAGTCGTATGTTGAAATTCACAAGGATGTTCTCCGAGGTTTAAATCCCAATAGAAATGAAAATTGGATAGTACGAGAGCACAATCGATGTTTTATACCTTGGTTTAAGGATCATATTTATTCAAAGTATTATTCAGATCCCGCTTCAATAACAGAAAGGTTGAGATGCTTAGCATATGGTCCAAGTTTCCATGTTTTTTCTTATAGCGCATACGCGATTAATGGATACACATTTTATACCAAAGAACAAGATGATAAAAGTACTATGCAGAATAGTGGTGTCACCGTGGTAGCTGAAGCAATGCACATATCAAGTGTGAAGGACTTAAACCCCAAATTTGCAAATCTGTCGTATTTTGGTGTTATCGAGCGTATTTGGGTGTTTGATTATGAGAAGTTTCAAATTCCTATATTTGGTTGCAAGTGGGTTGAAAATAATAACGACATTCGAATGGATAAGTCAGGATTTTTGCAAGTGGATCTTAAAAGGGTGGGATACAAAGATGAGTCTTTTATTCTAGCCTCTCAAGCTAGACATGTGTTCTATGTCAATGATCCGAAAAGTACGAAATGGTCTATAGTTCTTTTTTCCAACAAAGTAATTGATGAAAACACTGGAGATCAAGGTGATATTGATGTTGAGATTGAATCGTTTACCAGAAATGATCAAGATGAGAATATTATATCAAATGATTCATATATTAGAAATGATCATAATGAGGGTATTTGGATCAATCCAACCGTCCGTGTTGTTAAGAGACATGTAGAACATATTCCAACCAAGACAAGAAAGAGAACTTAGTGAAAAAGGTACAGGTCAAATGATTTTAATTGTGCTCTTTATTACAGGTAAAATGACTTTTATGATTTTAATTGTTTTTACATTTGTCATCTGATTTTAATTGTTTTCTTTATTACAGGTAAAATGGCTATTATGAAGTCAATCATTCGTGCAAGGGGCAAGGGATACTCGAAAGTATCAATTGATATTTGTTTAGATGGAGATGTTCCATTGTCGTCAAGCCTCATTCGCGTAGATGATGATGCTGGATATTTGAAAGTATCCCTCTATGATAATGGAACATGTCCATCTAAACAAATATCAATTCTATCTTCAAAAGATAAGAGACAAAAAATATAAGGGGATTACGCAGCAAATCGAGTCAGTTGCATCAAAAAAAAAGGTATAAACACAATTATATGATATTTATGCATAGAAAATGTTAATTCTTGATCTTATACATCACCTAACTAATTTTATGATATTTTAGGTTCATGCTATTGATATTGAACAAAAAGAGATTGTTGCTAAGAAGACTGTTGCTAGCAAAAAAAACATACATCTCAGAGATGCTTTTGCTACTTAGTTTTATTTCTTTTTAAGTTATGAATTGGTTGTATATAGAATCTTTAGAAGTTAAACGATTATATATAAGTGGATTGTTGTATATGTATGGATTGTTGTATATAAGGCTTGTTGAATGCAATGTGTGAAAAAGGGCTTCAAATTATATAGTTTTGGGTGTACTGCTTCAATATACAGGTTGTCTAAAATAAATAAAAAAATATAGCGCTTTTTAAAAAAAAAAATTAAATAACCACCCACTTTAGAGGGCGCTTTTTAAAAAAAGCGCCCTCTAAAGTGGAAACATTTAAGGGTTTAGAGGACGCTTTTACTGGAAAGCGCCCTCTAAACCCTTAAAAGTTTCCACTTTAGAGGGCGCTTTCCAGTAAAAGCGCCCTCTAAACCCTTAAATGTTTCCACTTTAGAGGGCGCTTTTTTTAAAAAGCGCCCTCTAAAGTGGCCCTTAAAGGGCTTAAAGAGCCACTTTAGACAGCGCTTTCACTAGGAAAAAAATCGCTGTCTTTACCTATGCCAGCGCCAGATTAGAGGGCGCTTTAAAGCGCTGTTGTAGGCCAAAAAAAGCGCCCTCTTTTCCCTTATTTGGCGTAGTGGTGGTTTCCACCACCACCACCACGTGTGCTTGCTTGTGGCCATTGGATCTTCCTTCCATGATATAATCGTGCGCGTCCGTTTTAATTACTTGCTTTAATTCATTTTGTGGCGCGTTTGACTTATGTGTATCGTGTATCCTCGCTTATTTCATTTTTCTTTTTATTTTCTGTTAATTCATTTCATTTTCAAAAATTCATTAAAAATTCATTTGAAGTCAGAAGAATATGAGACCAACTCCAAACATTTTTTTGAAAAATATAGTTTCATATTATGATTTTTAATTATTTTTGTGACTTCATTTGATATTTTTTATGAATTACTTGGTTTTTAATGATTTTAATTCATTTTAAAATACTTTCTGACTTTTAAAAAATACAAAAATATTTTCATAGCATCTATGGATCATGATAAGTCAATGAAAAATAGTCTCAACAATTTCTTGTTTGTTTTGAGATTATCTGAGATTTTAATTCATATTATGCTATTTTTAATTGTTTTTAATTGATTTTAATTACTTTCTGACTTTAAAAATTTATGAGAAAATTAGTCAAAATTTGTTTGACTATGTTGAACCTATGAGAATTTAATTGGACCCCCCTCCCTTTCATCTTCATCCCTTTCTTTCCATCAATGGCCAATGAGTTAAAGTCTTGAGGTTGGTCTTGACAAATGGAAGTTTAATCTTCTTTGATCCAAACCAAACTCAACTTGATCCATGATCAAGTGAGTTATTTTGTGTCAAGGATAGGTTACTTCTTGGTCAAGCAAATAACCAAAAGTCAATACAAGGCTCTTCCCCTTTTGTTTGGCATGACAAGTTTATGGAGCTTGGCTTACTAGTCATGATCTCTAACTTGTGTTCTTTGCCTATATTCTTATTGACCGGCCTTAGATAGGTGTGACTACTACATTAGTCCACTTACGATTGCTTAACATAGCGCTACATTGCCTTATGACAAGCTAACATAACCTTACTAACTACTAACTTTAATTTGAGCTTTTAAATTCTTGTCATTTACTTTTAAGGTCATTTATTTCTTGCTCATTATTCATCTTGCTTTTCATCTTTGCTCACTTAAGCACATATTTAATGTTTATCTCATTTTTCTTTTGCTCATTTGAGCCCATTATTGTATATAAATATATTGTTATTTTGTGTTGTTTGTGTTTGTTTTGATGTGAACAAAAATGCAAAAGGAGAAAGGACTTAGAATTAGGATTTTCTAGTCAGATTGTTGTTGTTAGATTTTTTTCTTAGGCAGTTTCCTACTTTGGAAAAGTAATAGATTCTCCACATCAGGGACTATTGCAATTATTGTTTAAGTATCTGAATTTGATTGTAACGGTGTACTGGATTGCCAAAGCATGACGACATTGTTTAATTTGAAGAATCAGTATTCATTCCAAGTTCTCGATTTATATTCCAGGTTTTATTTTAATTGCCATTTTAATTACTTATTCCTTATTGTATACTTAATTATCTGAATATCATGTCTGTTGTCGGATCCATGTCTGACTAAACCCCTAGGCATCGGTATGTAAAGACCGTCAAAACAACGAGATTCGTAAATAATTGGTCTTGGATTTTATAAAATATAATTTTCCGATTTTAATTTCTTGTTTTATTCACAACTGTTTTTCGAACGAGAGTACAAAGCAAACAAAGGTTACGGTCAATAAGAACAAGAGTTTGAGATTTTAACCGGATAGTTGAAACTAGGCATTAATCCTAAACACATCGAGAGCGCTTTAGGATTAATTAGACTTTATTCATATTCAAAAATTACTTTTAAATTCATAATGAGATCGCAAGAGCCAAGCATTCGGGTTTAAGAGTATGGTCAGAGTCAATAAGAACGAGTCTGTGAGACAAGGTCCTTTTTATAAATAATTTCTACTGAAGAATATTTTGATCTTTAAGATTACACCAACTATCTATCGAATCCCCGAAGTTTGATGTGTTACATACTGATATCCCTTTATTAAATATCTTTATTAATATTTTGTGCACGTTATAGTTATTTCTCTTCATCCGTCCACTCTTAGAAAGATCCTCAACCTTAGATTTACATAGTAATATTAGATAACGACACGTTCGATTATTAGCGCTTTTGGGTTCGATAATCTTTAAAACTACGCGATACGACTGTGTACTTGCAGTTATGATTCCCATAGACTTACTAAGTCATGCGAACAAGTTTTTGGCGCCGTTTTCGGGGACTAATTTAGTCGATATCGTAACTCTAGTGTTTCCTAATATAGACTAAGGAAAACAATTCTATTTCCCTTTCTAAGTTGTCAAATGTATGCCAAGTACTCGCTCTTAAGGCGAGAAATTAAAGCTATTGTTTGACGAACCTGAGCGTTATCTAAGATTAGAATGCCGGATACGAGACCTGATACGAGAACATCGTATCAAGCTAAATCTTCCCGATCCTAATATCCCTCTTTCTGAACCAGTTATACAACCATAGATGGTCGAAGGACCGCAAAACCGTCCTCTTAAGTACTATGCCATCCCTTCGCAGAATGAACCACATAACAACATCGCTGCCCCTGCCATCAAGGCAAATAATTTCGAGCTTAAACCTTCGTTGTTGTTAGTCGTACAACAAAACCAATTTTCAGGTAGTCCCACGGAGGACCCGAACCTACATTTGTCAGTGTTTTTGCAATACGCAGACACAGTGAAAGTGAATGGTGTCAGCGTCGAAGCTATAAGATTATGTCTTTTTCCTTTCTCATTAAGAGATAGAGCTAGAGCTTGGCTCCAGTCTCTACCATCCAACTTTGTCACTACGTGGAACAAGTTGAAGAAAGTTTTCTTAGCACGATATTTACCACCTAGTAAGACGGCTATGCTAAGAGCCCAAATAAAAGGGTTTAAACAAAAAGATAACGAAACATTTTTTGAAGCTTGGGAGAGATACAAAGACATGATGAGGCTTTGTCCATATCACGGTCTAGAAGAGTGGTTGATCATCCATACCTTTTACAATGGTCTCTTGTACAACACAAGATTGATAATAGACGTCGCCGCAGGTGGCGCACTGATGGATAAACCCTACAATGAGGCCTATCAACTTATCAAAAGTATGGCCCATAATCATTAGCAGTGGAGAAGCGAAAGAACCTCCATAGAGAAACCTCCAACGAAAGGAGGTATGCACAAAGTAAGTAGTCTTGACCATGTCAATGCTAAGGTAGACGCTCTTACTCCAAAGATAGACAGCTTGACCATAACACCCGCAGCCACCGCGGCTGCCGCATCACCAAACTGCGACATATGCGGAATTCCTGGGCATGCTTCCCCTGAATGTCAACTTTTGACAGGAGTCTCCACAGACCAGGTGAACTATGCTCAAGGAAACCCTTACTCAAACACCTATAACCTAGGTTGGAAGAACCATCCTAACTTTTCATACAAAAACAATAATGCATTGTATGCACCTAACCAGGCACCTATTGTACCACCAGGATGTCACAAAGCTGCCACAAATACTCAAAACGCTCCTAGGAAGTCAAACCTTGAAATAATGATGGAAAACTTCATAACTACCCAAGCCCAAACAAATAAGGATTTCCTAAATCAAAACATACACACTAGTGAGCAAATCAAGCAGCTAGCAAATAAGGTAGACGCTTTAGCCACCCATAACAAAATGTTGGAAACACAAATTTCATAAGTGGCTCAACAACAAGCACCTACTGCTGCTGATGCAGGCATATTTCCTGGACAACCGCGACCAAACCCGAAAGGTCATGCAAATGCTATTATACTACGAAGTGGGACAGAACTAGACGAACCGACCGACCCTAGGATTCAAAACCCAACCATGCACCAAGACCTTGGTAAGGTAACTAAGAAAGAAGACGAACTAGAGGAAGATAAAAGCGAAGAGGCCGTAGAGAAAGAAGAACCTTATGTGCCTCCACCACCATATAAACCTCCAATCCCCTATCCTCAAAGACTCGTTAAATCTAAAAGTATAAGGCAATTTAAAAAATTTGTAGAGCTTCTAAAAGAATTGAATATCACAATACCCTTTACGAAAGTTATCACTCAAAAATGCCTTCATTTGCTAAGTTTCTCAAGGAAATCTTATCTAACAAGAAGAAGATAGAGGATAACGAAACCGTTATACTTACTGTTGAGTGTAGCACCATAATACAAAACAATATGCCTCCTAAGCTGAAAGACACAAAGAGTTTCTCCATACCCTATGTAATCGAAAAGTTTGTCATAGACAAATCACTATGCGAATTAGGAGCCAGTATTAGCTTAATGCCCTTGTCCATATGCGAAAGGCTTAAAATGGGAGAACTAAGACCTACTAGGATGTTCGTACAACTTACGGATCATTCTGTTAAATTTCTCGTAGGTATGTTAGAAAACGTTCTGGTACGCATAGGTCAATTCTATATTCCTACTGATTTCATAATCATGGATATAAAAGAGGATTCCAACATGCCTATCATATTAGGAAGACCATTCCTAGCCACTTCCGGAGCTATTATAGATGTTAAAAAAGGCAAGCTAACCTTTGAAGTTGGTGAGGAAAAAGTCAAATTTAATTTGACGCAATTCTTAAAGGCACCAGCTATAGACGATACATGTTGTCTACTAGATGTTATCGACGAATGTATAAGAGAAATGGAGAATGAACAAACATCATACTCCGAAATACTGAAAATTCCAAGGCCTACTACTTTTGAAGATGAAAATTGGAGTAAGGAATACCAAGATGACAGCCTAAGCGAATGCCTAGCGTTAATGCCCGATCATATGCCTTGCCCAAAGAAACCAACCCTAGAACTTAAAACGCTACCCAAAAATCTAAGGTATGAATTCCTAGACACTGAACTCGAGCGACCTGTAATAGTCAATGCAGACTTAGGGCAGATAGAGACCGAAAAGCTTCTACACGTTTTAAGAAAATATCCAACTACTTTAGGCTACAACATCTCATATCTAAAAGGAATAAGCCTTTCCATATGCATGCATCGCATAATGCTAGAGGAAGACGATAAGACCTCTAGAGAACATCAAAGAAGGATAAATCCTATTCTGAGTGATGTAGTAAAGAAAGAAGTGAAAAAACCTGTTAGAAGCAGGGATTATCTACCCAATATCCGATAGTCAATGGGTCAGTCCAATACATGTCGTACCGAAGAAGGGAGGCGTCACAGTTGATAAGAATAAAAAAGGCGAATCTATAGCACAAAGAATGGTTACTGGAGGTAGAATGTGCATTGATTATAGAAAATTAAACAAAGCCACTCAGAAGGATCATTTTCCTTTACCGTTTATCGATCAAATGCTTAAACGATTAGCTAAGCATTCTCACTTCTGCTATTTAGACGGTTACTCGGGATTTTCCAAATTCCTATTCATCTTGACGACCAAGAGAAAAAGACCTTCACATGTCCCTATGGTACATTCGCCTATCAACGAATGTCATACGGACTGTGTAACGCTCCCGCAACATTCCAAAGATGCATGATGTCAACTTTCGCTAATTTTATAGATGACACCATGGAAGTCTTTATGGACGATTTCTCTGTTTGTGGGAAGATCTTTGAAAGATGTTTATCGAATCTTGAAATGGTACTTAAAAGATGCGTAAAAGTGAACCTCGTGTTAAACTGGGAAAAATGCCATTTCATGGTCCGACAAGGGATTGTACTCGGACACATAGTGTCCGATAAGGGGATTGAAGTTGAGAAGGCTAAAATAGAAGTTATAGAAAACCATCAACCTCTGAAAATTATAAGAGAGATACGAAGCTTCTTAGGACACGCCAGTTTCTACCGGCGATTCATTAATGATTTCTCAAAAATCACCAAACCACTGTCTGGCTTATTGATGAAAGACGCCAAATTCATCTTTGATGACAAATGCCTAGCGGCGTTTGAACAACTGAAAACACCTTTTATCACCACACCTATCATGCAACTACCCGATTGGAGATTACCTTTTGAAATCATGTGTGATGCTATTGACTATGTTGTAGGCGCAGTCTTAGGACAAAGAAGGGATAAGAAACTTCATGCAATATACTACACAAGTAGAACCCTAGACCCTACACAGATGAACTACACCACCACATAAAAGGAACTTTTAGTTGTAGTATTCGCTCTAGATAAATTTCGTTCTTACCTAGTAGAAGCAAAGATAATTATCTATACAGACCATGCTGCAATTAGGTACCTGTTAAATAAAAAGGACGCCAAACCAAGACTCCTGAGGTGGATATTACTACTACAAGAGTTTGACCTAGAAATCAAAGATAAGAGGGGCACTGAGAATGTCGTGGCCGATCACTTGTCAAGAATGGAAGGTATTGAACCTGAATGAGTGCCTATAAACGATGATTTCCCTTACGAACGAATCATAGCCCAACTAGAAAGCAATACAGCTAAATATGCATTAACCTATAAGGATACCAAAACAAACGAGGTAGTGGAAGCAATTTACACTAAAACCACACTGCCATGGTACGCTGACTTCGTCAACTACTTAGCAACTGAGGTGCTTCCACCAGACTTGACTTACCAACAAAAGAAAAAATTCTTCCACGATCTTAAACATTACTATTGGGATGGGCCTCTGCTTTTCAAGAGAGGCGCCGACGGTATCTTTCGTTGATGTGTCCGCGAAGATGAGGTAGAAAATATAATCTCCCACTATCATTCTGCTTCCTATGGAGGACATGCAAGCACCTCGAAGACACACGAGTGGTAATTAGACTCTTTAAGCGCATAATATTCCCTAGATTCGGTGTGCCGAGACTTGTCATCAGTGATGGTGGCTCCCATTTCATTTCAAAGATTTTTGAAAATCTATTACTGAAATATGGAGTCTAGCACCGGTAGCAACACCCTATCACCCACAAACGAGTGGGCAAGTAGAGGTTTCAAACAGAGATATCAAACAAATCTTAGAAAAGACGTTTGCCATCTCTAGGAAAGATTGGTCCTCAAAATTACACAAAGCCGTCTGGGGATATAAGACAACTTATAAGACCCCAATAGGAACCACACCTTTTAAGCTAGTTTATGGAAAATCGTGTCATCTGCCGGTAGAATTAGAACATAAACCATATTGGGCCATTAAGACCCTTAATCTTAATTATACTGCTGTAAGACCCTAATTTTGATCCTAAGATCCCTCATGGCATCATGTTATTGCACAAGTGCATTGCCTCAAGGATCATAGCATGTTTGGCTTCTTAACCCTAGGGTTGGGACTTATTTGAGTTGTTTGAGATCACCAAGCATGCTTGTATTGTATATTATTGCTTTTCTTATTTGATTAGTAACCAAAAGCACAAAAATATGTCACTAACTCTTTTTGTTTTGAAGCTCAAGTGATCATGTGCTCCACAATGCTCTTAGGAGGCTCCTAAGCCCAAATGCAATGGCTAGATGAAGATGAGAAAAAGCATGACAATGGTCCACAAAGTTCCTAATCTTCATATATGTCTCCCAAGTATCTCAATTTTCCAATTTGATCAAGATAACCCAAAGGGCTTGAAGATTATTTCCCAAGGAAACCCTAATTTTACTGTGCTTTGACTGTGCCTTGCCCATGAAGCAATCTCAATCTCTAATCAAATTTAATCAAGGGAATTCCTTTTATTTATCATTTTATGCATATATGAGCCTGTTTGAGGCCCCTCAATCATTTATTCATCAAGATTGGAAGTTTGACCTTGAAAAGTTGACCAGTCAAGTCATCTGACCAAGCTGAGGTTCAATGAGATATAACTTTGATGTGTTTGTCAAATGAAGATGACCCTAAAATAAAACATGTTCCTAATAACCATATTAACAACTTTCATGTTCATCAAAAATCCATTTGAAACTTGGAAGGTCATCATTCATTTCAAAACATTATAGGTCTTTTTGACTGAAACCCTAATTTTAGGTCAACTTACCAAGAGCATATCTTCCTTAATATTTATGATTTTGGGGTTAGACCAAAGTCATTGGAAAGCTTGAGATGTCTACTTCAGATGTTATGTTGGACAAAATTTCATAATCCTAAAATAAATACATGTTATAATGCAAAACATTATAGGTCATCTTGGACCTAATTCATTGAATTTGAAAAAGAACCCAACTTCAAATACCCATAACTTTGTCATAGAAAATCCAAATGATGCAAACTTTGAGTCTAGATTTACCAACTCGAAAATATCTATAACTTTGATGTTGGAGATTTTCTCATTTGAATCTTGTATCATGACGACAGAGGGGTTTGATTAAGCTTACTTTTGGGTTAATTTTTCAAAATGATTTGGACATGTTTTACACTTGGACTTTCCAAGCCAGTTTTGATCAATTTGCACATGCCAAATTATTTTTTCCCAACATGACTTTTGTTCCTTATTTTAAGAGCTTTCCAACCATAACTCACAATAGTCCTTGGGGTCTACCATTTAGGAGATTCGAATTTATTTTCATTTAGGTGCATTTTGGATATTTTATGTTATAACTTGGTATGCAAGCATTTCCCATCCAATGTGCATGACCAAATGCCTTTCATGTGATATCAGCAAGCTTCTTCAGCCATCCATGGGCCTTTCACACGTCCACAAAGGCCCATGCAATCAAATTTCAAATTCTCATGCACATGAGCAAAGTGTGGACTTAGTTACATTCATCTATAAATAAACACCTCATGAGCTTCATTTCACAACCTTTTGGAGATCCCATATGCTGCTGCACTGAAACCATAGCCCTCACTAAAGGAATCAATCACTTTCTTCAATATTTTCGAGCTTGAAATTCAATAACTTTAGCTGAGTTTTAGAGCCAGATTCCTTAGCCTATCATTTCCACTACATTCATAGATCAAGAAGGAGCAAAGATCTTGGAGAATTCGTGGCCAGAAGTTCATCAATTCATAGGTATAAACTCAAACTTTTTGGATCTGAAACTCTTAATTCAATGTAGCTTTCTTGTGTTTTGGTGGTTCTCTGAAGTCCTCATACTTGAGGCAAGCTGTTGATGCATTCAATTTATCATTTCATGAACAATCCGTGTGGACACCATGATTTTCTCCTTCATCTTTCTCTCAATATAGGAAGGTTGAAAGAAATCCATTGGTACAGTGATGATCTACATCACAAGAGCTTTATTTCCATGGCCTTGTTCTTCATTTTTATTGAGATTTGTTTTCTGCAACTTTTGGCCGGAGTTTGTGTGTCTGGCCAGAGAAGACGGTGGTTTCCACCACCACCACCACGTGTGCTTGCTTGTGGCCATTGGATCTTCCTTCCATGATATAATCGTGCGCGTCCGTTTTAATTACTTGCTTTAATTCATTTTGTGGCGCGTTTGACTTATGTGTATCGTATATCCTCGCTTATTTCATTTTTCTTTTTATTTTCTGTTAATTCATTTCATTTTCAAAAATTCATTAAAAATTCATTTGAAGTCAGAAGAATATGAGACCAACTCAAAACATTTTCTTGAAAAATATAGTTTCATATTATGATTTTTAATTATTTTTGTGACTTCATTTGATATTTTTTATGAATTACTTGGTTTTTAATGATTTTAATTCATTTTAAAATACTTTCTGACTTTTAAAAAATACAAAAATATTTTCATAGCATCTATGGATCATGATAAGTCAATAAAAAATAGTCTCAACAATTTCTTGTTTGTTTTGAGATTATTTGAGATTTTAATTCATATTATGCTATTTTTAATTGTTTTTAATTGTTTTTAATTGATTTTAATTACTTTCTGACTTTAAAAATTTATGATAAAATTAGTCAAAATTTGTTTGACTATGTTGAACCTATGAGAATTTAATTGGACTCATTGGAGTTGTTTTGAATTGAATTTGAGCTTTGAATTTGTTTGTTTATTTTTTATTTGTATTTTCTTTTAATTCAAAAAATACCAAAAAAATATCATTGACTTCTTGACTTGTTATCTTCATTTCTCTTCTGTTTGGTGTTGATCAAGGTTGATTTGATTCAACTTTATTCAATTGGAATTGGTTGTTGTCTTCTTACCCCTCCCTTTCATCTTCATCCCTTTCTTTCCATCAATGGCCAATGAGTTAAAGTCTCGAGGTTGGTCTTGACAAATGGAAGTTTAATCTTCTTTGATCCAAACCAAACTCAACTTGATCCATGATCAAGTGATTTATTTTGTGTCAAGGATAGGTTACTTCTTGGTCAAGCAAATAACCAAAAGTCAATACAAGGCTCTTCCCCTTTTGTTTGGCATGGCAAGTTTATGGAGCTTGGCTTACTAGTCATGATCTCTAACTTGTGTTCTTTGCCTATATTCTTATTGACCGGCCTTAGATAGGTGTGACTACTACATTAGTACACTTACGATTGCTTAACATAGCGCTACATTGCCTTATGACAAGCTAACATAACCTTACTAACTACTAACTTTAATTTGAGCTTTTAAATTCTTGTCATTTACTTTTAAGGTCATTTATTTCTTGCTCATTATTCATCTTGCTTTTCATCTTTGCTCACTTAAGCACATATTTTATGTTTATCTCATTTTTCTTTTGCTCATTTGAGCCCATTATTATATATAAATATATTGCTATTTTGTGTTGTTTGTGTTTGTTTTGATGTGAACCGAAATGCAAAAGGAGAAAGGACTTAGAATTAGGATTTACCCATGCTTAAAGGAGTTCAAGAGCAACTAGGCCTCATGCCTTTAGAATGCAAAATATGTTGAAGAGCAACTAGACCTCATGCCTTTAGAATGCTAAAATTCAAAGTTGACCTCAAAGGACTTCTCCTTAAACTTATTCTTTGTCCATTCCCTTTATCATGTTATGAACTTTTTGATGTATGCTTTTGTGTGATAGGAACCTCATCTTAAGATTGTGAAAAGAGGACCATTGTCATGAGTATCCAAGTCAAGAGCCAAGCCAAATGGAGATCCTAGGAGCTTGAATTCAATATTATTGATTGCTTGTTTGTGTGCTAAATCCAAAGGAAAGAAGCATCTTGAGTCATCTCTATGACTTCAAGAAAAGGAACTCCAAGGGTTACCTCTCCCCTCTTATCTTTGTATGCTTTAGGAATAGCCCTTCTCTCTTCTTCCCACTCTAACCAAGCCAAAAATTATTTTCAAAACTTTGACTTTATTTCAAATTAGAAACCTAGGCCTTAGGCCTTTGACTTTTCAAAACCATTTTCATAAATACTCATTGTAAATAAACTTTAATCCAACTTTGACCTCATTTTGTAAATAAACTTAACTTGTAAATATAACTCATTTCAAGTTGTTTTGTGGTTCCAATGGCCACTTGTTAAAAAATTTTCAAAAACATTAGTCATAGGTTTGAGTTATCATAGTGGTTGATGTAAATCTCACCTCATCCTTAGTGTTGGATTATAAGTCTTCCATACTTATTATAGGGTTAACCCCTCACTAGCATGTTGAAGCCTCCCTCACATGGTGGATTGTTGGTTTTGGTTGAGTTTTCTCCCTTTGATAACAAAAGACCTTAAGGCTTTTTATTAAAATCAATTCACCAATCTTTGAGATTTTTACCACGAACTACGAGGTTTTGATCCTCCTTTGTGATGGTACGTAGGCAATGGGTTCATCCATTCAAATAATAAAATTTGTAAATATAATCTATTCTCTTCCCATCCCTCCAATCTTTTGCACAAATCTTTTCACAAATACCAACCTACAACACATATTTGCAAAAAGAGGTTCCCTTAGAGTACTAAGGATGTTTTGGGTGCGTAAAACCTTCCCATTTCATAACCAACCCCCTTACCTAGATCTCTGACATTTTTATTAGTTTTTTATTTGAAAAACTTCTTACTTGGCTTTTGTTCGCTTTTTAGCCTTTCCTTTGGACAAATAAAAGTGTGGTGGCGACTTGAATTGTATGTTGACTTTTGGTTTAGTCAATAAACCTAAAGGTAACGAAAACCCCTCTACAACTGCCACGGGCGAGAAAAGAATATTAGATATCCATGAACTAGAAGAACTTAGATTAAATGTGTATGAGAATGCCAGGATCTATAAAGAAAGAACAAAGAAATGACATGACAATCGCATATCGAGGAAAGAGTTTAAGGAAGGTGACAAAGTACTTCTGCTTAACTCCCGCCTTAGACTCTTTCCAGGAAAACTTCATTCTAGGTGGTCCGAACCCTTCGAAATTACCAAAGTCTTTCCAAATGGAGCGATAGAGATAAAGGGAAAAGCGAGCGAAGCATTTACATTAAACGGGCAGCGTTTGAAACATTACCATAACATTGACAACAATGATTTCATCGCGAATCTAAAGCTTGCAGAGTTGCCCGCTCATTCACCAGATTAACATCTATCCTATTTTTGTCGAGCTTACGACAATAAACAAAGTGCTTGGTGGGAGACAACCCACACTCTATTTTTAACTATTAATTCAACTATCTAAATTTCTGTTTATTACTATTGCTTATTTTTTCCATTTTCTTTCTTTCTTATTTTTCATAAAGTCAATTGGTACCTTTCTTTATTATTGACCATTACTAACTTAATGTTATTATCTACTTAAATTTATCTAGCTATTGACCATCACAATGCAACAAGTAGATTAGATGGATATAGCCTTCAGAGGCAGAGGTCAAAGGAGACGTTTTAAGGCTCTAGCTCAGAGAGAAATGACACTAACCATATACCCTGATGGACGTACTATGACCAAGTTAGGTATAAGAGACAGTGTTATGTTCCTAACTAACCAAATAGGTTGGGACACCTTTGCTATTAAAAGAAAATTTAGTTCATACCGTAGGTTAACTTTAGAATTCCTAAGCTCCCTAGTTTACCTGTCAAACCATGGTATGAAATTTAACAAAGGCCTCATCACCTTTAGGTTGTTCGATATTGAGTATCACAGGATGCCCTAATGGTCCTGATACCTTTACCATTACCCAGGAAGACATGATTGTAGACCTTGAATTATATTACTTTTGGGGTAGAATCACAGGAAACAACACTCTTGAGCCAGGTCTCATGTATTCCGAGAACATCCACAACCCTGCCATTTGTTACTTCCATAAGATCCTAGATCACACCCTATTTGGAAAGGAACAAAACATAACCTTTGTGTCCAAAGACGGACTCTTTATAATGTATTGTGCATCACGGGCCCGACCTGTTAATGTCGCTACGTTTATGATAGCTAATTTGGACCGTATAGCGCAGGATAACCATGGACCAATCTAAGTGGGGGGCTTAGTGACCATGATCGCAAATGCCATTGGACTGAGACAACCACTTATAAGGCTTAACCCTTTAGGTGGGATACGACCAATGAACATCCAATTCTGTTTCAACACTAGTATCATTAAGAACCTAGGCCCATATGTGTTTGAATTTCTAATTAACCGCTAAATAGTACACCTGTTTACCCTGCCAGACCATAGGAGAAGTGTACATGATAGGAACAACTGGCTCTATGATTTGGATGGACCACCAGATGCACCACCTTCTCCTCTAGAGACACCCCAAATCTATGACCACTATGATAACTTTCTCTATGACGCTGAATCACACGTCCCAGTTATACCTGATGCGCCTCCTACCGATCATGTTGCTGCCATCGAAGTTGTCCAAACAGACATTGCCAACCTGAGAGGCGAGCTGAGCACTTTGCACGTGGAATTCCACGACTTTATGGATGTAGTGACAGAGAACCCGAATCACATTTACTAGCACTTATACTCGTTCACTCCTCCTACCAGCAGTCGTCGTAATGACTAATTTATTTGAATATTACCGATTTACTGACATTGATCTTAGATTTTATTTTATGTTTGGAATTTTATTATTGTTTTTACACATTGGGAATTTTATTATCCTTTCCTATCTACCTCATTCTTTGATTTTGCGTTTTAATTTCATTTTACAATATCTTATTTCTAATTCTTACTTATATATATTATGTTGATTTTCTTTTACCTAATTGTACAACTACTATTTAATGTCGGTCAAATTAATTTATCATGCAAAAGATGTGGTCAAAGATAATATGTAGAGGCTAAGAATCTCAAAAGGATCACACATGGGAACACATAACACTGCATGTGGCGCCTTCCACACGCAGGTTGTGGTGCCCATGTGAACATTGTGGCGCCCACCACACACATGAAAAGTCGCGTCAGCTACTACATTAACACTCACGCACAAGCTACTGTACTTTTGTCACATAAATCTTTTAATTCCCTTGTCCCTTGCATGCTAGACATTGTAATAAAGCTTCTTCAACCACTTTCAAATCCTTTGACTGAGGCATTGAAAACCATTAAATAAAATTTATTTCATTCATCAATTTCCAACCTCCATCACCTCTATATAAATCACCAACATAATCTCACAAAACCACACCTCTCATAAGCATAATTCTCCTCTTTCTTGGTATATTCTTACTACATTACACAAGTAGTATGAATTCAGTCATGGCACAAATGAGGGAATATGAAATATTGTTCAGAAACGACGAACCAGGTGAATTGCAGGAAGAGACTTGCACGGCTCTAAGCGCAAGAGAAATCGAATCAACAAGGTACATCGATGAATCCTGCTTAAGAGCCTTAAGAATTCTAGATAGTTTTAATCATATGCTAAACACTTTAATTTTAAATTATTTCCTATCTTTTAAGGACCCGGTTTATGCTCAATTAACACTAGAATTCCTAAGTTTGTTAATTTTTAGTCCCACACCCAACACAAACTGTTCCAGTGGGACTGTCTAGTTTCGTTTGTTCAGCATAGAATATGCTTTTACCTTTGCCCAACTAGCGGACCTGCTACAATTTCCCCATGGGGATGGCGTAGTAAGTGAGATCCTAGATACTTAAGGTTGGCAACGCTCCTTTCAACCATTTTGGAGGGCAATAACAGGTACAGTAACCCATAGTTTTGAGGGAAACAAAACCACTTTAATTCATAATCTGGCTATTCGATATTTCCGTCAAATATTGGCATGCACCATTTTTGGCCGAGCAAACTCTAACGAGGTGAACGAAAAAGAACTCTTTTATCTATTTGCCACTTTTCTGCCACAAAAGATAAATACCGTCCCTTTTATGTTCTCTCACATGCAGACCATTGTCAACGCGAAGAGAGGGCCAATTATTTTTGGAGTTTAATAACCTCAATAGTCAGAGTCCTAGGACTCGAAGAAAAATTCTCCCGGCTAACTCTGCTCCCGCCTCGTGCCATTGACATTGACATGACGAGGAGCATGAAATTGGTAAAACGAAGGTGAGACGGTAAGTTTAACCTAATAATTGCAAATAATGTTTTACAAGATCTCATCCTCCCAAACCCAACTCGCACAGACGTGCGTAACCAGGAAATTATCGCTATATACATGATCCGATACCTAACCAAGTCCCCGCGTACATTCCTGAGAATGTAGCTGCTGGAGGGGACACCGACGAGGATTATATTCCGGAGCAAGTTGCTCCCGCGACTGACACACACCCACACACCACACATATGTCATCTGAAAATGTTGCAGGTACATCATCCAGCCAAAGACCCAGAAGAAGAAATGTGGCATGTAACATCCGAAATTTCATCCGAGATATTAGTAATATTTAGATTATTTAAAACTTTACGGATATATATATTTTCTTTGAATATTTATAAAATAACAAGAGAAAGTGAACTTAATTAAAATTAAGAAGTCGTTCGAATATTCCTAGTGGAAAGATCCATGTCCGTAATTCTAAACGAGTTTAAAAGTGCCAAAAATTATTGAAATATAAATAGTGTACCGTCACATTTTATTTATTACATAAAATACTAATATTTTGGAAAACCATGTTTGCCCCCGTGCACGCTTCAAGAAACGTATTCTATAATTCATTTTTCCTTCAGTACCTAAAATCATAATTGTAAAGGGTCAATTTCCTGATCCATATTGATTCATACTCACCATAAGAAAATATCACAAAATAATAACAAAACTTCACCAATTCAAAATATAAATATTAGTCCTTTCATCCAAAAGATTTTTCTATATCATATGAAATGCAATATGACTTTGGTGACTACATGACACACACAAATGATCCGGATAAATAAAGCTCATTCCAATGGGAAACTGCCACACAGGCTCCTGCCACAAAGGCCGAAAAACGTTAAACTTGCCACAAAGGCCGAAGACGTCAATCTTGCCACAAAGGCTACTTCCACAAAGGCCGAAAACGTCAATCTTGTCACAAAGGCTACTACCATAAAGGCCGAAAGCGTGAACTTGCCCCAAAGGCTTAACACAATGACACCTCTATACATCCTATATGATGCATGTCTCAATAATATAAGAAACCATTCTCCAAAAATACAGGTGATCGGAGACTACCAAAAACTAGTTCTTATCATTATCTATTTTTATTTTCCTTTGATTTTTATAAACTAGTCATCAATAGAGAGATATAATCTACGTAAATTTTAGGACAATATAATTATATTCATAATATCTATACATTTTGTGACAGTATGGTTATATTTATAATATCTACAAATTTTGTGATAATATTATTATATAGGTATCAACTTAATAATATACTACATATCATGTTTTTTCAAAATATATGGTGGCCAAAGTAAAGAATAAATAAACATGCAGCTATCCAAACCAATACCACCAAGATCAAAATGAAACTTCGCACTTAAATAATATACTTCATTCTTATAGATAAATACTTAATAAAACTATCATCATAGGACATATAATACAAATTTTTTGTATTGATTCGTTTTAGTAGAAACTGTAAAATTTCTATAACCAAATTAATAATAATAATTAAGCCATATTTTCTCACACATTTGTTTTTGGTACAAATTGTTTTACTACATCTATTGTATCTCTATGCTCAATCATTTCTCCCTGCCTATTTCATTTTGAGAAGGTTAATATTATCATGGATTAAGATATGACGTCTTGGAATGAGTTCCATTTTTATTAAAAACAAATGAAGAAATCTAACTAGATCATGAGAAAAATGAATAGCTAATACATTACCATACTGGAAAATTTTATATGCATACTAAATTTTAATTGTTTATCAATATATGAAAATATACATATAGCCATTAACATATGGTATCTCATAAACAAGTTACATAGCTAATCAAATGCAAGATAAAAATATAGTGAAAACATAATCAATTAAATTTAAAACAAGATCACCAATATACAACTAATACATGAATCAAATGAATATATATAGTTAGATAACAATACCTCTTTTTGTTTATTTTGATTTTTTTATTAGATAAATGTTTCACTATTATTTTACAACATTGTCCTATGTAGCATGAGTGTATGGGGAAAAAGCTCTTACCTTGTGCGCTTTCTAACTTTGAACGATCAACTACTTAGTACTCCCTTTTATTAAAAATTTCCGTAGAAATGCCCAAGATAAGTGGTAGTAAAAAGAGAGTGATGATTTTGTTTGTGTATTTTTTCTTTTCACATGTGAGATGAGGTGAGTTTGTGAGTATTTATAAGAGTGAAAGTTGGGAAATAAGAGGAATATGAGTGACTCCTAATAAAAGAAGCACTAGAGAAAACTAATCAATTAATTATAAGTTTTAGGATAGTGGAATGTGTATAATATCATTTTATTAAATTAATTCAATATTATTTTATTCTAATTATTCAATTCATAGTGCTCATGACACACTTATCTAGAATTGATCTTTCTCACTCAAATGATATTTCACATTAATTTTCTATACACATGTTATGTATCCTTTTGTTTTCCCAACTCATAATTATCATAATTCATATAATAGCATATGCACTACTTGATTCCTTAAAACTTAAATTAGAAAACAATAAGACACGTATTCTTTTTTTTTTAGACCTATTGAATATATTAATTCAAATTTAATTTATGAAATGCTACTAAAAATAACACATATATTTTTAAATTTTAGATTGTTTATTTTTCCTTAAACTAATAAATTATTTATTCGTTTATTATAGTCACACTAAATTGGATAATTTAAATAAATGGATAAAATATAAGATTTTACTTATTTAAATAGAATAGAGAATTATAATCCTTGCTAAATTAACTATCTTAAGTGATTAAAATATTTGATTTCATTAACTGATAATTTAGTTAAAATAGAGAGTGCAATAAACCACTAAATCAATCACTAAAAAAATATATGGTTCTAATTATTTAATTAATTAAATAGGATATTATGATTAACCATTTAAATAACTAAAGAACTAGATGAGTCTAGTTAATTACTTAAAAGAGAGGGTGTTACAATACTTACCCCCTTAAAATAGTTTCGTCATTAAAACTAAACAGTCGCAAAAAGATCTGGATATAACCTCATCATTTGATCCTCTCGCTCCCATGTAGCATCACCAGTCTTCTGGTTCTAGATTATCTTGACCAATGGAATTTCCTTGCCTCTCAACAATCTAGTTGAACGGTCACCAATACTTATTGGCGAGACCTCAAACGATAAATTATCTTTCAACTGAATGCCATCTGGTGTGATAACGTGTGAAGAATCCGCCATATACTTTCTCAATTGGGACACATGAAATACACTATGAAGGTTGGCCAAATTTGGAGGTAAAGCAATCTCGTATGCTATAGGGCCTACACGCTTAAGGATCTGGAAAGGTCCAATAAACTTAGGGCTAAGTTTCTTTGACTTTAGTGCCCTACCTACACCAGTCGTAGGCGTCACCCATAAAAACACATGATCGCCTTCCTGAAATTCCAAAGGTCTCCTCCGCTGGTTTGCATAACTCTTATGTATGCTCTGGGATGTCTTCATTCTTTCTTGAATTAACCTGATTTTCTCAGTCGTTTGTTGGACTAATTCAAGGCCTACTAAAATGTTTTCAGCATCCTTATACCAACATAATGGAGTCTGACATTTGCGTCCATATAACGCCTCATATGGTGCCATTCCAATGCTTGCATGATAGCTGTTATTATAAGTGAATTTAATAAGTGGTAACAAACTGTCCCAGCTTCCTTGATCATCTAAGACACATGCCCTAAACATGTCTTCTAAGGTCTGAATAGTTCTCTCTGTTTGTCCATCTATCTGAGGATGATAACCAAAACTCAATCTTAGTTTTGTACCCAAAGCCTCTTGCAATTCTCTCCAAAAGTGGGAAGTAAACTTCAGATATCTATCAGACACAATACTAGAAGGTACTCGTGTAGTTTGACAACCTCCGCAATATATATCTCAGCGATTTTGGCGACATTATAATTGGCTCGCACTGGTATAAAATGAGTTGATTTTATCAATCTATCAACAATTACCCATATGGAGTCAAACTTTCTTTGAGTCCTTCTGTAACGCCCCAACAAAGTCCATATAAATGTCGTCCCACTTCCATTGTCGCACATCTAGAGATTGTAATAATCCAACTGGCTTTTGGTGTTCTACATTAGCTTTCTGGCATGTCAAACACGAAGCCACATACTCAGCCACACGTTTCTTCATTCCTGGCCACCAAAATCTCAGTTTCAAGTCTTGATACATTTTGGTCACGTCGGGATGAATGCTCAGATTACGCTTCTGGGCTTCATCCAAAATAGTCTTTCTCAACTCTGTATTATTAGGAACACATACATGCTCATTGCATCGCATTACATTGTCTGGCCCTACTTTGAACTTTGGTGCCTTTCTAATCTCAATCAACTTTCTCTTCTCCTGGATTTCTTCGTCAGCTCCTTGGAAGGCCACGATCTCATTCATCAATTCATTCTCAATAGTGCTCATTCTGCAATGCACTTTATTGGTTGATGAATTCAAGTTCAAATCTAAATCTCGAAACTTCTCAAACAATTCCAATCCTTTCATTGCGATACTCGAGAGGTGAACTCGCTTTCTGCTCAAAGCATCAGCCACTACATTTTCCTTTCCTGGGTGATATTGCAAAGTGAACTCATAATCCTTGATGAATTCCATCCACCTTCTCTGTCTGATGTTAAGCTCCTTCTGGTCAAACAAGTATTTCAAACTCTTATGATCACTGAATACTTCAAAGCTACAACCGTATAGGTAATGTCTCCAGATCTTTAGTGCAAATACTATGGCTGCAAGCTCCAAATCATGTGTGGGATAATTCTTCTCGTGAGTTTTCAGTTGTCTCAAAGCATAAGCCACAACTTTTTTATGTTGCATGAGCACACAACCCAATCCTGGGTAGTGTAAGACCCTAATTTTGTCCCTAAGATCCCTCATGGCATCATATCATATCATATCATTGCCTCAAGGATCATTGTGCACCTTGCCTGCTTCCCTGTGGGTGGGTCATCTTTTGAGAATGGTTTCTTGATCACCAAGCATGTTTAGCATTTGTATATCATTGCTTTTCATTTGTTTACTAACCAAAAGTACAAAAATATTGTCATCTAACCTTGTTACTTGCAGATGAAGCAACATTAGGTCAAGCCAGTCAAAGGCAGTTCATTGAGCAATAGATGGTGGCAATTCTGAAGAATTTGGGCACCATGATCATCCACAAGAGTTCATATGAACCATGAAATCATTTTGAATCAAGATCTCAAGTGGTAGAGGCTTGGATTTCATCTGATCATAGCTAGGTCAACTGAAACCCTAGAAAAGTCAACATCAGTCAACTGTGCATTTAATCATGGATTTGAAGGTGGGAGGTGGTTAGAGAGGCCTCATTCATGTCCATACAAGTCTTATTTAACATTTCAAACATCAACATTGAAGGATTTGAGATCAGATGAACAGTTTCCAAAAATAGTAAGTGACCTATAATTTCAAGCTGCCAAAAATGGAAAGGTCTTCTCCTCAAGATTACATGTCCAAGAAAGCTTCAAATAGCCGGCAGTAATTCTTTTATCCCCAGCGGAACCTTTTTGGGCCTCTACCCAGTAACCGGTAGTTGTAAGTCCTATGTTCCCTCTTCTTGGTGGAATTTGTGGTTATATACCCTTTTCCCCAGCAAGAGTTAATTTGGCCACTACCCCGTATTCGGTAGTCGTAAGTCCTATCTCTTTTCCCATAGCAGAGGTGACCTTTGTGGTTCGATCTGATTGATGGCGGATTGTTATGATGTTGTGTCTTTTCTCCCCAGCGGAGTTTGTGCCTCATGGTACAGGTGGATAATTGTCGGTTGCTAGCAATTTTATCCAGCCAGAGTTTTGGTTTTCTACCCCGTATTCGGTAGTTGTAAACCCTAATTTCGCCCCTTTGCAGAGTTAACCTTGTTGTTCATCCTAACCGATGACGGTTACTCTTTGTGGTTATCTTCATTCAGATTCGATGTTGATATTCCTTCTTTACTTCTGGGCAATTGCCGTATGCTCGAAATTGTATCCCCAGCAAGTCTTCTGGATAATTGCCGTATGCTTGCAATTTTATCTTTTGAAGTCGCCAGTGGGTCCTTTCACCATTTGCTAGTGATTTGTTCCCCGGATTATTGATTGTTTATCAATATATCCCCAGCTAGTCTTTGTGGATAATTGATGTTTATGCAATTCATCCCTGGGTCATTGATTTTTGTATCAATGTATCCCCAGTTGAGTCGCTTTTCATTTACCCGTTTGCTTGGTAATGATTGTTGCTCTCTTTGATTGGTCATCATTATATACCTAGTTTGGTATCCCGATGCCTTTCTTTTCGGTCGATTTATCCTTTGTTAAGCCAGTAACCGGTTGTGGATAATCTTCCATGCGAGTATGTTATCCACGTTCTGACGGTAATGGATAATATATCTCATGCACTCTTCAGTCGAAGCCTTTTGTGTTTCCCCGGTCGAGTAAGATTTGTAATTTCCCTCTTGCGGAATCGAATATTTGTTGTTGGATAATTGCCGGATGCTTGCAATTTATCCTCTTTGAGTTGTCTTTCATTTACCCGTATGCTTGGTAACGATTGTCCCTCTTTTTGGTTGATCACCTATTATATGCCCTAACCGGTATCTCTGGTGTCTCTTCCTTTCGAGTGTATTATTCACGTTCTGACGATAATGAATAATATATCTCCTTCACTCTTTGGTTGGAGTCCTTTGTTGATTTTCCCCCACTTGAGTAAGATTCGTATTCTTTGTAGAATCGAATATCCATCCTTTAACCAGTTTGTGTTTTGGATGATGAGTGTCTTGGCATATATGCCAATTCACGTTTTCGGTAGGTCACCTATTATATACCCAGTAACCGGTATCCCTGGTGTTTCTTACCATGCGAGTATATTGTCTACGTTCTGACGGTAATAGATAATATATCCCATGCGAGTATTCTATCCACGTTCTGACGGTAATGGATATTGTATCTCATGCACTCTTTGGGTTTGTGTCCCCAGTTGAGTAAGATTCGTTTTCCTATTGTGGATTCGAATGTCCATCCTGTAAGTCGATTTGCTTTTTCAAGCCCTCCTTTCGGATGATGAGTGTTTTGGCATATATACCAATTCACGCTTCGGTCGGTCACCTATTATATACCTCGGTATCCCTGGTGTTCCTTCCTGTCTGCTCCCTATTATGACCTCGGTCCCCTGTGGAGTCAGATTTTTCTGAGTTGACGTACCTTTTTAGGTCTGTCTCAGATGTGTTGGTCGATTGATATCTCTCACCCTTATACCGGTCTTTGATATTCATACTTCCTGAGTTTGTTACCCTTATACCGGTAACACCTCATCTTGTTGCTTTTCCCCAGGAGTCTCTTTGTTAGACCTTTCCCGGTGGAGTTTCCTGTTGTGATTTTTACCCTTTTGCTGTATTGGCGTTTTCCCCAATATATGCGATTTTTTCCCCGGCAGGGAGGTCCTTTGTGAATCTTTTCCTGGTCCGAGTCCGGATTTTCATCCGAAGTATCCTTTGTGGATAGTTTGAGTCAGCTTGTGTCTTTCCGATGGATGTATCTTCCTTTGGAAACCCTCTGATCCGCAGTTTGAGTCCTTTACTTCCCCAGTAAAGTCTCCAGTCTGTTTTCTGTTTTCCCCAACTCAGAGTCGTGTCCTGCTCACGCATCTCTTTTTCTTTTATCCCCATAAGAGTCTCCAAGAGAGTCCTGGTAGAGTCTCTGTTCCTGGTGAGTGTATTACTCCGATGGATTGTCTTTTCTTCTGTGTGAACCATATCCCCACAGAGTTTGTGTCTTTTACATGCATACATCTGCATCGTGAGGTCTCTTAGGGACCAAAATCTATCTCATTACTGTTATTTAAGCCCATTCTACCGCGTCGAGATGAAGATTTCTAAACTTCACTTCTCCGGCTAGAATGACCTTAAATAGGGGCATCTGTAAGACCCCAATTTTGTCCCTAAGATCCCTCATGGCATCATATCATATCATATCATATCATTGCCTCAAGGATCATTGTGCACCTTGCCTGCTTCCCTGTGGGTGGGTCATCTTTTGAGAATGGTTTCTTGATCACCAAGCATGTTTAGCATTTGTATATCATTGCTTTTCATTTGTTTACTAACCAAAAGTACAAAAATATTGTCATCCAACCTTGTTACTTGCAGATGAAGCAACATTAGGTCAAGCCAGTCAAAGGCAGTTCATTGAGCAATAGATGGTGGCAATTCTGAAGAATTTGGGCACCATGATCATCCACAAGAGTTCATATGAACCATGACATCATTTTGAATCAAGATCTCAAGTGGTAGAGGCTTGGATTTCATCTGATCATAGCTAGGTCAACTGAAACCCTAGAAAAGTCAACATCAGTCAACTGTGCATTTAATCATGGATTTGAAGGTGGGAGATGGTTAGAGAGGCCTCATTCATGTCCATACAAGTCTCATTTAACATTTCAAACATCAACATTGAAGGATTTGAGATCAGATGAAAAGTTTCCAAAAATAGTAAGTGACCTCTAATTTCAAGCTGTCAAAAATGGAAAGGTCTTCTCCTCAAGATTACATGTCCAATAAATCTTCAAATCAAATTTTGTCCAACATGAAAGATTAATATCTTGCTCTCACCTTTCCAAAAAGTCCTAGAACATCCATTTCTCATTTGTGGTTGAAAAGTTATGATCAAATCATTGTCAAGGAATTTTGAACTTCAAGCTAGCATAACTTTTGAACCAAATGGCCAATTCAAGTGATTCTTTTTGGAGCATTTCACTCTTGATCCCTACTATCATAATCATGCATCATATTTCACAAATTCTCATCAAAAAAATATTGCATTTTTCACTTGAATTAATTTGAATTTTTGGAGGGAAAATATCCATTTGAAAAATATGCATTATTTTCACTTCAAACCAATTTCATATGCATCAAAACAGAATTTGCAATGCATTTCCAAGCCAAATTCGCACTGTTCCATTTCCTAGCATGTGCATGAGGGTATTTTGGCCAAATTGCATAAACATGTCCATTTCACTAATTACTTGCATTGTGGCTAAACATGATTAGTGAACATGATTAACAGAGGGTATATATTCCTAATCATAACAGAAAATCACAACAACAACTTCACAAACTCAGATCTAGAACTTTTCATCTCAAATTTTCTCTCAACTTTTCATTGATTTTCTTCATTTCTTTTGCTTGCTTCTTGTTCTGATCATCATCTGCAAGCATTGTTGAAGTGAATTGAAGCAAGATCTTGCAGAATCCAAGCCAAATCGTGACTGTTGAAGATTGCACACTTCCATGGCAGTTGAAGATTCCATCGAGTTTGAGCATTGTTGAGTTGTTGTCCATCATTCATTCATCTTCCTCAGCACTATAGAGCATCTGTTTTAGCTCCTTCAAGCCAGATTCACACGATTCAAGCTCTGCATCATCAGCAAGGTAAAAATTTGATTGCTCTAATTCTTCCAATTATCATGTGCATCTTGTAGATCGTGGAACATAGGTCATTCTGCACTTTAGATCTCTTGATTTCATCGAGTTTTGAGAAAGTTATGTTGATTTGAATGTTGGTTGATGAAACTTTCTTTGATCGATGCGTTTGATATGATTAGAATTAGGTTAAATCAATGCTGTATTGTTGATGTGTGATGCAAGACGGATCGAATGGTATATATTTCATGAATTTCTGGAATGTTTTGTTCTTGATGAGTATGAACATGATGAACACGTGAAGAACATTAGGGTTTCTATTTCCAGATTCGTTTTGATCCATTCCTGGCCGTGTTTGCATGTGAATTCGTGTTTCTGCGCCATGCGTTGGTCCATGTGTCGACCGCTGGTTGGCCAGCATTTCATTTAAATGAAACGCGGCGTTTTGACCGGGCGCGCAATTTGAATGCAAGCGTGGTTCGATTCCCCGCTCCTTCAAAAATCCAATTGCCTTGTATTTTTCCATGATATGCCTTCCATGTTCACATGCTTATTCCATATGTTTTTTTAATTTTTCTTTCCATTCAAAAAATCATAACTCTAAAAATAATTGTCCAATTCACATGAGATTTTTTGTGCAATGTTCCTTGTAATGTCTACTATTTTATGATGATTTTTCCAGAATTTATGCTCGGTTGGATTTAAAAATTTCCTAGGGTTTGTTCTTGCATGTCATTTATTGCACATTGCTTGCCATTTCTTTTATGAAATCATGATGTTTGATCCAATGAAGCTGAAACTTTACATGCTTAATCTAGACACTTTGATGAGAATTTTGGCTTTGAGTTTGCTATTTTTGCATTTCTGGTTTGTGAGATATGATATGATCATTGGAGATGGGACAATGTGTGTCACACCATTTCTTGTCCAATATGCTGATTTTATTTACCATGCCATATGAACTTTAATTAATCTGATTTTTTGTATGTTGTTTCTTCTGGATGTTAAGTATGATCATGATTTTTTATAGAATTTTTAGGTTCATTTCCAATTTGTTTGAGATTTTCTTTTTCTGATTGGTCAAGATTGGACTTTTGTTGAGTGTTGAACTTCCATGATTTGTGAAATTCTTATGCATTATCATATGAGCTTGAAATTTTACACATGTGTTCTAGACACCTTGAGGTTTGCTATGGCTTTGGTTTGATTCATTTATCATGTGTAGATTCTGTTTTGTGCTTGTGTGAAGTTGATGCATCAATTTGTGCTTCCTTTGAGCTTGTTTTTGCATACCTTGACTTGTTGATTTTAATTGACATGCTTATACTTAGCCAAATGCCATGATTTTTGGTGTGTTGATCCTTTGATGTGTTCTGTTTAGCCATGATTTTTCTTGGGATTTATTGAATTATTTTTTGAGTTGATGTGGATTGATTCATTCTGTTTGGTTCTATGAGCTTTCAATTTACATGCTTTGTACCAAATGCTTTATGAAATGAAATTGGTTGATGCTTTTGATATGAGGCCACTTGGATGATGTTCTAATTTGATTGAGCTTGATTCTTGTCAATTTTCATGTTCTGTTTTAAATTTTTTCCTCATTTTTTGACCCTAGGCTTTGGCCTTAGGGTTTGCCTCTCATGTTTGAAGCTTTGTTTCAGGTTGCACATGCAAGTTACACAATTGATGATGCCTCATCTTGAGAGCATTTGATATTTGCTTTTGATTACTAATGTGTGTTTTGTAGGTTGAAGTTGATTCAATTGGGATTGACTTGTGGCTTATGCCTTTGCCTATATTGGTTGTCTGTTGCATTAACTATTGGTTGATTGTCTGTATAGCATACTAATTGGGTGTGATGTTTTCAGGTACCTTAGTTGCTATAGTTCCTTTGTGAATTTGCTTTTGCTTTGCTTGATAGCTTAAGCATTGAGGTATAACATCTCTTCTTCATGTAATCTGGAAGACCTGGTCTGTTACTTGGCCAGGCACCTGTCTGAAGTCCTCCTTAAGAGGCAATGCTTGTGATTGTTTATCTTTGTCCCCAAGCAGGAAAAGTCCTTTTGATAAGGCAATTGGTAGATAAAAGAGATGTGTAGTCCATCTCCTACTATTCTGTGTGTCTTCCCTTTGCTCACATTACATGTTGTAGCATTGTGGATCTTAACCCAAGATCTATAGAGTCATTAACTTGTGGGGAGAGTTCCAACTTTCTGAACTCCCACACCTTCTATCATTTGATGCTCTCCCTGACCAGGGATAAGAGAAATGAGGCACACCCCTCATATCCTTTCATCTGCTTCACCTTAACCCTCAATGTTAAGGTTAAGAGCACCACTTACCCCATTCCAGTTGACTTCTAAGTCTAACCCTTGCTTGAGCCTAATTGCTTGTATATAGTGGGCGCTATCTGACTTTGTTTGATTGATTGCTTGATTCATTTGTGCATGCTTGCTTGTTTGCCTTTGTGCATTTATCATCATTAATTGCTCATTATTGCATGATCCTCATTTCATATCTTTGTGATTTGTTTGAGTTTGCCCATTGAGGAATCAACAGTAAGACCATTCATTGGCCATTGTTCCTATGATTTGGAAGGGATAAAGTATAAGACCATTTCATTGGCCACTTATGTCCTCGTTGCTTAATGCTTGTGTTTGTTGTTGTATGTGAGGATTCAATTGTAAGACCATGTTGTTGGCATTTGTATTCCTATGATCATCTGTTGGAGATTAGAGTAAGCCCAGATAGATTGGCATCTGACATCCATGTTTTGTTTTGCTTTAGGAGATTGGAATAAGTCCATTTATTGGCATCTGATATCCTTGTTTTGTTTTAGGGGATTGGAATAAGTCCATTTATTGGCATCTGGTATCCGTGTTTGTTTTGTGAGATTGGAATAAGTCCATTTATTGGCATCCGGTATCATTGTTTTGTTTTAAGAGATTGGTGTAAATCCATTGATTGGTATCCGGTATCCGCCTTTGTTTGTGAGATTGGTATAAGTCCATTGATGGCATCCGGTATCACCTTGCTTTTTATCTGCTTACTTGCTTTGTTACCTCATTCCAAAGGACACACTTGAATCATCTTCTATATGATTTCAAGAGGTGAACTTCTAGGAAGTTTTACACTCCATCATCCATATCCCTTTTGTTTCCAAAAAACTCCCTTTTCACATTGTTAATTCCAAAACTTTGAACTATTGTGCAAACATCTTCATGTCTTTTCAAATTAGAAACCTGGACCCTAAGTCCTTGATTTGTCAAACTCCATTTCATAACACTTCTTTGAATCAATTCTAATCATACTTTGACCATACTTTTGTGAATAATCATAATCAATTAACTTCACCCATTCAATTGTTTTGGTGGCTTTGTCCATTGTTGATATGTTTTCATACATTAGCCATAGGTTTCAATTCTCATAGTGGTTGATGTAAATCTCACCACATCCTTAGTGAGTTGATTGTAAGTCTTCCATACTTATTATAGGGTTAACCCCTCACTAGTATGTTGAAGCTATCCTCGCATGATGGATTGTTGGTCTTGGTTGAGTTTTCTCCCATTGGTAATGAAAATCCTTAGCGCTCTTGTTTTAAAATTGAACCCACTCATATTTTGGAAATCTTTTAGCCGAACTACGGCGTTTTGATCCTTACCTTTCATGGAAGGTACGTAGGCAACAGGTTCATCCGTTCAAACACAAAAATAATAACTTGTATATTCTTTGCTCACCTTCCCAATCATGTTTGCACAATATGTCATAAACAAATAAACTTTTTCTTATACAACAAGTGTGAAAAGGGCTCCCTAGGAGTACCTAGGACGTTTTGGGTGCCTAACACCTTCCCATTGCGTAATTAACCCCTTACCCAGATTCTCTGATCTTTTCATTGGTTTTCTATGTGTAAAACTTCTTAGGCTTTTGTTCGCTTTTTAGCCAATCCTTTGGATAAATAAAATTGCGGTGGCGACTCGATTCCTTTGTATGCTTTGCTTTTGATTTAATCAATAAATCATAAAGTGACGAATACACCGCTACAGAAAAATGGCGACTCTGCTGGGGATAACATTAGACCTTCCTTGGTGGTTTTGCCCACTTTTCACCCTTGTTGTATGATATTTGTTTATTTGTTATTTGACATATTTTTGTACAATTTGGGATAACTGTATTGATTGTAATGTTTGAATTGCTTGATATACAATTACTGTTTGCTTTGGTGATCTTTGTGAGATGAGTTCTATACCCGAACTCGAGTGCACTCTAGGATAGGAGAATGGCGTAGTCTTGTTGACTGGTGTGGAGTATTCCTTAACCAGTTGACTTGCGAGTCCATTCACTTGGTGGAGGTCATGTTGGATTAATAATGTCACACAATTTATTTGTGGTTAGGCATTATTCTTTCAATCATGTGCCTTAGAAGCCAAGGACCTTAGTTTACCAAACCCATCTTGGCCTATTTTTAGGACGTAGTGCGGAGGTCGTTCAGATGTCAGATCTGATGCGATTGTTATGTGATACTACACTCATAGGAGTCTCTCTTGAGAATATTTTTGGAATACGAGTATTCGTTCCTCCGATAATATCCGAAAGATGGGATGATGATTATGGGAACCTCTGGTAGAACATGTCTGGCAGGTTTAAACCCTAGTACACTCCCTTTGGGTGGTTCTTAACCGAGACTTCATGCTCGTGACTCTCAGCAAACCCATGATTCATGGTTGAGTCGTTCAAACATCGTTAATATCAATGGAACTTGGGCGTTGATAAGGTGAAAACCATAATCCGCCAAAATGGATGGTTGATATTAAGGATGATTGAGTCGGTTCATGTATTGTTAATATCAATGGAACTTGGGTGTTGATAAGGTGAAAACCATAATCCACCAAAATGGATGATTGATATTAGGGATACAATGAGCTTTCCCATGACCTTTGTCTGGTGTGACTTGCTTGATCCTTGAGTGTGATTGTTGCATTCATGCATTCATTTGCATTCATGTCATCAGAAAAATGAGAAAATTTTCAAGGAACTTAAAGGGTTTATTTGCAAAATTTTCAGACATGGAAAGACCAAAAAGGCATACAAAGAAGTACAGCTTTAGACAGCCCGATGTGAAAGAGTTAAGGAATCTGACATCTTATGTATTAGATCCCTTGGGTTTCAAAGCTCGTTATGGGAAGCTTCTGCCTCTGTTAACTACTCAGGTTGATGAGGGTTTGATGAGTACTCTGGCTCAGTTTTATGATCCTCTGTATCACTGCTTCTCTTTTCCGAACTTCCAGTTGCTGCCTACTTTAGAGGAGTATTCTCATCTTATTGGGATCCCGATTCTGGATCAGGTGCCGTTCAGTGGCTTAGAGAGTATTCTGACTGCTCGAGAGATTGCAAACTTGTTGCACATAGATGAAGCTTTGATTAAAGCTAATCTGACTACCAAAGGCGGAATTCAGGGTCTTCCTTCCGAGTTCCTCATTGCTCAAGCTACCGTTTATGGGAAGGCCATGAGTGAGGATGCCTTTGAGGCTTTATTTGTGCTGCTCATCTATGGGTTGGTCTTATTCCCCAACATCGACAAATTTGTGGATGCGAACGCCATTAGGATCTTATCAGTTCTTAATCCCGTTCCGACTCTGTTGGGTGATGCCTATTTCTCTTTGCATCTGAGGAATGCGAAGGGTGGAGGAGTTATTGTGTGTTGTCTGCCTCTGCTGTATAAGTGGTTTATTTCGCACTTACCGCAGACGGTTGCTTTCAAGGAGAACAAGGGATGTCTACGGTGGTCTTAGAGACTCATGTCTCTCACTAATGATGATATCTCTTGGTATGATCGCGTGTATGATACTGTGCAGATCATTGATTATTGTATCAATGTATCCCCAGTTGAGTCGCTTTTCATTTACCCGTTTGCTTGGTAATGATTGTTGCTCTCTTTGATTGGTCATCATTATATACCTAGTTTGGTATCCCGATGCCTTTCTTTTCGGTCGATTTATCCTTTGTTAACCCAGTAACCGGTTGTGGATAATCTTCCATGCGAGTATGTTATCCACGTTCTGACGGTAATGGATAATATATCTCATGCACTCTTCAGTCGAAGCCTTTTGTGTTTCCCCGGTCGAGTAAGATTTGTAATTTCCCTCTTGCGGAATCGAATATTTGTTGTTGGATAATTGCCGGATGCTTGCAATTTATCCTCTTTGAGTTGTCTTTCATTTACCCGTATGCTTGGTAACGATTGTCCCTCTTTTTGGTTGATCACCTATTATATGCCCTAACCGGTATCTCTGGTGTCTCTTCCTTTCGAGTGTATTATTCACGTTCTGACGATAATGAATAATATATCTCCTTCACTCTTTGGTTGGAGTCCTTTGTTGATTTTCCCCCACTTGAGTAAGATTCGTATTCTTTGTAGAATCGAATATCCATCCTTTAACCAGTTTGTGTTTTGGATGATGAGTGTCTTGGCATATATGCCAATTCACGTTTTCGGTAGGTCACCTATTATATACCCAGTAACCGGTATCCCTGGTGTTTCTTACCATGCGAGTATATTGTCTACGTTCTGACGGTAATAGATAATATATCCCATGCGAGTATTCTATCCACGTTCTGACGGTAATGGATATTGTATCTCATGCACTCTTTGGGTTTGTGTCCCCAGTTGAGTAAGATTCGTTTTCCTATTGTGGATTCGAATGTCCATCCTGTAAGTCGATTTGCTTTTTCAAGCCCTCCTTTCGGATGATGAGTGTTTTGGCATATATACCAATTCACGCTTCGGTCGGTCACCTATTATATACCTCGGTATCCCTGGTGTTCCTTCCTGTCTGCTCCCTATTATGACCTCGGTCCCCTGTGGAGTCAGATTTTTCTGAGTTGACGTACCTTTTTAGGTCTGTCTCAGATGTGTTGGTCGATTGATATCTCTCACCCTTATACCGGTCTTTGATATTCATACTTCCTGAGTTTGTTACCCTTATACCGGTAACACCTCATCTTGTTGCTTTTCCCCAGGAGTCTCTTTGTTAGACCTTTCCCGGTGGAGTTTCCTGTTGTGATTTTTACCCTTTTGCTGTATTGGCGTTTTCCCCAATATATGCGATTTTTTCCCCGGCAGGGAGGTCCTTTGTGAATCTTTTCCTGGTCCGAGTCCGGATTTTCATCCGAAGTATCCTTTGTGGATAGTTTGAGTCAGCTTGTGTCTTTCCGATGGATGTATCTTCCTTTGGAAACCCTCTGATCCGCAGTTTGAGTCCTTTACTTCCCCAGTAAAGTCTCCAGTCTGTTTTCTGTTTTCCCCAACTCAGAGTCGTGTCCTGCTCACGCATCTCTTTTTCTTTTATCCCCATAAGAGTCTCCAAGAGAGTCCTGGTAGAGTCTCTGTTCCTGGTGAGTGTATTACTCCGATGGATTGTCTTTTCTTCTGTGTGAACCATATCCCCACAGAGTTTGTGTCTTTTACATGCATACATCTGCATCGTGAGGTCTCTTAGGGACCAAAATCTATCTCATTACTGTTATTTAAGCCCATTCTACCGCGTCGAGATGAAGATTTCTAAACTTCACTTCTCCGGCTAGAATGACCTTAAATAGGGGCATCTGTAAGACCCCAATTTTGTCCCTAAGATCCCTCATGGCATCATATCATATCATATCATATCATTGCCTCAAGGATCATTGTGCACCTTGCCTGCTTCCCTGTGGGTGGGTCATCTTTTGAGAATGGTTTCTTGATCACCAAGCATGTTTAGCATTTGTATATCATTGCTTTTCATTTGTTTACTAACCAAAAGTACAAAAATATTGTCATCCAACCTTGTTACTTGCAGATGAAGCAACATTAGGTCAAGCCAGTCAAAGGCAGTTCATTGAGCAATAGATGGTGGCAATTCTGAAGAATTTGGGCACCATGATCATCCACAAGAGTTCATATGAACCATGACATCATTTTGAATCAAGATCTCAAGTGGTAGAGGCTTGGATTTCATCTGATCATAGCTAGGTCAACTGAAACCCTAGAAAAGTCAACATCAGTCAACTGTGCATTTAATCATGGATTTGAAGGTGGGAGATGGTTAGAGAGGCCTCATTCATGTCCATACAAGTCTCATTTAACATTTCAAACATCAACATTGAAGGATTTGAGATCAGATGAAAAGTTTCCAAAAATAGTAAGTGACCTCTAATTTCAAGCTGTCAAAAATGGAAAGGTCTTCTCCTCAAGATTACATGTCCAATAAATCTTCAAATCAAATTTTGTCCAACATGAAAGATTAATATCTTGCTCTCACCTTTCCAAAAAGTCCTAGAACATCCATTTCTCATTTGTGGTTGAAAAGTTATGATCAAATCATTGTCAAGGAATTTTGAACTTCAAGCTAGCATAACTTTTGAACCAAATGGCCAATTCAAGTGATTCTTTTTGGAGCATTTCACTCTTGATCCCTACTATCATAATCATGCATCATATTTCACAAATTCTCATCAAAAAAATATTGCATTTTTCACTTGAATTAATTTGAATTTTTGGAGGGAAAATATCCATTTGAAAAATATGCATTATTTTCACTTCAAACCAATTTCATATGCATCAAAACAGAATTTGCAATGCATTTCCAAGCCAAATTCGCACTGTTCCATTTCCTAGCATGTGCATGAGGGTATTTTGGCCAAATTGCATAAACATGTCCATTTCACTAATTACTTGCATTGTGGCTAAACATGATTAGTGAACATGATTAACAGAGGGTATATATTCCTAATCATAACAGAAAATCACAACAACAACTTCACAAACTCAGATCTAGAACTTTTCATCTCAAATTTTCTCTCAACTTTTCATTGATTTTCTTCATTTCTTTTGCTTGCTTCTTGTTCTGATCATCATCTGCAAGCATTGTTGAAGTGAATTGAAGCAAGATCTTGCAGAATCCAAGCCAAATCGTGACTGTTGAAGATTGCACACTTCCATGGCAGTTGAAGATTCCATCGAGTTTGAGCATTGTTGAGTTGTTGTCCATCATTCATTCATCTTCCTCAGCACTATAGAGCATCTGTTTTAGCTCCTTCAAGCCAGATTCACACGATTCAAGCTCTGCATCATCAGCAAGGTAAAAATTCGATTGCTCTAATTCTTCCAATTATCATGTGCATCTTGTAGATCGTGGAACATAGGTCATTCTGCACTTTAGATCTCTTGATTTCATCGAGTTTTGAGAAAGTTATGTTGATTTGAATGTTGGTTGATGAAACTTTCTTTGATCGATGCGTTTGATATGATTAGAATTAGGTTAAATCAATGCTGTATTGTTGATGTGTGATGCAAGACGGATCGAATGGTATATATTTCATGAATTTCTGGAATGTTTTGTTCTTGATGAGTATGAACATGATGAACACGTGAAGAACATTAGGGTTTCTATTTCCAGATTCGTTTTGATCCATTCCTGGCCGTGTTTGCATGTGAATTCGTGTTTCTGCGCCATGCGTTGGTCCATGTGTCGACCGCTGGTTGGCCAGCATTTCATTTAAATGAAACGCGGCGTTTTGACCGGGCGCGCAATTTGAATGCAAGCGTGGTTCGATTCCCCGCTCCTTCAAAAATCCAATTGCCTTGTATTTTTCCATGATATGCCTTCCATGTTCACATGCTTATTCCATATGTTTTTTTAATTTTTCTTTCCATTCAAAAAATCATAACTCTAAAAATAATTGTCCAATTCACATGAGATTTTTTGTGCAATGTTCCTTGTAATGTCTACTATTTTATGATGATTTTTCCAGAATTTATGCTCGGTTGGATTTAAAAATTTCCTAGGGTTTGTTCTTGCATGTCATTTATTGCACATTGCTTGCCATTTCTTTTATGAAATCATGATGTTTGATCCAATGAAGCTGAAACTTTACATGCTTAATCTAGACACTTTGATGAGAATTTTGGCTTTGAGTTTGCTATTTTTGCATTTCTGGTTTGTGAGATATGATATGATCATTGGAGATGGGACAATGTGTGTCACACCATTTCTTGTCCAATATGCTGATTTTATTTACCATGCCATATGAACTTTAATTAATCTGATTTTTTGTATGTTGTTTCTTCTGGATGTTAAGTATGATCATGATTTTTTATAGAATTTTTAGGTTCATTTCCAATTTGTTTGAGATTTTCTTTTTCTGATTGGTCAAGATTGGACTTTTGTTGAGTGTTGAACTTCCATGATTTGTGAAATTCTTATGCATTATCATATGAGCTTGAAATTTTACACATGTGTTCTAGACACCTTGAGGTTTGCTATGGCTTTGGTTTGATTCATTTATCATGTGTAGATTCTGTTTTGTGCTTGTGTGAAGTTGATGCATCAATTTGTGCTTCCTTTGAGCTTGTTTTTGCATACCTTGACTTGTTGATTTTAATTGACATGCTTATACTTAGCCAAATGCCATGATTTTTGGTGTGTTGATCCTTTGATGTGTTCTGTTTAGCCATGATTTTTCTTGGGATTTATTGAATTATTTTTTGAGTTGATGTGGATTGATTCATTCTGTTTGGTTCTATGAGCTTTCAATTTACATGCTTTGTACCAAATGCTTTATGAAATGAAATTGGTTGATGCTTTTGATATGAGGCCACTTGGATGATGTTCTAATTTGATTGAGCTTGATTCTTGTCAATTTTCATGTTCTGTTTTAAATTTTTTCCTCATTTTTTGACCCTAGGCTTTGGCCTTAGGGTTTGCCTCTCATGTTTGAAGCTTTGTTTCAGGTTGCACATGCAAGTTACACAATTGATGATGCCTCATCTTGAGAGCATTTGATATTTGCTTTTGATTACTAATGTGTGTTTTGTAGGTTGAAGTTGATTCAATTGGGATTGACTTGTGGCTTATGCCTTTGCCTATATTGGTTGTCTGTTGCATTAACTATTGGTTGATTGTCTGTATAGCATACTAATTGGGTGTGATGTTTTCAGGTACCTTAGTTGCTATAGTTCCTTTGTGAATTTGCTTTTGCTTTGCTTGATAGCTTAAGCATTGAGGTATAACATCTCTTCTTCATGTAATCTGGAAGACCTGGTCTGTTACTTGGCCAGGCACCTGTCTGAAGTCCTCCTTAAGAGGCAATGCTTGTGATTGTTTATCTTTGTCCCCAAGCAGGAAAAGTCCTTTTGATAAGGCAATTGGTAGATAAAAGAGATGTGTAGTCCATCTCCTACTATTCTGTGTGTCTTCCCTTTGCTCACATTACATGTTGTAGCATTGTGGATCTTAACCCAAGATCTATAGAGTCATTAACTTGTGGGGAGAGTTCCAACTTTCTGAACTCCCACACCTTCTATCATTTGATGCTCTCCCTGACCAGGGATAAGAGAAATGAGGCACACCCCTCATATCCTTTCATCTGCTTCACCTTAACCCTCAATGTTAAGGTTAAGAGCACCACTTACCCCATTCCAGTTGACTTCTAAGTCTAACCCTTGCTTGAGCCTAATTGCTTGTATATAGTGGGCGCTATCTGACTTTGTTTGATTGATTGCTTGATTCATTTGTGCATGCTTGCTTGTTTGCCTTTGTGCATTTATCATCATTAATTGCTCATTATTGCATGATCCTCATTTCATATCTTTGTGATTTGTTTGAGTTTGCCCATTGAGGAATCAACAGTAAGACCATTCATTGGCCATTGTTCCTATGATTTGGAAGGGATAAAGTATAAGACCATTTCATTGGCCACTTATGTCCTCGTTGCTTAATGCTTGTGTTTGTTGTTGTATGTGAGGATTCAATTGTAAGACCATGTTGTTGGCATTTGTATTCCTATGATCATCTGTTGGAGATTAGAGTAAGCCCAGATAGATTGGCATCTGACATCCATGTTTTGTTTTGCTTTAGGAGATTGGAATAAGTCCATTTATTGGCATCTGATATCCTTGTTTTGTTTTAGGAGATTGGAATAAGTCCATTTATTGGCATCTGGTATCCGTGTTTGTTTTGTGAGATTGGAATAAGTCCATTTATTGGCATCCGGTATCATTGTTTTGTTTTAAGAGATTGGTGTAAATCCATTGATTGGTATCCGGTATCCGCCTTTGTTTGTGAGATTGGTATAAGTCCATTGATGGCATCCGGTATCACCTTGCTTTTTATCTGCTTACTTGCTTTGTTACCTCATTCCAAAGGACACACTTGAATCATCTTCTATATGATTTCAAGAGGTGAACTTCTAGGAAGTTTTACACTCCATCATCCATATCCCTTTTGTTTCCAAAAAACTCCCTTTTCACATTGTTAATTCCAAAACTTTGAACTATTGTGCAAACATCTTCATGTCTTTTCAAATTAGAAACCTGGACCCTAAGTCCTTGATTTGTCAAACTCCATTTCATAACACTTCTTTGAATCAATTCTAATCATACTTTGACCATACTTTTGTGAATAATCATAATCAATTAACTTCACCCATTCAATTGTTTTGGTGGCTTTGTCCATTGTTGATATGTTTTCATACATTAGCCATAGGTTTCAATTCTCATAGTGGTTGATGTAAATCTCACCACATCCTTAGTGAGTTGATTGTAAGTCTTCCATACTTATTATAGGGTTAACCCCTCACTAGTATGTTGAAGCTATCCTCGCATGGTGGATTGTTGGTCTTGGTTGAGTTTTCTCCCATTGGTAATGAAAATCCTTAGCGCTCTTGTTTTAAAATTGAACCCACTCATATTTTGGAAATCTTTTAGCCGAACTACGGCGTTTTGATCCTTACCTTTCATGGAAGGTACGTAGGCAACAGGTTCATCCGTTCAAACACAAAAATAATAACTTGTATATTCTTTGCTCACCTTCCCAATCATGTTTGCACAATATGTCATAAACAAATAAACTTTTTCTTATACAACAAGTGTGAAAAGGGCTCCCTAGGAGTACCTAGGACGTTTTGGGTGCCTAACACCTTCCCATTGCGTAATTAACCCCTTACCCAGATTCTCTGATCTTTTCATTGGTTTTCTATGTGTAAAACTTCTTAGGCTTTTGTTCGCTTTTTAGCCAATCCTTTGGATAAATAAAATTGCGGTGGCGACTCGATTCCTTTGTATGCTTTGCTTTTGATTTAATCAATAAATCATAAAGTGACGAATACACCGCTACAGAAAAATGGCGACTCTGCTGGGGATAACATTAGACCTTCCTTGGTGGTTTTGCCCACTTTTCACCCTTGTTGTATGATATTTGTTTATTTGTTATTTGACATATTTTTGTACAATTTGGGATAACTGTATTGATTGTAATGTTTGAATTGCTTGATATACAATTACTGTTTGCTTTGGTGATCTTTGTGAGATGAGTTCTATACCCGAACTCGAGTGCACTCTAGGATAGGAGAATGGCGTAGTCTTGTTGACTGGTGTGGAGTATTCCTTAACCAGTTGACTTGCGAGTCCATTCACTTGGTGGAGGTCATGTTGGATTAATAATGTCACACAAGTTATTTGTGGTTAGGCATTATTCTTTCAATCATGTGCCTTAGAAGCCAAGGACCTTAGTTTACCAAACCCATCTTGGCCTATTTTTAGGACGTAGTGCGGAGGTCGTTCAGATGTCAGATCTGATGCGATTGTTATGTGATACTACACTCATAGGAGTCTCTCTTGAGAATATTTTTGGAATACGAGTATTCGTTCCTCCGATAATATCCGAAAGATGGGATGATGATTATGGGAACCTCTGGTAGAACATGTCTGGCAGGTTTAAACCCTAGTACACTCCCTTTGGGTGGTTCTTAACCGAGACTTCATGCTCGTGACTCTTAGCAAACCCATGATTCATGGTTGAGTCGTTCAAACATCGTTAATATCAATGGAACTTGGGCGTTGATAAGGTGAAAACCATAATCCGCCAAAATGGATGGTTGATATTAAGGATGATTGAGTCGGTTCATGTATTGTTAATATCAATGGAACTTGGGTGTTGATAAGGTGAAAACCATAATCCACCAAAATGGATGATTGATATTAGGGATACAATGAGCTTTCCCATGACCTTTGTCTGGTGTGACTTGCTTGATCCTTGAGTGTGATTGTTGCATTCATGCATTCATTTGCATTCATGTCATCAGAAAAATGAGAAAATTTTCAAGGAACTTAAAGGGTTTATTTGCAAAATTTTCAGACATGGAAAGACCAAAAAGGCATACAAAGAAGTACAGCTTTAGACAGCCCGATGTGAAAGAGTTAAGGAATCTGACATCTTATGTATTAGATCCCTTGGGTTTCAAAGCTCGTTATGGGAAGCTTCTGCCTCTGTTAACTACTCAGGTTGATGAGGGTTTGATGAGTACTCTGGCTCAGTTTTGTGATCCTCTGTATCACTGCTTCTCTTTTCCGAACTTCCAGTTGCTGCCTACTTTAGAGGAGTATTCTCATCTTATTGGGATCCCGATTCTGGATCAGGTGCCGTTCAGTGGCTTAGAGAGTATTCTGACTGCTCGAGAGATTGCAAACTTGTTGCACATAGATGAAGCTTTGATTAAAGCTAATCTGACTACCAAAGGCGGAATTCAGGGTCTTCCTTCCGAGTTCCTCATTGCTCAAGCTACCGTTTATGGGAAGGCCATGAGTGAGGATGCCTTTGAGGCTTTATTTGTGCTGCTCATCTATGGGTTGGTCTTATTCCCCAACATCGACAAATTTGTGGATGCGAACGCCATTAGGATCTTATCAGTTCTTAATCCCGTTCCGACTCTGTTGGGTGATGCCTATTTCTCTTTGCATCTGAGGAATGCGAAGGGTGGAGGAGTTATTGTGTGTTGTCTGCCTCTGCTGTATAAGTGGTTTATTTCGCACTTACCGCAGACGGTTGCTTTCAAGGAGAACAAGGGATGTCTACGGTGGTCTTAGAGACTCATGTCTCTCACTAATGATGATATCTCTTGGTATGATCGCGTGTATGATACTGTGCAGATCATTGATTATTGTGGTGAATTCCCTAATGTGCCTCTTCTTGGTATATGTGGTGGGATCAGCTACAATCCTATCTTAGCACGTCGTCAGCTTGGGTTCCCCCTAAAGGATAAACCTCATAACATTCTGTTAAAAGGTGTATTCTTTCAGGAGGGTAAAGATCCCCAAGGCCTGAAAGCCAGATTTGTCCGCGCTTGGCGCAAGATCTGCAAGAAGAGTATGAACGAATTAGGTCTGAAGAATTGCATTGCTTTGGAGCCTTATACCTCTTGGGTCAGAAAGAGAGCTTCTGAATATCTGATGCCTTATGATCATCCGAGACCTACACCATTGGATGTGGCTGGGCCTTCAACCCTCCCCATCCAAGATGTAGAGGAGTTGAGAGAAGAAGACCTTTCGCGTGCTTGGATCCGTGAAAGAGAGGAATTACTTCAACAGCTGAAGGAGAAGGACGCTCTGATTGAGTTTCTCGAGCATCAGGTGATCGACGATCCGAATGATACTTGGACTTCTCTGCTTCCTCAGTCTTCCAAGTTCTGGAAGAGGAAGTACGACCGATTCGTGAAGGAGAAAGCGGACATGGAAGCAGCCTATGAGAGAGAGATCAAGAAGCTGTGTGCATCTCGTCTTCCAGCATCCCGAGCTTCTAGGGATCCATAGGATGTTTATTTTCCTTTTCCCTTGTAATAATCAAATGCTGTACTTCTTTGTTCAAAATATATTAAATGAGATCTTTTCCATATGAGATCAAAATGCTTTAAATGATCAAAAATTGAAAATAAATGCCCTAAAAGTTCCTTGAAAATAAAATAAAGCATATGCACGAACATTGCATGCATCATTTTGCATAAGCAGGTGTCGTTCTTGGTCTTCTTGTCTGTGGCCTAACTCTGTGCTCTTCATTTATTTTGAAGACAAGCTGACTCACCAGTACTATACCAGAGCCAATTCTGCCAGAGTAATGGATCAGTTGGAACAAGAGAACCGTGAATTGAAGGAAGAGGTCGCCAGACTTGGCGCTTTGATGGAGCAACTCCTTGCTGCCCAGAATCAACCTGCTCAACCGCCTGCAACTCCTGTCCAGAGGACGGTTATTTCAGAGATTGTAGCTCCGACTGTGCCAGCTGCCAGTGCTCATTTCGCGCCTCACGCTATGCCAGCCGGGTTTCCTTGGGGAATGCCTCCGGGTTTTATGCCAGATATTCCTGCTCCAACTTTTGCTTCCATGCCGGCATCTAGCCCGGTCCCTGTTGCTGCTCCTCCTGTCGTGCATACCATTCCTAGGGTAGACGACACCATCTATCATTCTGAGCCGTCTGAGGGCCCAGATGTTAATGAGAAGATGGAGGCTATGAATGATCAATTCCTTGAGCTGCGAAAGGAATTGAAGACTCTCAGAGGGAAAGATCTGTTTGGCAAGTCCGTTGCTGAGCTTTGCCTTGTTCCCGATGTTAAGATTCCAATCAAATTCAAAGTGCCTGACTTTGAAAAGTATAAGGGGAACACCTGCCCTCTTGCTCATCTGGTCATGTACGCCAGAAAGATGTCTACACAAACAGATAATGATCAGCTTCTGATCCATTATTTCCAGGTTAGTTTGTCCGGTGCGGCTCTTCGCTGGTATATGAGCCTGGATAGTACAAACATCCGATCCTTCAATGATCTTGGCGAAGCCTTCGTCAAGCAGTACAAATACAACGTTGATATGGCGCTTGACCGTGATCAACTCAGGGCCATGTCCCAGAAGGATAAAGAGACATTCAAGGAGTATGCCCAGAGGTGGCGAGAGCTGGCAGCTCAGATTACTCCTCCGCTAGAAGAAAAAGAGATGACTAAGATCTTCCTGAAGACTCTTAGTTCTTTTTATTACGAGCGGATGGTAGCAAGTGCTCCCTCTGATTTCACCGAGATGGTGAACATGGGGATGCGTCTTGAAGAAGGAGTCCGTGAAGGACGTTTGGCTAAAGATGAGAGCTCTTCTAAACGGTATGGGGCATTTAAGAAGAAGGATGGGGAAGCACATGCTGTGCAATCCCATGCCAAATCCAGAAGACCCTCTGTTCAGAGGAAGCCTGCACGCCGTGCAAATAATCAGCACCAGGTGGCTCATATAGCACCTGTTTTCAGGGATAACGCTCAATATCAGCAGCCTCAGCAGCATCAGCATCAACAACCGTAATATCAGCAGCAACACCGTCCACAGCAACAGGCATACCATCCTCGTGGCAGCACTACCAACCAGGCTAATCTGAACTATGATAGGAAGAAGATCAGTTTCGATCCGATTCCTATGTCATACGCCGAGTTGTATCCTTCCTTGTTGGAGAGGAAGCTGGTTACTCCCAGGGACCCTCCTGCTGTGCCTGCAAATCCTCAGTGGTGGTATAAGCCAGACTAACACTGTGTGTATCACTCCGGTGCTCCGGGTCATAATATCGAGAACTGCTATCCATTGAAGACTAAGGTGCAAGACCTTATGAGGTGCGGTATCCTAAGCTTCGAGGACTCAGGCCCCAACGTTACAAAGAACCCATTGCCCGAGCATGGGAAATCTGTGAATATGGTCCAGGGGTGTCCTGGGAAATACAAAGTCAAATATGTGAGTCATATTAGACAGTCATTGGTCGAATTACATCGTTTGTTGTGTCAATACAGCCATATGGAGCATGACCATGATAGATGCCGCATCTGTTCGGTTAACCGTCTGGGTTGTCGCCAAGTGCGAAGAGAGCTTCAAGAGCTGTTAGACGAAGGAACCATAGAGATTCTTCAGAATCGCAACGTTGATGAAGATGAACCAGAAGTGAATGTTATATCTCCTGTGTTCAAGCTGCCTGAGCCTGTTGTTGTCCGTTATGGTGGCAGCAAGCCGAAGGTCTCTCCTTCTCTAACAATTAAGCCTGCAGGCCCCGTGCCTTATTCCTCGGATAGAGCTGTGTCGTTCAGATATAACCCCGTTACTGTTGAAGATGGGAGAAAAGTGTCGTTGCCTTCTACCTCTGTCACCAATATTGCGGATGTAAGTGGGTTGACCCGGAGTGGTCGTGTATTCTCTGCGCCTAAGCCTCAGGCTAAGGTTGTGGCTTCTGATACTGTTGAGCGTCCAGTTGGGACGACTGTTAATGTTCAGAATCCGGCACCTGTTGCCAAACCCTCCTCTGTACAAAAGACTCCTGATTCTTCGGTTGGCCCGAGTGGCATTGTGAATGAAGAATGTGATGAGATGCTGAGGCTCATCAAAAAGAGTGAGTACAATGTTGTAGACCAGCTTCTACAAACGCCTTCCAAGATCTTCGTTTTATCTCTGCTGCTGAATTCAGAACCCCATAGGGAAGCTCTGCAGAAAGTTTTGGATCTGGCCTATGTTGATCACGATGTCACTGTAGAACAATTTGATGGTATTGTTGCAAACATCACTGCTTGCAACACATTGAGTTTCTGTGACGCTGATCTCCCTGAGGAGGGAAGAGACCACAACATGGCTTTACACATTTCTATGAATTGCAAGTCGGATGCCATGTCCAACGTGCTGGTAGACACTGGATCATCTTTGAATGTATTGCCAAAGACCACACTCTCTCGATTGTAATATCAAGGTCCTCCTATGAGGCAGAGTGGTGTTGTTGTGAAAGCTTTTGATGGGTCACGTAAGACTGTAATTGGGGAAGTTGATCTCCCAATCAAGATTGGACCTAGTGATTTCCAAGTTACCTTCTAGGTAATGGATATCCACCCATCATATAGCTGTCTCCTTGGTAGACCATGGATTCACGAGGCTGGCGCCGTGACATCCACCCTACACCAGAAGCTGAAATTCGTTAAGAATAAGAAACTAGTTGTGGTAGGGGGAGAAAAGGCTCTCCTGGTTAGCCACATGTCTTCTTTCTCGTATATTGACGCTGAGGATGAAGTTGGAACTCCGTTCCAAGCTTTATCTATTGATGAACCAATTGAGAAGAAGTTTCCTTCATTTGCTTCCTACCGTGATGCAAAGCTGACCATTGAATGTGGTGCAGTTGCTGGTTTGGGGAAGATGATTGAGCTTGAAGACAACAGATCCCGGGCTGGCATTGGCTATTCCTCTGGGGCATTCAACGAGCATGGTTTGTTCAAGAGTGTGGGTTTCATCCATGCTGATCAGCCTGAAGAGGTTGCTGCTATCTTGGAAGAGGATGCAGAGGATCTGAGCAACTTCATCATACCTGGTGGGGTCTGCCATAATTGGGTCGCTGTAGATGTTCCTACAGTCATCCATAGATCAGAGTAATTGTTCACTTTGTTCAAAACCCTTCTCCCATGCCAAAAGGAGAAGTGATGACATTGTTGGCAGCATTTATACAATGATATTTTCATTCAATTAATGCATTGTTAGACATTTGTTTTTCCATTTGTTTTCACTTTTTGCTTTTTGCATGAAATCAGTGATCACAAAAAACCCATAAAAACAAGAATAAAAGCAAACATTTTTCATCTGCATAATGATTTGCTTGTTTAAATTCTAAAGTTTTTATTAACCAAAATCATTATGCAGGTTGATTCTAAAACCCATTGAACACAATGATCCAACGTCATCTCCCAATTTTGAATTCCCTGTATTTGAGGCAGAGGAAGATGATGTTGAAGGGATTCCTGATGAGATTACCCGTCTCCTTGAGCACGAGAAGAAGATCATTCAGCCGCATCTTGAAGATTTGGAAACAGTCAACTTGGGGTCTGAGGATTGTGTTCGTATGGTGAAGATTGGGGCACTTCTTGAAGAGTTTGTCAAGAAGAGGTTGATCAGTTTGCTACGAGAATATTTCGATATCTTCGCTTGGTCATATGAAGACATGTCGGGTCTAGATACAGATATTGTGCAACATTTCCTGCCTTTGAAGCCTGAGTGCGTGCCTGTGAAGCAGAAGCTCAGAAGAACTCATCCAGATATGGCAGTAAAGATCAAAGAGGAAGTTCAGAAGCAAATTGATGCGGGATTTCTGGTGACTTCTACATATCCTCAATGGGTGGCCAACATTGTGCCTGTGCCTAAGAAGGACGGAAAAGTCCGTATGTGTGTTGATTACAGAGATTTGAATAAAGCTAGTCCTAAAGATGATTTTCCTCTACCACACATTGATATGTTGGTAGACAATACAGCTAAATTCAAAGTCTTTTCCTTTATGGACGGATTTTCCGGATATAATCAAATCAAGATGGCACCCGAGGATATGGAGAAGACAACATTCATCACACCTTGGGGAACATTCTGTTATCGAGTGATGCCCTTCGGTTTGAAGAACGCCGGAGCCACGTATCAACGAGCTATGACTAGCTTGTTTCATGATATGATGCACAAGGAGATAGAGGTCTATGTTGATGATATGATTGCTAAGTCCCGAACGGAAGTTGAACATGTTGAACATTTGTTGAAGCTTTTTCAGCGTTTGAGGAAGTTTAGACTTCGTCTGAATCCGAACAAATGTACATTTGGAGTCCGTTCCGGCAAGTTGTTGGGTTTTGTTGTCAGCGAAAGAGGTATTGAAGTTGATCCTGCAAAGGTCAAAGCAATACAAGAGATGCCTGCACCCAAAACTGAGAAGCAAGTCCGAGGTTTTCTTGACCGCTTGAACTATATTTCCAGATTTATATCCCACATGACTGCCACATGTGCGCCGATATTCAAGCTCCTCCGGAAAGATCAATCTCATGATTGGACCGAGGATTGCCAGAAAGCTTTCGACAGTATCAAAGAGTATCTGTCTGAACCTCCGATCTTGTCTCTGCCTGTGGAAGGAAGACCTCTGATTATGTATCTGACTGTGCTTGAAGACTCGATGGATTGTGTACTCGGTCAGCAAGATGAATCAGGGAAGAAAGAATCTGCTATCTACTACCTCAGTAAGAAGTTTACTGATTGTGAGTCTCGGTACTCAATGCTTGAGAAGACGTGATGTGCTTTGGCTTGGGCTGCTAAGCGTTTGCGCCAGTACATGATAAATCATACCACTTGGTTGATATCCAGAATGGATCCAATTAAGTATATCTTTGAGAAGCCTACTTTAACTGGGAGGATTGTCCATTGGCAGATGTTGTTGTCTGAGTATGATATCGAGTATCGAGCTCAGAAAGCTATCAAAGGTAGTATCTTGGCTGACCATCTAGCGCACCAGCCGATTGAAGATCATCAGTCTGTTCAGTACGACTTCCCAGATGAGGAGATTCTGTATTTGAAAATGAAAGATTGTGATGAGCCTACACTTGATGAAGGTCCAGAACCTGGTTCCAGATGGACGATGGTGTTTAATGGCGCTGTAAATCAGTACGGAAATGGTATTGGGGCAGTAATCATTACTCCTCATGGCACACATATTCCGCTTACAGCAAGGCTAACTTTCAAATGCACGAATAATATGGCTGAGTATGAGGCCTGTATTATGGGATTGGAAGAATGCATTGATTTGAGAATCAAGCACCTCGATGTGTATGGTGATTCGGCCCTAGTTGTTAATCAGATTAAGGGTGAATGGGAGACGAATCCGCCAGGTCTCATTCCGTACAAAGATTATGCGAGGAGGATTTCAACGTTCTTCACAGAAGTTAATTTTCATCATATTCCTCGAGAGGATAATCGGATGGCAGATGCTCTTGCTACGCTTGCTTCCATGATTGTTGTGAAATATTGGAATGAAATTCCCAACATTGCTGTGATGCGCTTGGATAGACCAGCTCACGTATTTGCAGTTGAAGAAGTGAATGATGACAAGCCTTGGTATTTTGATATCAAGAATTTCCTCCAGAACCAGGTATACCCGCCTGGGGCATCTGTGAAAGATAGGAAAACTTTGAGAAGGTTGTCAGGCAGTTTCTACCTCAGTGGTGAAGTGATGTACAAGAGAAATTTTGACATGGTTTTGCTCAGATGCATGGATAGACACGAAGCAAACCTGTTAATGATTGAGGTCCATGAGGGTTCATTTGGTACTCATTCCAATGGACATGCCATGGCTAGAAAGATGTTGAGAGCGGGCTACTATTGGCTGACAATGGAGTCTGACTGTTGCAAATATGTGAAGAAATGCCACAAGTGTCAGATTTATGCGGATAAGATTCATATTCCTCCGACACTTCTGAATGTGATTTCATCACCATGGCCTTTCTCTATGTGGGGAATTGACATGATCGGCATGATTGAACCGAAAGTGTCCAATGGACACAGGTTTATTCTCGTAGCAATTGATTACTTCACCAAATGGGTTGAAGCCGCTTCGTATGCGAATGTGACCAGGCAGGTGGTTGTGAAGTTTATCAAGAACCAGCTGATTTTCCATTATGGTGTGCCAGATAAGATCATTACTGATAATGGATCTAATCTGAATAACAAGATGATGGATGAGTTGTGCGCTGAATTCAAGATTGCACACCATAATTCTTCTCCCTATAGACCTAAGATGAATGGGGCTGTTGAAGCTGCTAATAAGAATATTAAGAAGATTATCCAGAAGACGACAGTTACGTACAAAGATTGGCATGAGATGCTGCCATTTGCTTTGCATGGTTATCGTACATCTGTCCGCACTTCAACAGGGGCAACCCCTTTCTCTCTTGTTTACGGCATGGAGGCTGTTCTCCCAGTAGAGGTGGATATCCCATCAATTAGAGTCTTGATGGAATCCAAGTTGACTGATGCTAAATGGATTCAGAGTCGTTACGACCAACTGAATTTGATCGAAGAGAAGCGATTGACTGCCATGTGCCATGGTCAGTTGTATCAGCAGAGAATGAAGAAAGCATTCGATAAGAAGGTCAAGCCTCGCGTGTTCCGAGAAGGTGACCTCGTGCTCAAGAAAGTCTTGTCTTTCGTGCCCGATTCAAGGGGCAAGTGGACTCCAAACTACGAGGGTCCATATGTTGTTAAGAGAGCCTTTTCAGGCGGAGCTCTGATGCTTACAACAATGGATGGGGAGGATTTCACTCGTCCTGTGAATTCAGATGCAGTCAAGAAATACTTTGCCTAAAAAAAAGGTATATGCAAATGAAAAACAGAATAGCTCGCTAAGTTGAAAACCCGAAAGGGCGGCTTAGGCAAAAATGAGCGTCTCGGTAGAGAACCCGCAAGGGTGATCCAGGCAAAAGTTAGAGACTTGAAAAAAAAGGATATATTTGCATCCCGCTAGATTGTGTACCTCACCCTAGGGCAATCTAGGCAAAAATTAGGGATTTGGCAAGTAACTGCATCATGACAAGACTTTCTGTTCCACAACTGTCTTTTCGTCAGAGGTTCTCGATTCGTCGTCGACTAAAGCTTCGAATACATCGAGATTCAAATTGGTAGAGAAAGGATCATTATGTTCAATGTAGCCCTCTTCCAATATATATCACTGATTTCAAATTTGTACCGATCTATGGAGTCTTGCCATTTTCAGGCTACCATTCCATCAAATCAATTTGAGCTTTTTATCCAATTATTTGCACTCTTATTTGTTTCAATTCAACAAATGTTTGCATGATTTAATTGATAAAATGTCATTGTTTTAAATAAGTAAATTTTTCAAATTGTTGTTTTAAACAAAGTGAATATTCACAATGATGAAAGGATACTCAAGAATTTCTCAGTGCTCTCCCGAGGGTGGCATGATTTCCCACAGGTAAGACATTTGTTCATATTCCTGGCATTGGTTGTATCCTATCTCTCCTGCTTTCTGTTGTAGGGGTTGTTCCCCAAGCAGAGCTTTTGTAGGGGTTGTTCCCCAAGCAGAGCTTTTGTTGGGGTTGTTCCCCTAAGCAAAGATGTTGTTGAAGACTTCGTTTTCTTCTCCAGCAGTTTCTCCCCAGTGCAGTCGCTAGCAGAGTTGTGATTCTCGCCTCAGCATGGTGGCTTTCTTTTTGAAGATTTAGTGGTTGGTGGATTAATATCCCGGTACTTTACCGCTTTCCCCAACATTGTCGCAAGAAGGGTTGTTGCTATCTTTCCTCAGCACAGTCGCTAGTGGAATCTGCGATATATCCCCAGAGCAGAGTGCTTGTGGAAGATTCCGTTTGCTCCAGCAGTACCCTCTTCCCCGGCCAAGTCGCCAGCGGAGTTGCTATTTCCCCATCAGTGCGCTTATCCCTTCAGCAGAGCGGTGATTGTGTTCCTCCTCAGCAGTTGTGGATGTTCTCCTCAGAAGAGTTAGCATTTAGTGGTTGATTCCCCAGCTCTCTTCCATATCCCCAGTGGGTCCCTCAGTGGATTTCCCCAGTGGAGCCGTCAGCAGAGTTGTGGTTTGGAGGATTGTATTGTTGCAAAATCCCCATTAGAGTTGGTATCCCCAACAGAATCAGGATTGTATCTGTGATATCCCCTCAGAGCCTCCAGAGCTGGTATCCTTGGCAGAGCTGATTTTGTGGCAGTTTATGCTTGTTGAAACCTCTGTTCCCCAGTAGGGTTGGCTGGTGGTCTATCATCCAGAGATTGGGCTGATTTCCTGATTGCTTTGATCCTCAGTAGAGTGGCTTATGGCGGAATCTACTTGTCTGATATGTTTCCTTCAGTGGGTGTATTCCCGATGGAATGGATATTTGTGTTCTCCCCAGGTAGAGTTGCTTGTGCAGTAGATTCTACATGGATGATTTGTTTTCCCTCAGTGGGTTGTTCCCCAGTGGAGTTGTATGGATTTGCTTTCGTAGCAGTTCTCGCTTGTGCAGTGAACTTTTGATGCTGAGGATTCCCCTGCAGATATCTCGGGACTTCTCCATTCCCCAACAGATTTGTCGTTGTGGCCGTTGTTGCCTGTTGTGACTTTCTGTTTGCTCCAGTTGGGTTGTAGTTGATCCATTACTCAGAGATTGTGTGATGTCTTGATATCTCTAATCTTTTGCCTCCCCGCAGATCTTTGCTGTTCGGCATATGGATCTCCAGCAGATTGGCTTTCCAGTTGGTGTTTCCTGGAAGTGTAGTACCGGGCGTTTGATTCCTGGACTCTGTTTGTGTTAGATATGTCTGCTTTGTCAGCATTCATCAAACATAAATCACACATAGTCATGCATAATCATAAACATTCGGATATTCATGTTGCATTTTTTGCCATATATCTCTTGATTGTTGTCTCTTGTTATGGGTGATATAGATCTCTTTATAGATCTTCCCAAGCAGATGTCGGGTGTATAAATCTCTCCATATAGAGTCAGCCCCATAAGCAGAAAGTGTCTGTCTTTCCTTATGCAGTTCCCCACTGAGATTATCCTTGTGGATGACGGTTTCTTCCGTTTCCTCCCAACATATATATTGGGAGGGATTTTCCTATTGAGTTATATCCTCATAGGATGAGTTTTGATTCAGTCTGTCTCTTCGGTTTAATCCCGAATTGGCATTTGTCAACTGTTTCTTTTCCTTCCCTGTGGAATAAGTGAATAATTGCCCAATAGCCGGCAGTAATTCTTTTATCCCCAGCGGAACCTTTTTGGGCCTCTACCCAGTAACCGGTAGTTGTAAGTCCTGTGTTCCCTCTTCTTGGTGGAATTTGTGGTTATATACCCTTTTCCCCAGCAAGAGTTAATTTGGCCACTACCCCGTATTCGGTAGTCGTAAGTCCTATCTCTTTTCCCATAGCAGAGGTGACCTTTGTGGTTCGATCTGATTGATGGCGGATTGTTATGATGTTGTGTCTTTGCTCCCCAGCGGAGTTTGTGCCTCATGGTACAGGTGGATAATTGTCGGTTGCTAGCAATTTTATCCAGCCAGAGTTTTGGTTTTCTACCCCGTATTCGGTAGTTGTAAACCCTAATTTCGCCCCTTTGCAGAGTTAACCTTGTTGTTCATCCTAACCGATGACGGTTACTCTTTGTGGTTATCTTCATTCAGATTCGATGTTGATATTCCTTCTTTACTTCTGGGCAATTGTCGTATGCTCGCAATTGTATCCCCAGCAAGTCTTCTGGATAATTGTCGTATGCTTGCAATTTTATCTTTTGAAGTCGCCAGTGGGTCCTTTCACCGTTTGCTAGTGATTTGTTCCCCGGATTATTGATTGTTTATCAATATATCCCCAGCTAGTCTTTGTGGATAATTGATGTTTATGCAATTCATCCCTGGGTCATTGATTTTTGTATCAATGTATCCCCAGTTGAGTCGCTTTTCATTTACCCGTTTGCTTGGTAATGATTGTTGCTCCCTTTGATTGGTCATCATTATATACCTAGTTTGGTATCCCGATGCCTTTCTTTTCGCTCGATTTATCCTTTGTTAACCCAGTAACCGGTTGTGGATAATCTTCCATGCGAGTATGTTATCCACGTTCTGACGGTAATGGATAATATATCTCATGCACTCTTCAGTCGAAGCCTTTTGTGTTTCCCCGGTCGAGTAAGATTTGTAATTTCCCTTTTGCGGAATCGAATATTTGTTGTTGGATAATTGCCGGATGCTTGCAATTTATCCTCTTTGAGTTGTCTTTCGTTTACCCGTATGCTTGGTAACGATTGTCCCTCTTTTTGGTTGATCACCTATTATATGCCCTAACTGGTATCTCTGGTGTCTCTTCCTTTCGAGTGTATTATTCACGTTCTGACGATAATGAATAATATATCTCCTTCACTCTTTGGTTGGAGTCCTTTGTTGATTTTCCCCCACTTGAGTAAGATTCGTATTCTTTGTAGAATCGAATATCCATCCTTTAACCAGTTTGTGTTTTGGATGATGAGTGTCTTGGCATATATGCCAATTCACGTTTTCGGTAGGTCACCTATTATATACCCAGTAACCGGTATCCCTGGTGTTTCTTACCATGCGAGTATATTGTCTACGTTCTGACAGTAATAGATAATATATCCCATGCGAGTATTCTATCCACGTTCTGACGGTAATGGATATTGTATCTCATGCACTCTTTGGGTTTGTGTCCCCAGTTGAGTAAGATTCGTTTTCCTATTGTGGATTCGAATGTCCATCCTGTAAGTCGATTTGCTTTTTCAAGCCCTCCTTTCGGATGATGAGTGTTTTGGCATATATACCAATTCACGCTTCGGTCGGTCACCTATTATATACCTCGGTATCCCTGGTGTTCCTTCCTGTCTGCTCCCTATTATGACCTCGGTCCCCTGTGGAGTCAGATTTTTCTGAGTTGACGTACCTTTTTAGGTCTGTCTCAGATGTGTTGGTCGATTGATATCTCTCACCCTTATACCGGTCTTTGATATTCATACTTCCTGAGTTTGTTACCCTTATACCGGTAACACCTCATCTTGTTGCTTTTCCCCAGGAGTCTCTTTGTTAGACCTTTCCCGGTGGAGTTTCCTGTTGTGATTTTTACCCTTTTGCTGTATTGGCGTTTTCCCCAATATATGCGATTTTTTCCCCGGCAGGGAGGTCCTTTGTGAATCTTTTCCTGGTCCGAGTCCGGATTTTCATCCGAAGTATCCTTTGTGGATAGTTTGAGTCAGCTTGTGTCTTTCCGATGGATGTATCTTCCTTTGGAAACCCTCTGATCCCCAGTTTGAGTCCTTTACTTCCCCAGTAAAGTCTCCAGTCTGTTTTCTGTTTTCCCCAACTCAGAGTCGTGTCCTGCTCACGCATCTCTTTTTCTTTTATCCCCATAAGAGTCTCCAAGAGAGTCCTGGTAGAGTCTCTGTTCCTGGTGAGTGTATTACTCCGATGGATTGTCTTTTCTTCTGTGTGAACCATATCCCCACAGAGTTTGTGTCTTTTACATGCATACATCTGCATCGTGAGGTCTCTTAGGGACCAAAATCTATCTCATTACTGTTATTTAAGCCCATTCTACCGCGTCGAGATGAAGATTTCTAAACTTCACTTCTCCGGCTAGAATGACCTTAAATAGGGGCATCTGTAAGACCCCAATTTTGTCCCTAAGATCCCTCATGGCATCATATCATATCATATCATTGCCTCAAGGATCATTGTGCACCTTGCCTGCTTCCCTGTGGGTGGGTCATCTTTTGAGAATGGTTTCTTGATCACCAAGCATGTTTAGCATTTGTATATCATTGCTTTTCATTTGTTTACTAACCAAAAGTACAAAAATATTGTCATCTAACCTTGTTACTTGCAGATGAAGCAACATTAGGTCAAGCCAGTCAAAGGCAGTTCATTGAGCAATAGATGGTGGCAATTCTGAAGAATTTGGGCACCATGATCATCCACAAGAGTTCATATGAACCATGACATCATTTTGAATCAAGATCTCAAGTGGTAGAGGCTTGGATTTCATCTGATCATAGCTAGGTCAACTGAAACCCTAGAAAAGTCAACATCAGTCAACTGTGCATTTAATCATGGATTTGAAGGTGGGAGATGGTTAGAGAGGCCTCATTCATGTCCATACAAGTCTCATTTAACATTTCAAACATCAACATTGAAGGATTTGAGATCAGATGAAAAGTTTCCAAAAATAGTAAGTGACCTCTAATTTCAAGCTGTCAAAAATGGAAAGGTCTTCTCCTCAAGATTACATGTCCAATAAATCTTCAAATCAAATTTTGTCCAACATGAAAGATGAAGATCTTGCTCTCACCTTTCCAAAAAGTCCTAGAACATCCATTTCTCATTTGTGTTTGAAAAGTTATGATCAAATCATTGTCAAGGAATTTTGAACTTCAAGCTAGCATAACTTTTGAACCAAATGGCCAATTCAAGTGATTCTTTTTGGAGCATTTCACTCTTGATCCCTACTATCATAATCATGCATCATATTTCACAAATTCTCATCACAAAAATATTGCATTTTTCACTTGAATTAATTTGAATTTTTGGAGGGAAAATATCCATTTGAAAAATATGCATTATTTTCACTTCAAACCAATTTCATATGCATCAAAACAGAATTTGCAATGCATTTCCAAGCCAAATTCGCACTGTTCCATTGCCTAGCATGTGCATGAGGGTATTTTGGCCAAATTGCATAAACATGTCCATTTCACTAATTACTTGCATTGTGGCTAAACATGATTAGTGAACATGATTAACAGAGGGTATATATTCCTAATCATAACAGAAAATCACAACAACAACTTCACAAACTCAGATCTAGAACTTTTCATCTCAAATTTTCTCTCAACTTTTCATTGATTTTCTTCATTTCTTTTGCTTGCTTCTTGTTCTGATCATCATCTGCAAGCATTGTTGAAGTGAATTGAAGCAAGATCTTGCAGAATCTAAGCCAAATCGTGACTGTTGAAGATTGCACACTTCCATGGCAGTTGAAGATTCCATCGAGTTTGAGCATTGTTGAGCTGTTGTCCATCATTCATTCATCTTCCTCAGCACTATAGAGCATCTGTTTTAGCTCCTTCAAGCCAGATTCACACGATTCAAGCTCTGCATCATCAGTGTCATACCCCAAAATTCGCCCACTAATCCTATAAAACATTTTTCAGGATACTCCGACTTATTCTGCAAGGCACTAGTCTTCAAGGGACAAAAGCCCAGCTCACAACAGGCCCAATCCAGAAAATGGCCCAAACTGGCCTGCTCGCTAGGCGAGCAATTCCTTCGCCTAGCGAACCCCTCGTTATGACACTCGCCCCAGCGAAGCACCAGATCCAGTAAAAGCCCAAAATAGCTTGCTCGCTAGGCGAGCAACTCCTTCGCCTAGCGAAGCTTGCGAATATCAGAATTTCTGGGCTTCATTCTGAGCCCATTAGGTCACAAAAAAAGAGCATTATAAATACCAGCACTTCAGTAATGGAAAAAAAAAACGGAAAAAGGACGAAAGGAGAACCCTAGCAAGCAAACCCTGATACTCATTGGAGGCAAACCTGGAAGGAACTCGGCGGCACCAAGTTCTACCTCCGCCCAATTCAATCCGATTTGCCGATTCGAAGTCACAACTCAGCTGCTAACAGGTTTACATTGCTATCATTATTTTATATTCTTAATTTGCATATGACTTTATGATTAGATTTATGAAATACCTTAAGCTTGGCATGTGAACTTAAGTATATACCATGCATACCTTAAATGATTAATCGTATAATTGCAGTAATGAGATCCATAAGGCATAAAATTGGTTGAGATTGTACTGATATCATATCCAAAAACCAGCAGCGCTCGCTAGCACATCGCTAAGCGAGCCAGCAGCGAGTACTCGCTAGGCCTTCGCTAGGCGAAGCAGGGGCGAATGGAACAGCGGCTGTTTCATTGTTTTTGGCTGTTCTATCTTATGTTATTATAATTCTGCATCATTTGGTTTGAGTTCATGATTGTTGTGTTTATTTTATGGTGCAACTTTCAATTATATTTTATCTCGATGCTCTAATCCGTGTGTTGAATTGTGTAAAGGTTTACAGGTTTCCAAGGAAATGGCTGGCTAGGCATTCCACCTTATGGGTGGGATACCCTCATGGGGATTCAATCTGAATTATTCAATCGATTTTAATGTATTAATTTTATGGCAAAGATCCATCCTAATGGCTTAATTGTTCTTAATGTATTGGTTTTAATATGAATCTAATTACCTACTTGATGACGGCTACCTAATTAATTGTAAAACTTTGCCTTTAAATAAGTGATCTTGGACCTCTCTTTGTTACCCTACGATTACAGTATTATGGTCATATCCCGCGAATGTGGGGATACACTTAGCAATGGCCCTTCGGTTAAATCATCATAAAATAAATCATGGTCCCTCGGATGTTGCCTTCGAAAATACGATTTTGTCCCTCGATGACCCTTCGGTGTAGCCTACGGTTAAATGATGATCGTCCCTTCGAATGCTAAGGTATCCTTACAACTGTTGCTTTCAATGACCTATCGATGACCCTACGATGACCCTTAAACATCCAAAGGGTAAAATTACTTACTTCTCAATAGTAAGGACAGTCTTACCCTCATAAGGATAGGAAACGTTCATAACGACCTTAGGAAGGTATAACTCTCGATTGCCGGATCATAACCTAAAACATTTCCCACCCCTCACACTTTGCAAATCCTAGAAAATCACCACTTGGTATACATTCATACTAGAATCATTACCAAGTTACATTTTTCTAAACCGTTTTCAAAATCAAACGAGATAAATACTTTGTATACATTCATACGAGAATCATTACAAAGTTAAACTCTCTTTTCGAAACATTTTTAAACAATTCACCAACACTTTTTCAGACAAAAAGATAAGTGATCCAGCAATTAAGAGCCCATGGATAACCATGGATACAAAGGGTGCTAATACCTTCCCTTTGTATAATGTACCTCCCGAACCCAAAATCTATTGAGGTCTTTCCTGTTCTTTTCCACCTTTCCTTATTGGATAAAAGAAAAGTCGGTGGCGACTCTTGCTATCCGCGACATTGCGATAAAAAGCAAAACACCCCAAGTCAGTTCACCGTATGACAGAACTGGCGACTCTGCTGGGGACACTTTAAAAAGAGAGGTTACCTTAAAAACAAGATCACTTATTCCAAATTGTCTGATTTACTTTTAAGGGATTGCTTGGGTATTTTTGAGTGAAAGATCCTACACCCGGATCTAGTGTACCTTAGGTAAGTAGCAGTAGATCATCGCGACTATCCGGCGTATACTGGAATGGTTAAAATGATGGCTACGGTTAATGTGACACTTTGGATGTCCTGATGTTCCTCATGTTCACTTGAGGAAAAATTTGGCTTCCGCGTGGTGTCATTAAAGCATTAACCAGACCTTTAGAACCCTAATTGACTCATCCTGGCCATTAGAAAGTAGTGAGATAACTGACTTCGGTTCCGACTGGGGTTGGTTGAGACTCGATACTACACTCCTTGAGATTGGACTTTAGGGAAGTTTCGGTCAACCACTTGGTGTTGCACTGAAGTGGACTTGAAGGAAGGTCAATGATTGGAGATCCTTTTAGAACCCGGTTACTATTCTAGGACAGGTTGAACCAACCAAACTTCAGTGGGGAGGGTACTTACCTATGGAACTCATGCAAGCCTCAAAACTTAGGAATGATTGTTGTGTGACTTGCTTGTGCGTGTTATTTACTTAACGTCATAACATCATAACATCATAACATCATAGCATCATAACATCATAACATTGTACTAACCATTTCAAGGACTTAGGGGTTTAACTTTGCTTTGTTTTGTAAGGCTATGGCTCCCAGGAAGACTATCCGGATTAATCTTGTAGCAATCTCTCCTCAACTCAAGAACTTAGTGTCAGAACTCCCCGATCATGCCCAGTTCATCAAGAAACACGGTTCTCTCCTCAATTTGGTTACCACTGGTTTCAAAGAAGATATGATGAGAGTTTTATTCCAGTTCTTCGACCCTAAACATCATTGCTTCACATTCCCAAATTATCAGTTGGTACCTACACTGGAAGAGTTCTCCAGACTGCTTGGGATACCTATCCTTGATCAAATACCTTTCAGTGGTTTAGAAAAGGTTCCGAAGTCTGAAGAAGTTGCCGCAGCTTTACACATGACGAAGTCCGACATTGAAGCTAATTGGGTAACAAGGAGTGGAGTTAAGGGTTTACTTGCCAAATTCCTGACAAATAAGGCCCGAGAATTCTTAAAAGTTATGAATGTCCGTGCTTTCGAAGACATCCTGGCATTGCTAATCTATGGCTTGGTGTTATTCCCTAATCCAGACCAATTCATAGACATGAATGCTATTAGGATATTTCTCACTCATAACCCTGTACCTACCTTGCTGGGAGACATTTTGCATTCCCTTCACACTCGTACCATGAAGAAGCAAGGGACTCTCATGTGCTGCATACCTTTGTTGTCTAGGTGGTTTATTTCGCACCTTCCTCAATCAGTCTTGAAGAACGAGCAGAATTTGAAATGGTCTCAAAGGATAATGTCGCTCTCCCACCCAGACATCTGTTGGTGTCCTCAGTTCAAGGAAAATGTTACCATCATTGACCGTTGTGGCGAGTTCCCTAATGTACCACTCCTAGGAATAAGAGGAGGTATTACTTATAATCCTGCTTTAGCTCTGCGACAGTTTGGTTGTGCTCGAAGAGATGGTCCACATGAAATGATCATCGAAGGCATCATGTTCGACTATGACAACGATTCCCAAGGCCTCCGTCAAAGATTTGTACGAGCTTGGGGCATGGTGAAGAGAGGTACGTTAGGACAGAAAAATTCTATTCCTATGGAACCTTATCTCAGATGGGTACGCGCCAGAGCTCGTGAACTTGTCATGCCATATCTTGCAATCGGACCTCAGATTGTCGAACCTGAAGCTGAAGGAGGTGCTCCTCAGATCATTCCTTATCCAGATATGCCTACCAACGTTGAGGAACTAAAGAGATCCTGGATCCAGTTGAGAGAAGAAAGGGATACTTTCGAGACTCAGTTCGTCGCAGAAAGGAAGAAAGTGTTAGAACTTACCCGTCAGCTTAATGAGGAACGAAGACTCAATGCGTATCTTCGCCCAAAAAGAAGTCGCCCCTGGGAGACTTGAGCTTTCATTGTATTTTTATTATTATTCCTTTTGTAATGAACATTGGTCGAAGAAATTAGCAATAAACATTTCTCTCTTGTTGGTGATTTACGCAAAGTTAAATTCCAAAAGTCCTTGAAAACATTTCATGCATTGCATAACATAACATAACACTGCATAACAGGTATTCTACAAGTTCAATGTTCTCACGGTCTTCATTACAAACAGAAAAATGGATCTCGAACAAACTGTCAAAGATCTCCAGACTCAGAATGCTCAATTCAAGGAGATGATGCTAAGCTTATCCAAGGGGCAGGAGGAACTGAAGGCTCTTTTGCTCGAAAAGAAGAAAGACAAGAAAGCTGTGAGTTTCATTAACCCGGGAAGAAGGCGTAAAGGACAGGCCACAGGAGTCAAGTTTGGAATCCCGAATGGTCCAGAAGAGGGGGCGGAGAATGATTCAGAGGAAGAGAATGCTGATTTCTCCAACCCTGAGGATGACGATGAAGATTATGAAAATGAACAGTACTCTCCAAGAGATGATAAGTACAAGTTGCTGGAAGAACGTATGCTAGCTATGGAGGGTCAGAAGGCGCCCGGTCTGGATTTCGAAAGTTTGGGTCTGGTCTCCGATGTGACCATTCCTCGCAAATTCAAAATCCCCACTTTCACTTACGATGGTGCGTCTTGTCCTCAGATGCATCTGAGAGCTTATGTGAGAAAGATTCAGCCGCATACCACTGACAGGAAGCTATGGATCCATTTCTTCCAAGAGAGCCTGTCTGGCACACAGTTGGAATGGTATTATCAGCTCGAGAGCTCTGACATCCGCACCTGGACTGATTTAGCAACAGCTTTCTATAAACAGTACCAGTATAACTCTGAACTAGCGCCTACCCGGCTACAGCTGCAGAATATGACTATGGGATCTAAAGAAAGCTTTAAAGAATATGCTCAAAAGTGGAGAGATTTGGTTGGCAGAGTCAAACCCCCTATGACTGACAGAGAATTGGTGGATATGTTCATGGGCACACTGACCGGCCCATTCTACAGCCATCTACTGGGAAGTTCTTCATCAGGTTTCACTGAACTTATATTGACAGGTGAACGTGTTGAAAGCGGCATCCGAAGTGGAAAGATACAGGCGGCTGCCTCTGCAAGCACCAAAAGGTCCTATCAGGGGAGGAATGAATCAAATGTTGTGTACGGTCAAAAGGGTCGTAACAAGAAAAACCGTGACCATGACATCGGAGCAGTTACGATTGCAGCACCACCATCTCAAAACTTCCAGCCCAAACAAGACAGGCCAAGAAGGCAGTTTACCAGGATCAATATGACCCTGGCACAGGCACTGCAGGGAATGCTAAAGGCAAATTTGATCACCCTCAGAGATCCTCCTACGAATCCCAACACTACTTCTTCTCGTTATAACCCTAATGCCAGGTGTGCATATCACTCCGATAGCCCCGGGCATGATACAAACGATTGCTGGTCATTGAAGAATAAGATTCAGGATATGATCGAAGCTGGAGAAATTGAGTTTGAGCCTCCGGAGACTCCTAATGTCATCACTGCTCCTATGCCTAACCATGACAAGACTGTTAATGCTATGGATGACGATTCTCACATTTCCAATGTGGCGGACTTAACATCTCCTCTCCCGATCATAAAGAGGAATTTATTGCAAGCTGGTTTATTTCCAGGTTGTGCTGAAGATTGCAATCTCTGCATACTCCGGCCCGAGGACTGTTTGAAATTGAAGAATGGTATTCAACGGCTGATGGACGATCGTACAGTTCTCTTCGAAAGGATTCCTAAGGCGGAAAACCCTATTGAAGAAATATCTGTGATTGCTAGGTCCAAAGTTCCAGTGAAGATTACCGCTACCAGGGCGCCTGTGAAGATTACTGCTGAGCCCAGGGTTGCTCCCCTAATCATCACTGCACCTGGCCCGATCCCGTATTCCTCAAGCAAAGCTATTCCGTGGAATTATGGCGGTGATGTTTACGTCCATGGCGTGAAGCAAGTGGATAATGCTGCTAATACTAGTGGCATTGTTGGGACTAGTAAAATTACTCGAAGCGGAAGGATCTTCTCTCCAGAAATCTCACCTCCTGTCCTTGAAACTCGAGGAAAGGAACCAGTCAATCCTTCTCAGTCAGAGACACCGGTCGAAGTTACTCCCGAAGATGTTGCCAAACAGGAAATGGAAGAAGTGCTGAAAATCATCCGCAAGAGTGATTTCGATGTGGTGGAACAGTTGGGGCATACCCCGTCTAAGATCTCGATGTTATCCTTGCTGTTATCTTCTGAACCTCATGCCAATGCATTGATAAAATTCTTGAAGACCGCTCATGTACCTCAGGAGACATCTGTCGATCAGTTCGAACATTATGTTGCTCACTTGGCTGTTGACAATGGCCTAGGCTTTTCCGACGCTGATCTGACACCAGCAGGAAAGAATCACAATAAAGCCCTGCATATCTCCATTGAGTGTAGGGGAATCACTTTGTCTCATGTGTTGATCGATAATGGCTCTTCCTTGAATGTGCTGCCGACAGCTGTGCTGGATAAGCTGGATTGTAAAAGCATTGAACTGAAACCTAGTGACATTGTGGTACGTGCTTACGATGGTGCGAAGAGTGTTGTCCATGGCGAAGTAGTCCTCCCTATCAAGATAGGACCTCAATTCTTCAATACTACCTTCCATGTAATGAACATTCGTCCTGCCTATTCCTGCTTACTGGGACGCCCTTGGATTCATGGGGCAGGCGCTGTAGCCTCGTCTCTCCATCAAAAGTTGAGGTATCCCACAAAGGGCAAAATTGTCACCGTGTGTGGAGAAGAAGAGTACATTGTCAGTAGTGTGCATACCTTCAGATACGTCGAGATGGATGGTGAATTCATTGAGACTCCTTGTCAGTCATTTGAAGTAGTTCCTCCGACCAATCCTGTCCTTAAGCCAACTTCCTGTGTACCCAAGGTTATTCGAGCTCCTCTTGCCATGATTTCTCTGAAAGATGCTCAAGCTGTGGTCGAAAATGGCGGTCGTACTGGTTGGGGTCAACTAATCAACGTACCCTACAAGTCTGACAAATTTGGCCTGGGGTTTCAGCTCTGACAAGAGTCAAATCAATGCTGTAGAAGATGCTGATAGCGATTGCGATCTGGATAGCTGGATTTTCCCAACAATTGGTGACGGACTCAATAATTGGAAGGCTGAAGACACTATCCCGATTTCCTTTAGTCAGGAGTAATTGTTATTGTCTATTTTAGTGTTGCAAATTTTTGTTTTTTTTACAATTGAACTTCTCCAAGCATTGTGTCTATGCCCGGGGCACAATAGCTAATTTGTTAAGGGTTTTGTCATCTTCATAAGCATATTCATATTCAATAAATTAATGGACTTTTTGCATTCAAATATTGCGCTCTTTATCTTTTCTGTCATCTTCCAAATGGGCTATGTTTTCTTACACACACTCACGTAACGAATTGCGGATCCATACCCACTCTGGATCCTGTTGACAATAGTTCTACTACTATTCATTATGACTTTGAAAATCCGATCTACCAAGCCGAGGACGGAAGTGAGGAAGATTGTGAAGTACCTGGAGAACTTGCCAGACTGTTACTGCAGGAAGAAAGGACTATACAGCCACACGAGGAGTCAGTTGAGACTGTAAATCTGGGTACTGAAGTAAACAAGAAAGAAGTCAAAATAGGAGCAGGCTTGGAAAACAGTGTCAAGAGAAGGTTGATTCAGATGTTGCATGACTATGTAGAGATTTTTGCTTGGTCTTACGAAGACATGCCAGGACTGGATACCGATATAGTAGTGCATCGACTGCCAACGAGGGAAGAATGTCGTCCTGTTAAGCAAAAGGTTCGTCGCATGCGTCCTGAAATGTCTGAGAAGATCAAAGCCGAGGTGATGAAACAATTTGATGCAGGTTTTCTGGCTGTTACTTCTTATCCTCAATGGGTTGCTAATGTGGTACCAGTGCCAAAGAAGGATGGTAAGGTGCGAATGTGTGTAGATTACCGAGACCTGAATAAAGCGAGTCCCAAGGATGACTTTCCACTCCCGCACATTGATGTTCTGGTAGATAACACCGCTCAACACAAGGTGTTCTCATTCATGGATGGATTCTCAGGTTACAACCAGATTAAGATGGCGCCTGAGGACATGGAGAAAACTACGTTTGTGACGCAATGGGGCACGTTCTGTTATAAAGTAATGCCATTTGGTTTAAAGAATGCAGGGGCAACGTACCAGCGTGCTATGGTGGTTTTGTTCCATGATATGATCCATCATGAAATAGAAGTATATGTGGATGACATGATAGCCAGATCTCATACTGAGGAGGAACATCTCGATCATTTATACAAACTGTTCGAGAGGTTGAAGAAATACAAGTTGAGATTGAACCCGAACAAATGCACCTTTGGAGTAAGATCCGGTAAACTCTTGGGATTTATTGTCAGTGGCAGAGGAATCGAGGTTGACCCAGCCAAGGTGAGAGCTATTCAAGAAATGCCAGTTCCCAGTACAGATAAAGAAGTCAGAGGTTTCTTGGGACGCTTGAATTACATTGCCCGATTTATCTCCCATTTGACCGCTACCTGCAAACCCCTCTTCAAGCTACTGAGGAAAAATCAAGAGATGATATGGAATGAGGAATGTCAAGAAGCTTTTGACAAAATCAAGAAGTATCTTCAAGAACCTCCAATTCTGATGCCACCAGTTGAAGGAAGACCTCTAATCATGTATTTAACCGTGTTAGAAAATTCAATGGGGTGCGTGTTGGGACAACATGACGAGTCTGGTCGAAAAGAGCATGCCATATACTACCTTAGCAAAAAGTTTACCGACTGTGAAACAAGATACTCACTGCTCGAGAAAACTTGTTGTGCTTTGGCCTGGGCTGCTCGCCGACTGAGACAGTATATGTTGAATCACACCACTTTATTGATTTCTAAGATGGATCCTATCAAATACATATTTGAGAAACCCGCTCTCTCCGGAAGAATAGCAAGATGGCAGATGATCTTAACAGAGTATGACATCCAGTATACTACTCAGAAAGCAATCAAAGGAAGCGTGCTAGCTGATCATTTGGCTCATCAAGCGGTGGATGATTACCAATCCATGAATTTTGAGTTTCCAGATGAAGATGTCATGTTTGTTACCAATCATGAAGAACATGGACCAGATGAAGGACCCGAACTAGGATCCCGATGGACTATGGTTTTCGATGGGTCTTCTAAAGCATTGGGCAATGGTGTTGGTGTGGTAATCATTTCTCCCGAGGGTTACCATACGCCTTTCACTGCTAGACTATGTTTTCATTGTACCAATAATGTGGCTGAGTATGAAGCATGTATTTTGGGACTCAAGGCTGCTATAGACCGGCAGGTCAAGTTTTTGAGTGTGTACGGAGACTCAGCATTAGTAATCAGTCAGATCAAAGGAGAATGGGACACTAAGCATCCGAATCTCATCCCTTACCGAGAACGGGTGATGACATTAATCCCATACTTCGAAGAGATTACATTCGAACATATCCCACGAGAAGAGAATCAGTTGGCAGACGCATTAGCTACCATGTCATCTATGTTCAGAGTCAGATGGGACCATGAAGCTCCCAGGATCACCATTGAGCGACTAGATGAACCGGCATACTGTTATGAACTTAACACTGAGGGAGTACGGGAAAAACCTTGGTTCCACGAAGTAAAAAGATATTTAGAAGCTCAGGAATACCCTGAAGGGGCATCCATCAATGACAAAAAATTCCTGAGGAAGTTCTCCGCTAAGTTCTTCCTGAGTAATGGAGTATTATACAAACGTAATCATGACTCAACTTTGCTTCGCTGTGTGGATAAAAAGGAAGCAGAAGAGATTATGGAAGACATACACGACGGTATTTTCGGGACTCATTCTAGTGGACATACAATGGCCAAGAAGATTCTGAGATCAGGGTATTATTGGTCTACCATGGAAGCTGATTGCCACCATCACTCCAGAACCTGTCACAAGTGTCAGATCTATGCGGACAAGGTCCATGTGCCTCCTGCTCCTTTAAACGTGTTGACATCCCCTTGGCCCTTTGCAATGTGGGGCATTGATATGATTGGGGAGATTAAACCTACTGCTTCTAACGGACATCGCTTCATTCTTGTTGCGATTGATTACTTTACAAAGTGGGTAGAGGCCGCCTCATTCGCTTCTGTCACCAAGAATGTGGTGGCACGATTCATCAAGAATAATCTCATTTGTCGATATGGCATCCCTGAAAGAATTATTACTGACAATGGTACTAATTTGAACAACAAGATGATTACTGAACTCTGCATGCAGTTCAAAATAAAACACCATAACTCTTCTCCGTACCGGCCAAAGATGAACGGTGCCGTGGAGGCTGCTAATAAGAATATCAAGAAGATCATACAAAAGATGACGGTGACGTACAAAGACTGGCATGAGATGTTACCGTTTGCTCTTCACGGTTATCGCACTTCAGTACGCACTTCGACAGGAGCAACTCCTTTCTCTTTAGTCTACGGAATGGAAGCCGTTTTACCAGTGGAAGTTCAGATTCCCTCTCTAAGAATCATGAAAGAGGCGGGCTTAGATGAAGAGGAATGGATTCAGACTCGACTCGATCAGATAAACTTGATTGATGAGAAGAGACTTGCGGTTGTTTGTCATGGACAGATATATCAGAAGCGCATGACCCAGGCATTTAACAAAAGAGTCAAGAGACAGGTGTATCAAATTGGCGACTTGGTGATCAAGCGTATCATTCTACCACAAGGTGATCCCAGAGGCAAGTGGACTCCCACATACGAAGGGCCATTTGTGGTTAAGAAAGTATTCTCTGGTGGAGCCATGATACTTGCTACAATGGATGGCGAAGACTTCCCGCATCCCGTGAACGCAGACATAGTCAAAAAATACTACGCATAAAAGAGACCTGTTAGGTCGACGTACCTAGGCAAAAGTAAGGGCATCCCGGCGAACCAAAAAGGTTCGGGCAAAAATTAGGGATAAACATAAAAAATATGCACCCGGCAAGTCAAAAACCTGAAAAGGCGGCTTGGACAAAAAGGGGTATCCTGGTGGATTGAAAACCTGAAAAGGCGGTCCAGGCAAAAATTAGGGATTAAAGCGTATGACTATGTCCCGTTCTCAGACAGCTTCATCCAAGTTCAAAGGACTGAACAAGCTAATCACTTCTATCCGACAGCAGGAGATGAGAGGCTTGAAGACATAATGGCAGTAGTGGAATTAAAGTCAATAGGACGTTTTCGGCATAGCTTTCTCTTTGTTTTCTTGACAATTTCCTCTTACTAGGATTTTTGTCTCCTTGTACACAAATTGCCTGTTTATAGGCCCTCTTTCGAAATCAATATAATTTTAGTTTCAAAAAAAAAATGCTCTTGTTTTACTTTCTCTGTTTTGTTTGCATAAACGTCCATTGATTTAATTCGAATTAATATATGCATTTGGATATGATCGATGTTTACCAAAAATGCGTGCATAAAATAGAAATAGTGATTACTACTAGGCTTCAGGATCGAGGAGAAGGTCTAATCATGTTTTCCAATGAATCCGTTGCTAATCCTATTCCCCAGCAAAGCCAGTCATTCCCAGAAGAGAGTGGCATTACTAGACAAATGGGTCATCTCTTCCACCCCCAGTCGGGCTTCTGTTGAACATTTCTACCATCAGACAGAAATCAAGCATCCTCGGCTAAGAAAGGGTCATCGATACCAGTATCTCCCAACCAGAAGATTGAGATTTGTTTTCCCCAGTAGAGTCCTATGGAAGAACTTTTCAGATGCATAATTCATTCATTACATCATTTCACAGCATACGCATGCATACATCGTTCGCAGTTATTTTCGAAAGCATAAAACATCTCATGCATCATGACATGGCATGAAGCTAACTTTATTTTTCAGGTTAATTATTCCCCTGATACAGTCAAAACAAAGGTCCATTCAGACGGACATCCTCATCAATTACGTTCAGGGTTCAACTACATCTTTCAGATATACTCCATGTCAACATTCATTCTGACATCCTCCTAACAATGGCATCTATGCGATCTAACGTACGATCCATTCCGACCTTCAACAACTCCAATACGGTCCAGCATACGACCCAGTTGGACCTTCAAGGCCTCGGATGCTACCTAGTGTGCGGTACATTCTGAAGTGTAGTCTGGCGTATGACTACCCCTTTATTATCAGATGCAGCCTAACGGACGGCTCGTTCTGCTACTCAGAGACGGTCTAGCTTACGACCCGCTTGGATGTTCATCCCCTCAAATGCTACCTAGCATACGGTACATTCTGAAGTGTAGTCTGACGTATGACTACCCCCTTCATCACCAGGTACAGCCTAACGGACGGCTCAGTCTATAACTCAGATACGATCTAGCATACGATCCATTCTGATCCTTCAGTAACGATACAGCCTAACGGACGGCTCGTTCTGCAACTCAGATACGATCTAGCGTACGATCCATTCTGATCCTTTATCCCCAGCAGTGTATGACTCATTCGGATTCTTATCTCATTTTGATTCGGCACAACATATTACTCCCCCAACAAGTCCGATACGGTCTCGTGTACGACCCATTCGGATCTTCATTCCTCAGATACTACCTAGCGTACGGTACATCCCGAGGTGTAGTCTAGCGTACGACTACTTTTCGTCAGATACAGCCTAACAGACGGCCCATTCCGCAACTCAGATACGATCTAGCGTATGATCCATTCTGATCTGTTATCCCCAGCGGCGTATGACCCATTCTAACTCCCCAGTGAAGTCGACGGCCTAATGAATGACTCACTATACGGTCTGGCGTATGACCCAGTGACACCCATGACTTCAGATATCTTCTAACGTACGACGCACTCTGAAGCTCTCATCATCAAACTTCCTAGATGGCATCTTTAAGCCCATCTCCATCAAGACTAACTAATTGACACGTGCAAATTTTTGGGGCATTCTAGTGTTCAATAATCTTCCACCTCCAGACCACGAATGGCATACTTGCCATCTTAACTCTCTCGGTTCAAGAATATTGAACAGGGGCAGCTGTCATACCCCAAAATTCGCCCACTAATCCTATAAAACATTTTTCAGGATACTCCGACTTATTCTGCAAGGCACTAGTCTTCAAGGGACAAAAGCCCAGCTCACAACAGGCCCAATCCAGAAAATGGCCCAAACTGGCCTGCTCGCTAGGCGAGCAATTCCTTCGCCTAGCGAACCCCTCGTTATGACACTCGCCCCAGCGAAGCACCAGATCCAGTAAAAGCCCAAAATAGCTTGCTCGCTAGGCGAGCAACTCCTTCGCCTAGCGAAGCTTGCGAATATCAGAATTTCTGGGCTTCATTCTGAGCCCATTAGGTCACAAAAAAAGAGCATTATAAATACCAGCACTTCAGTAATGGAAAAAAAAAACGGAAAAAGGACGAAAGGAGAACCCTAGCAAGCAAACCCTGATACTCATTGAAGGCAAACCTGGAAGGAACTCGGCGGCACCAAGTTCTACCTCCGCCCAATTCAATCCGATTTGCCGATTCGAAGTCACAACTCAGCTGCTAACAGGTTTACATTGCTATCATTGTTTTATATTCTTAATTTGCATATGACTTTATGATTAGATTTATGAAATACCTTAAGCTTGGCATGTGAACTTTAGTATATACCATGTATACCTTAAATGATTAATCGTATAATTGCAGTAATGAGATCCATAAGGCATAAAATTGGTTGAGATTGTACTGATATCATATCCAAAAACCAGCAGCGCTCGCTAGCACATCGCTAAGCGAGCCAGCAGCGAGTACTCGCTAGGCCTTCGCTAGGCGAAGCAGGGGCGAATGGAACAGCGGCTGTTTCATTGTTTTTGGCTGTTCTATCTTATGTTATTATAATTCTGCATCATTTGGTTTGAGTTCATGATTGTTGTGTTTATTTTATGGTGCAACTTTCAATTATATTTTATCTCGATGCTCTAATCCGTGTGTTGAATTGTGTAAAGGTTTACAGGTTTCCAAGGAAATGGCCGGCTAGGCATTCCACCTTATGGGTGGGATACCCTCATGGGGATTCAATCTGAATTATTCAATCGATTTTAATGTATTAATTTTATGGCAAAGATCCACCCTAATGGCTTAATTGTTCTTAATGTATTGGTTTTAATATGAATCTAATTACCTACTTGACGACGGCTACCTAATTAATTGTAAAACTTTGCCTTTAAATAAGTGATCTTGGACCTCTCTTTGTTACCCTACGATTACAGTATTATGGTCATATCCCGCGAATGTGGGGATACACTTAGCAATGGCCCTTCGGTTAAATCATCATAAAATAAATCATGGTCCCTCGGATGTTGCCTTCGAAAATACGATTTTGTCCCTCGATGACCCTTCGGTGTAGCCTACGGTTAAATGATGATCGTCCCTTCGAATGCTAAGGTATCCTTACAACTGTTGCTTTCAATGACCTATCGATGACCCTACGATGACCCTTAAACATCCAAAGGGTAAAATTACTTACTTCTCAATAGTAAGGACAGTCTTACCCTCATAAGGATAGGAAACGTTCATAACGACCTTAGGAAGGTATAACTCTCGATTGCCGGATCATAACCTAAAACATTTCCCACCCCTCACACTTTGCAAATCCTAGAAAATCACCACTTGGTATACATTCATACTAGAATCATTACCAAGTTACATTTTTCTAAACCGTTTTCAAAATCAAACGAGATAAATACTTTGTATACATTCATACGAGAATCATTACAAAGTTAAACTCTCTTTTCGAAACATTTTTAAACAATTCACCAACACTTTTTCAGACAAAAAGATAAGTGATCTAGCAATTAAGAGCCCATGGATAACCATGGATACAAAGGGTGCTAATACCTTCCCTTTGTATAATGTACCTCCCGAACCCAAAATCTATTGAGGTCTTTCCTGTTCTTTTCCACCTTTCCTTATTGGATAAAAGAAAAGTCGGTGGCGACTCTTGCTATCCGCGACATTGCGATAAAAAGCAAAACACCCCAAGTCAGTTCACCGTATGACAATCAGCAAGGTAAAAATTCGATTGCTCTAATTCTTCCAATTATCATGTGCATCTTGTAGATCGTGGAACATAGGTCATTCTGCACTTTAGATCTCTTGATTTCATCGAGTTTTGAGAAAGTTATGTTGATTTGAATGTTGGTTGATGAAACTTTCTTTGATCGATGCGTTTGATATGATTAGAATTAGGTTAAATCAATGTTGTATTGTTGATGTGTGATGCAAGACGGATCGAATGGTATATATTTCATGAATTTCTGGAATGTTTTGTTCTTGATGAGTATGAACATGATGAACACGTGAAGAACATTAGGGTTTCTATTTCCAGATTCGTTTTGATCCATTCCTGGCCGTGTTTGCATGTGAATTCGTGTTTCTGCGCCATGCGTTGGTCCATGTGTCGACCGCTGGTTGGCCAGCGTTTCATTTAAATGAAACGCGGCGTTTTGACCGGGCGCGCAATTTGAATGCAAGCGTGGTTCGATTCCCCGCTCCTTCAAAAATCCAATTGCCTTGTATTTTTCCATGATATGCCTTCCATGTTCACATGCTTATTCCATATGTTTTTTTAATTTTTCTTTCCATTCAAAAAATCATAACTCTAAAAATAATTGTCCAATTCACATGAGATTTTTTGTGCAATGTTCCTTGTAATGTCTACTATTTTATGATGATTTTTCCAGAATTTGTGCTCGGTTGGATTTAAAAATTTCCTAGGGTTTGTTCTTGCATGTCATTCATTGCACATTGCTTGCCATTTCTTTTATGAAATCATGATGTTTGATCCAATGAAGCTGAAACTTTACATGCTTAATCTAGACACTTTGATGAGAATTTTGGCTTTGAGTTTGCTATTTTTGCATTTCTGGTTTGTGAGATATGATATGATCATTGGAGATGGGACAATGTGTGTCACACCATTTCTTGTCCAATATGCTGATTTTATTTACCATGCCATATGAACTTTAATTAATCTGATTTTTTGTACGTTGTTTCTTCTGGATGTTAAGTATGATCATGATTTTTTATAGAATTTTTAGGTTCATTTCCAATTTGTTTGAGATTTTCTTTTTCTGATTGGTCAAGATTGGACTTTTGTTGAGTGTTGAACTTCCATGATTTGTGAAATTCTTATGCATTATCATATGAGCTTGAAATTTTACACATGTGTTCTAGACACCTTGAGGTTTGCTATGGCTTTGGTTTGATTCATTTATCATGTGTAGATTCTGTTTTGTGCTTGTGTGAAGTTGATGCATCAATTTGTGCTTCCTTTGAGCTTGTTTTTGCATACCTTGACTTGTTGATTTTAATTGACATGCTTATACTTAGCCAAATGCCATGATTTTTGGTGTGTTGATCCTTTGATGTGTTCTGTTTAGCCATGATTTTTCTTGGGATTTATTGAATTATTTTTTGAGTTGATGTGGATTTATTCATTCTGTTTGGTTCTATGAGCTTTCAATTTACATGCTTTGTACCAAATGCTTTATGAAATGAAATTGGTTGATGCTTTTGATATGAGGCCACTTGGATGATGTTCTAATTTGATTGAGCTTGATTCTTGTCAATTTTCATGTTCTGTTTTAAATTTTTTCCTCATTTTTTGACCCTAGGCTTTGGCCTTAGGGTTTGCCTCTCATGTTTGAAGCTTTGTTTCAGGTTGCACATGCAAGTTACACAATTGATGATGCCTCATCTTGAGAGCATTTGATATTTGCTTTTGATTACTAATGTGTGTTTTGTAGGTTGAAGTTGATTCAATTGGGATTGACTTGTGGCTTATGCCTTTGCCTATATTGGTTGTCTGTTGCATTAACTATTGGTTGATTGTCTGTATAGCATACTAATTGGGTGTGATGTTTTCAGGTACCTTAGTTGCTATAGTTCCTTTGTGAATTTGCTTTTGCTTTGCTTGATAGCTTAAGCATTGAGGTATAACATCTCTTCTTCATGTAATCTGGAAGACCTGGTCTGTTACTTGGCCAGGCACCTGTCTGAAGTCCACCTTAAGAGGCAATGCTTGTGATTGTTTATCTTTGTCCCCAAGCAGGAAAAGTCCTTTTGATAAGGCAATTGGTAGATAAAAGAGATGTGTAGTCCATCTCCTACTATTCTGTGTGTCTTCCCTTTGCTCACATTACATGTTGTAGCATTGTGGATCTTAACCCAAGATCTATAGAGTCATTAACTTGTGGGGAGAGTTCCAACTTTCTGAACTCCCACACCTTCTATCATTTGATGCTCTCCCTGACCAGGGATAAGAGAAATGAGGCACACCCCTCATATCCTTTCATCTGCTTCACCTTAACCCTCAATGTTAAGGTTAAGAGCACCACTTACCCCATTCCAGTTGACTTCTAAGTCTAACCCTTGCTTGAGCCTAATTGCTTGTATATAGTGGGCGATATCTGACTTTGTTTGATTGATTGCTTGATTCATTTGTGCATGCTTGCTTGTTTGCCTTTGTGCATTTATCATCATTAATTGCTCATTATTGCATGATCCTCATTTCATATCTTTGTGATTTGTTTGAGTTTGCCCATTGAGGAATCAACAGTAAGACCATTCATTGGCCATTGTTCCTATGATTTGGAAGGGATAAAGTATAAGACCATTTCATTGGCCACTTATGTCCTCGTTGCTTAATGCTTGTGTTTGTTGTTGTATGTGAGGATTCAATTGTAAGACCATGTTGTTGGCATTTGTATTCCTATGATCATCTGTTGGAGATTAGAGTAAGCCCAGATAGATTGGCATCTGACATCCATGTTTTGTTTTGCTTTAGAAGATTGGAATAAGTCCATTTATTGGCATCTGATATCCTTGTTTTGTTTTAGGAGATTGGAATAAGTCCATTTATTGGCATCTGGTATCCGTGTTTGTTTTGTGAGATTGGAATAAGTCCATTTATTGGCATCCGGTATCATTGTTTTGTTTTAAGAGATTGGTGTAAATCCATTGATTGGTATCCGGTATCCGCCTTTGTTTGTGAGATTGGTATAAGTCCATTGATGGCATCCGGTATCACCTTGCTTTTTATCTGCTTACTTGCTTTGTTACCTCATTTCAAAGGACACACTTGAATCATCTTCTATATGATTTCAAGAGGTGAACTTCTAGGAAGTTTTACACTCCATCATCCATATCCCTTTTGTTTCCAAAAAACTCCCTTTTCACATTGTTAATTCCAAAACTTTGAACTATTGTGCAAACATCTTCATGTCTTTTCAAATTAGAAACCTGGACCCTAAGTCCTTGATTTGTCAAACTCCATTTCATAACACTTCTTTGAATCAATTCTAATCATACTTTGACCATACTTTTGTGAATAATCATAATCAATTAACTTCACCCATTCAATTGTTTTGGTGGCTTTGTCCATTGTTGATATGTTTTCATACATTAGCCATAGGTTTCAATTCTCATAGTGGTTGATGTAAATCTCACCACATCCTTAGTGAGTTGATTGTAAGTCTTCCATACTTATTATAGGGTTAACCCCTCACTAGTATGTTGAAGCTATCCTCGCATGGTGGATTGTTGGTCTTGGTTGAGTTTTCTCCCATTGGTAATGAAAAGCCTTAGCGCTCTTGTTTTAAAATTGAACCCACTCATATTTTGGAAATCTTTTAGCCGAACTACGGCGTTTTGATCCTTACCTTTCATGGAAGGTACGTAGGCAACAGGTTCATCCGTTCAAACACAAAAATAATAACTTGTATATTCTTTGCTCACCTTCCCAATCATGTTTGCACAATATGTCATAAACAAATAAACTTTTTCTTATACAACAAGTGTGAAAAGGGCTCCCTAGGAGTACCTAGGACGTTTTGGGTGCCTAACACCTTCCCATTGCGTAATTAACCCCTTACCCAGATTCTCTGATCTTTTCATTGGTTTTCTATGTGTAAAACTTCTTAGGCTTTTGTTCGCTTTTTAGCCAATCCTTTGGATAAATAAAAGTGCGGTGGCGACTCGATTCCTTTGTATGCTTTGCTTTTGATTTAATCAATAAATCATAAAGTGACGAATACACCGCTACAGGTAGGAAGCATCACAATAAACTCCATAAGGTTCTCCTGATTGTGGAAGTACTAAGACTGGTGACATGGTCAGTTTCACCTTCATTAGTTGAAAACTCTTCTCACACTGCTCCGTCCATGCAAAAATATGGTGCTACAATCTTTGTGAGTCCTTCGATGAATCTTCGGTACTGTCCTGCCAATCCAACAAAGCTTCTAATTTCAGTGGTTGTTTTTTGTCGTTCCCAAGAAACTACAGCTTCAACCTTGGATGGGTCGACTGCAATACCTTCTTTGGAGATTACATGGCCTAAGAACTTCACCTCCTCCAACCAGAACTCACACTTTTCCAAATTGGCATACAATTGTTTCTCTTTCAATACTTGCAACACTAGGCCCAAATGGTTTTCATGTTCTTGCTTGCTCTTGGAGTATATAAGGATATCATCGATGAAAACTACGACAAATTTGTCTAAGAATGGATGAAAGATACGATTCATATAATCCATGAAAATTGCTAGTGCATTGGTAACACTGAAGGGCATCACCAAATACTCATAATGTCCATATCGTATTCTAAATGTTGTCATGGGTATATATTCTTCCTTCACCCGAATTTGATGATATCCCGACTTTAGATCAATTTTGGAGAATATTATAACACCTCTAAGTTGGTCTATTAAGTCTTCAATGTGTGGCAATGGATATCTATTTTTGATTGTGACTTTATTAAGTTGTCGATAGTCAACACACAATCTCGACTTTCCATCCTTCTTCTTCACCAATAGTACAGGAGATCCCCAAGGTGAGACACTTGGTCGAATAAACTTCTTTGACAATAGGTCCTCTAATTTATTTTTCAGCTTTGACATCTCAGATGGAGCCATTCTTTATGGGGAAATATGAATAGGTCTGGTTCCTGGAACCACATCAATAGAAAATTCAACGTCACGTACTGGAGGTAACCCTAGCACGTCTGATGGGAAAACTTCTGGGAAATCTCCTACCACCGGGATCTCAGAAATTTCTAATTTTGGTCTCATGCTAATAGAATTTAAGAATACATACTTCTGGATTCCTCCCTTTAAAGAAATTTTCAATCGGTTGATATTGAGGAATCGGGAAACATCAGGGTCTGGAAAGATTACAGACTTTCGAGCACAATCCAAAAGAACGTGATGACTAGATAACTAGTCCATCCCAAGGATCACTCCCAGATGTTTGAGAGGAATGCAAATCAAGTCGACTTTAAATTTCATGCCCAAGATATTCAAGGGACATTGTAAACAAGCTTCATTCAAGATTACAGGTTCAGCAGACAGTATGGTGACTACCAAATCAAAAGGTAGTACAGTAACATGTAATTTTATAGAATTCACACAATCCACAGAGATGAAAGAATGTGTAGCTCCATAATTAAATAACACAACAAATCGTCTATTTGCAATTTCACACTCACCTTGGACTAATCCTGAGGCGCTTGATGCTTCTTCTCCTCCAATGTGATAGAATGGTCCCTTAGCAGTAGGACGGGGGATATCATTATTGTTATTGGGGGATGGTATATGATCTCTTCTTGGGGCTCTACAATCCTTAGCAAAATGTCCTGGTTGCTGACAGAGATAACAAAGTCTTGCTCTTTCTAGGCACTGAGTACTCACATGTCCCTCCTTATTGCAATGGTAGCACCGAATAGTACCTGAATTTTGCAGCTTATGACCTCCCTTGAAATGTCCTCGAGGTTGGTCCCTACCATTCCTTTGGGGTCGGGTGTATGGTGGTTGTTGCTTTCCTCTATTAGTGTGGTATTGATGTCCCTATTTGAAAAAGTCTTAGTGAAATAAAATTCTCAACAAATTTATAGAAAAACCTTTTTTTCCTACCTGAGGTCTTGACAGTCCTCCAGCAACCCCTCTATGTAGACGTCCTTGTTTCATTCATTCCACCTTTTTACATTTCTCCACTAGAGCTTGGAACTGACAAATCTCCAAGGCCTCCACAGACTCCGTAATTTCATATCTGAGTCCCTGTTCGAATATCACACACTTATAATTCTCATCCACATTGTCACGGAAATAGCGGAAATGTTTGGCTAGGGAGTCGAATTTGTCAGCATACTCGGCTATAGTCATGCTGCCTTGGTAAAGCTTAAGGAATTGGGCCTCTTTCTCCGATCTAGCGCTTGATGGGAAATACTTGTCCAAAAATTTATGTTTGAAAGCATCCCAGTTCAATGCTTCATTATTACTCTCCATTAGCTGTTTCGCACCTCGCCACCAAGATTCAGCCTCTACCCTAAGCAAAAAGGTTGCGTATTCCACCTTCTTAGCATCCTCACAATGGAGTATTTCGAAGATCTTCTCCATTTCCTGTATCCATAGATCAGCCTTATCTAGGTCATGTTCTCCATTGAATTTTGATGGATGTTGTCGATTAAAATCAGTCAGTCCTCTCGCAGCAGCAACAACTTCCTTTCTCTGATCCCTTAGTGCCTCACGTTGAGCTCGAATTGCAGCTTGTTGAGCAGAAGTTGCTGCTTGTTGAACACTAGTTGCAGACTGTTGGGCCATAGTCGTGGCCATCGCATGTATTGCCTGAATGGCGCTTGCCATGTCAGCAATTGGCTGGGGATTTTGTCGATTGGTAGGAGCTCTTCGTGGAGGCATCGTAGCTTCCTACAATTGCACTTGCATTAGAAGGATTTTCAGGATCTCATTCCAACATTTGGGTTAGAAATATCGGGGTGTCTAAAGTAACCTTCTAGGTGTAAAAGTTTATTTTACAACCTCTTCCAAAAATAAAGATTCACAACATTAATTTAACATATTAAAATTAAAATAAGTAATTCATGCATCATAATCTTCATAATCATGCGACATACAAGATCGTCCCACCAAAAACGTTTGTCCATGGATTATTGCTCTGATACCAATTGTAACATCCCGAAATTTTATCCGAGATATTAGTAATATTTAGATTATTTAAAATTTTATGAATATATATATTTTCTTTGAATATTTATAAAATAACTAGAGAAAGTGAACTTAATTAAAATTAAGAAGTCGTTCGAATATTCCTAGCGGAAAGATCCATGTCCGCAATTCTAAACGAGTTTAAAAGTGGCAAGACTTATTGAAATATAAATAGTGTAACGTCACATTTTATTTATTACATAAAATACTAATATTTTGGAAAACCCTGTTTGCCCCCGTGCGCGCTTCAAGAAACGTATTCAATAATTCCTTTTTTCCTTCGGTACCTAAAATCATAATTGTAAAGGGTCAATTTCCTTATCCATATTGATTCATACTCACCATAAGCAAATATCACAAAATAATAACAAAACTTCACCAATTCAAAATATAATTATTAGCCTTTTCATCCAAAATATTTTTTTTATATCATATGAAATGCAATATGATTCTGGTGACTATATGGCACACACAAATGATCCGGACAAATAAAGCTCATTCCAATAGGAAACTGCCACACATGCTCCTGCCACAAAGGCCGAAAAACGTCAAACTTGCCACAAAGGCCGAAGACATCAATCTTGCCACAAAGGCTACTTCCACAAAGGCCGAAAGCGTCAATCTTGTCACAAAGGCTATTGCCACAAAGGCCGAAAGCGTCAACTTGCCACAAATGCTTAACACAATGACACCTCTATACATCCTATATGATGCATGTCTCAATAATATAAGAAATCATTCTCCAAAAATACAGGTGACCGGAGACTACCAAAAACTAGTCCTTATCAGTATCTATTTTTATTTTCCTTTGATTTTTATAAACTAGTCATCAATAGAGAGAGATAATCTTCGCCAGTTTTAGGATAATATAATTATATTCATAATATCTATACATTTTGTGACAGTATAGTTATATTTATAATATCTATAAATTTTGTGATAACATTATTATATAGGTATCAACTTAATAATATACTACATATCATTTTTTTCAAAATATATGGTGGACAAAATAAAGAATAAATAAATATGCAGCAATCCAAACCAATACCACCAAGATCGAAATGAAACTTCACACTTAAATAATATACTTCATTTTTATAGATAAATAATTAATGAAACTATCATCACAGGACATATAATACGAATTATTTTTAGTGATTCATTTTAGTAAAAACTGTAAAATTTCTATAACCAAATTAATAATAATAATTAAGCCATATTCTCTCACACATTTGTTTTTGGTACAAATTGTTTTACTACATCTACTGTACCTCTATGCTCAATCATTTCTCCCTGTCTATTTCATTTTGAGAAGGTTAATATTATCATGGATTAAGATATAATGCCTTGGAATGAGTTCCATTTTTATTAAAAACAAATGAAGAAATCTAACTAGATCATGAGAAAAATGAATAGCTCTTACATTACCATACTGGAAAATTTTATATGCACACTAAATTTTAATTGTTTATCAATATATGAAAATATACATATAGCCATTAACATATGGTATCTCATAAACAAGTTACATAGCTAATCAAATGCAAAATAAAAATATAGTGAAAACATAATCAATTAAATTTAAAACAAGATCAACAACATACAACTAATACATGAATCAAATGAATATATATAGTTAGATAATAATACCTCTTTTTGTTTATTTTGATTTTTTTTATTAGATAAATATTTCACTGTTATTTTACAACATTGTCCTATGTAGCATGAGTGTATGGGGAAAAAGCTCTTACCATGTGCGCTTTCTAACTTTGAACGGTCAAGTGCTTAGTACTCCCTTTTATTAAGAATTAATTTCCGTAGAAATGCCCAAGATAAGTGGTAGTAAAAAGAGAGTGATGATTTTGTTTGTGTATTTTTTCTTTTCACATGTGAGATGAGATTAGATGAGTTTGTGAGTATTTATAGGAGTGGAAGTTGGGAAATAAGAGGAATATGAGTGGCTCCTAATAAAAGAAGCACTAGAGAAAACTAATCAATTAATTATAAGTTTTAGGATAGTGGAATGTGTATAGTATCATTTTATTAAATTAATTCAATATTACTTTATTCTAACTATTCAATTCCTAGTGCTCATGACACACTTATCTAGAATTGATCATTCTCACTCAAATGATATTTCACATTACTTTTCTATACACATGTTATGTATCCTTTTGTTTTCCCCACTCATAATTATCATAATTCATATAATAGCATATGCACTATTTAAATCCTTAAAACTTAAATTAGAAAATAATAAGACACATATTTTTTTATTTTAGACCTATTGAATATATTAATTCAAACTTAATTTATGAAATGCTACTAACAATAACACATATATTTTTAAATTTTAGATTGTTTATTTTTCCTTAAACTAATAAATTATTTACTCGTTTATTATAGTCACACTAAATTGGATAATTTAAATAAATGGATAAAACATAAGATTTTACTTATTTAAATAGAATAGAGAATTACAATCCTTGCTAAATTAACTATCTTAAGTGATTAAAATATTTGATTTCAATAACTGATAATTTAGTTAAAATAGAGAGTTAAATAAACCACTAAATCAATCACTTAAAAAAATATATGGTTCTAATTATTTAATTAATTAAATAGGATATTATTATTAACCATTTAAATAACTAAATAACTAGATGAGTCTAGTTAATTACTTAAAATAGAGGGTGTTACATGGCACATGCCACTCTTGATGAGATTTATGCTGAACTGCTGCGACGTAGCAAACTAGACGCTCAACGCGACCAACAAATCCAAAACATGGAAGCTCAGCAAACAGAAATGCTGCAAATCCTTCGCCAGATGCAACATGACCAGCACGACTACGCTTTCAGAACCGAACAAAACATGTTTGGCTAATCGATGAAATGGCAACATTAGTAGTGCGTGTGGAAGATCTATAAGACTATGCGCCACCTCACCAGCCTGGAAATTGTGGACATGCACGAACACGTGGCAGAAGGCGCTAGTAGCAGGCTACCCAGGTTCTACCTTTTTTTCCTATCTTATGTCGTTGCATTAGGGACAATGCACGGTTTAAGTATGGGGGAGGAATCTTTACCGCTTTTATTTATCGCTTTCTAGGTAGTTTTAAATTATTGTTATTTCCTTTTGTTATTTTATTTTTGTTAAGTGTCAGTCGAGTCAAATATCAATGTGTTGTCGAGTCTTTATGCGTGGTTTTCGTTATTTACTAATTCTCCCATTTGCTTAAGCCATACAATTTTTTTTGTAAAAATCTAGACTTAGAAATACAGTACATCTTTTGAAAATTCTAACCTATAAATAAAACTGAGGTTGAATTGTAGAGATTTGGAAAAACTTTACAAGATCAGTATCGTTTTAACACCTTAAATCTTACAAGTATAAGATCGATTTGAGTACTTGTCATGCCATAACCTTAAATTCTATCCTTTAATATTCCTTAAGTAGTTTATCTAGCAGTCAGGACTATCCTAAGCACACACTACGCAAGAAGTCGATGCAAATAAGTGTATGATATCAGGCTTAAAAGAGAAAAAAAGATTGACAAAATTTATGAAAAATGTTGTTCCTTCTAAGTTAGGTGACCCTCACCCGGTCATTTAACCCAACGATATAACCATCCTTAACTGTATTTGAGTCAATGTGCGAGAAAAGAAATAAATAAATAATGATGAGATCATAGTCCCGAACAGATTATCTTGCTATGAATGTGAAAGGATAACGGGTTTAATGTGATTGCGCCAGAATGAAAAAGGATAAAAAGAAGGATTAGTAAGGTAGGTTTAGGTATGATGACATGATTCAGATTGGTTTGTATATGAGGGAGGCTTATGGTTGCACTATTGTGACTATGTATTCCAACGATACCCTTAGTGTGGAAGTTAGTACCTATTGATTCAATTTCTGACCAAAGTAGAGTTTATAGACTAGAATGAGTATCTGAATGCAACTGTGTCTTTCACGAGTCTTGATATTGTATACTGCAAAGATTTTACAAAACTATTTTATTCATGTACGCGACATTTGCTTGAGGACAAGCAAAGGTTTAAGTATGAGGGAGTTTGATAACGCGAAAACGTATCGTATATTTGACTTAATATGCATTGCTTTTTACTTGATTAACACTTAGTATTACGCATTATTTTATTTTTATTTAAGGTATTTATCGAATAAAAGATGTATAGGCAAGCAAAGAGGAAAATAGCAAAAAGTAAAGAAAAAGAGAAGAAAATTGAGCAAAATAGAAATGGTGGGCCCACCACACATGGAAGCATGGTGCCCACTACACCAAATGAATAGTGGCGCCCACCACTTGGATGCGTGACGCCCGTCACATGGCTTTAGGAAGTGGTGGCGCCCATCTCACACAATGTGGCGCCTGCCACAAAGCCTTAAGAAGTGGTGGCGTCCATCTCACACAATGTGGGGCCCTCCACGTAGACCACATTAGAGTTGTGGCAGCCGCCATCAACCCGGTCTTTATTATTCTTCTCCACACTTTTCGCCACGACCTTCTCTTACTTTTTCAACCAACCACTCCCCACTATTAGATATCCAATGCTACATTTAAGGAGAGTGTGGAGTATATATGGGAAGGTTAGTTTTTACGAAAAGGGTGCATTTTTCCAGTCAGATTCGTGTTGTTAGATTTTTTTCTTAGGCAGTTTCCTACTTTGTAAAAGCAATAAATTCTCCATATTGGGGACTATTGCAATTATTGTTTATGCATTTGAATTTGATTGTAACGGTGTACTCAATTGCCAAAGCGTGCTGACATTGTTTAATTTGAAGAATCAATATTCATTCCAAGTTTTCGATTTATATTCCAGGTTTTATTTTAATTGTCATTTTAATTACTTATGCCTTATTGTATGCTTAATTATCTGAATATCATATCTGTTACCGGATCCATGTCCGACTAAACCCCTAGGTATCGGTATGTAAAGACCGTCGAAATGACGGGATTCGTAAATAATTGGTGTTGGATTTTATAAAATATAATTTTCCGGTTTTAGTTTCTTGTTTTATTCACAAATGTTTTTCGTACGAGAGTACAAAGCAAACAAAGGTTACGGTCAATAAGAAAGAGAGTTTGAGATTTTAACCGGATAGCTGAAACTAGGCATTAATCCTAAACACAGTGAGAACGCTTTAGGATTAATTAGACTTTATTCATATTCCAAAATTACTTTTAAATTCATAATGAGACTGCGAGGCCCAAGCATTCTGGTTTAAGAGTATGGTCAGAGTCAATAAGAACGAGAGTTTGAGACAGAGTCCTTTTTATAAATAATTTCTACTGAAGAATATTTTGATCTTTAAGATTACACCAACTATCTATCGAATCCCTGAAGTTTGATGTGTTACATACCGATATCCCTTTATTAAATATTTTTATTAATATTATGTGTACGTTATAGTTATTTCTCTTCATCCCTCCACTCTTAGAAAGATCCTCAGCCTTAGATTTACATAGTAACATTAGATAACGATATGTTCGATTATTAGTCCTTTTGGGTTTGATAATCTTTAAAGCTACGCGATACGACTCTGCACTTGCAGTCACGATTCCCATAGACTTAATAAGTCACACGAACAATCTCTAGGGTGAGAAATGTTTATGATAATTGCAAAAATTAGTGAGTAAAGCTTGATGATCTGGATATAGGTTAATGCTATAGAATTCTGATGTCAAATGTGCTTAGGAAAGTATATATTTTTAAAATTTTCTTTTTTTTACTTATATACTACTTTTTTAACCTGTTTATAATATTGTATTTGCATTTGTCATGTTTTGAGTGTATATTTTCACAAACCTTCATGGTAGTCCCAATTACAACATAACATGGTTTGGCCCTCAGGACTCTCAGATATACCTTTTATCATTTTAAACATGCAGTCACAGTCATAATACCTTAGCTTTGGATAAAGGGGCGACTTTCTTGTGATTTGATATTGATCAATTTACAAAGACATAGAATATGACAAATGAAGTTTAACTTGTTCTTATGATTTTATAGTTCTTCGTGTCTTACTGTATAGTGAATTATTTAATGTTACAAAGGCAGATACTCAATGTTGGAGGGAGTTGAAATTATGTGTTTAATTTTTATCCTATGTTTCCTCATATCATGCATTATTACACGGCTTAAGAGACATAAATGTGTTTACTATGCATAACTTTTATTTTTTCCTTGATACAGGTTGGAAAATAATTATGCAATTTTACAGTCAACCCAACTATCAAGATATTATTTATACATACAAAATGTACTTACGATCCAAACCTCCATTAGTTTACTTTGCATATATATATTTTTCATTACCTAGCAGATTAGTACTAACTCGATTTCTCTTTTTTCCTATAGAGATGGGTGGCACTACTGATGATACCAATGTAGATGATTGGCTTCCTCGTTTTGTTTTTCTTCAGGGTGAATGTCTATTCTTATATTTTTTATGTACAGGTAGTCAAACAACTTCTATTTTATATGTTGAGCTATAGTTTTCTTCACACTTCAATACCTTAATATGAAGATGTTTCAATGTCAATACAAGAAACATTTTTAATTATTATACTCGATTAGTATTGGACGCGAGTTTCGCCAACATGTGGCTTCCAACAGTTTTAGTCAAAAGAAATTTTGTGGATTTACATTTCTTTGTACATGTCATCTAAGTGCAATTCATGTAGAAAGGGTGATTCAAGAATGCTCTCTAGGGTGAGAAATATTCATGACAATTGCAAAAAAGTTAGTAAAGCTTGATGATCTAGAGATGGGTAAATGCTATAGAATTTTGATGTCAAATGTGCTTAGGATGGTATATTTTTTTAATTTTTCTTTTTGTTACTTATATACTATTTTTTAAAGTCGTGTTATAATCTTGTGTTCTGCACTTGTCATGTTTTGAGTGCATATTTTCACAGACCTTGAGGGTAGTCCTGATTACAACATAACATGGTTTGGGCCTCAAGACTCTTAGATATACCTTTTCATTTTAAACATGCAGTCACAATCATAATACCTTAGCTTTGAATAAAGGGTGACTTTCTTATGATTTGATATTAATCAATTTACAATGATATAGAATATGAAAAATGAAGTTTAACTTGCTTGTATGATTTTATAGTTCTTCGTGTCTCACTGTATAGTCAATTATTTTTTGTTGCAAAGGCAGCTACTCATTATTGGAGGGAGTTGAAATTATGCGTTTAATTCTTACACGACTTAAGAGACATAGATGTGTTTACTATGCATAACCTGTATCTTTTTCTTTGATACAGGTTGGAAAATATTGATGAAATTTTATGGTCACTTTGTCTATCTAGATATTTATACATTTGAAATGTACTTATGATCCAAATCTCCATTAGTTTACTTTTCATTTATCTATCTTTCATTGCCTAGAAGATTAGTACTAATTGGAGTTCTCTTTTTTGCTACAGAGATGGGAAGCAATACCTGACGGAACTCCAAATATTGATGATACCAATGTAGATTAATGGCGTCCTCACTCTGTTGTTCTTCAGGGTGAATTTTTATTCTTCTATTTGTTGTGTACAAGTAGTCAACCAACTTCTATTTTATATGCTAAGCTGTAGTTTTCTTTACACTTCAATGAATTAATCTGAAGAATGTCAAAATAAGAAACACGTTTTGTTATTGTACTCGATCAATATTGGATGCGAGTTTCGCTAACATGTGCTTCCAACAGTTTTAGTCAAAATAACTTTTGTGGATTGACTTTTATTTATATATGTCTCCTAAGTGAAATCCATGTACAAAGGATGATTCAAGCATGATTTATAGGGAGAGAATTATTTATGACATTTGGAAAAAATAAGTGAGTAAACCTTGATGTTCTGAGGATGGGTTGATGTTATAAAATTTTGATGTCAAATGTGCTTAAGAAGGTATATCTTTTTTAAATTTACTTTCTATTACTTATGTATTATTTTTTAACCTGATTATAATCTTGTAATCAACACTTGTCATGTTTTGAGTGCATATTTTCATAGACCTTGAGGGTAGTTCTGATTACAACATAGCATGATTAGGGCCTCAGGACTCTCAGATATGTTAGACGATATGCAGCAATCTAGAGGGGGTGAATAGTTCCAAAGTTAAAAAAAACTTAACAAAAAATGTTTTGAAAATTTTAATGGCTAGCAGAAGTGACCCGAATCGAATCGTCTAAACGGAACCGCTATTAAAAAGCTCGGATATGGGTATGTAGAATCAAGTTATGATAATGAGAACAAATTTGATCAAAATAATTTTAATCACAATCACTTGAAAGCTACTCTAAAATTAGAGACTATTCCCAATGACAAAATACACAAAAATGTCATTGAGACAAATTATCGAACACCTTGTGTGCAATCGATTCCATTTAGAATTTCGTATAGTTTTGTTGATTTGCAAATTCAACAATAATGTAATAGATTGTGATCAACTCAAAAAAAAACCTTTCAAAAGGTTATCCAAAAGTTTAGCCAAACGTATTGATTGCACAACCGATGATTTCAACAATTTACAAATGAAACGTGAAAAAGAGAGAGAGAGAGAGAGAGAGAGAGAGAGGGGGGGAGAGAGAGAGTACACAAGGATTTGTTTAGGCAGTTCCCCAATCTTCCTCACTCTGGGTATGTATGCCCTCAATTCGAACTTGATTTGAGATACTGAAATTTAACCTTACTTTGCAAAATTCGTTTACAAGAGAAATATAGCAATGCAACTCTATAAACCATATGATTGATGTTGATTATAAAACGTTCTCTTCCCTTAATATGAGCTTGATCAAGTCACCCAACAATACCAATTTGATCCATCGTCTCATGCAAGAAATCCTCGTTCTTCTAACCTTTCACTCGATCGAATCTAAATTGCAAATTGTTTTAACCCAAGATTTACCAAGATGATCCGCCATCTCACGTTACTCCGTTGCAAGAAACCTTTGTTCTTCAAAGCTTTCACTCGATCGAATCCAACTTGCATAATCTTGTCTAAAACCTTCGAATCCCAAATTGATCTTGAAGGAAAACACCAGCTTGGTTTTCTTATATGAAACCCTCAAAGATCTCAGACCAATTTACAATTCAACAACATAAATTGGACGTTATCAACATTGATTCCAGATGACACCCAAACGAAGATTGATTATGTGTAGTTTGTTTGTGTGTATGCATAGAATGTAGGTTGAAAATGATGAGCACTCTTTGAAATCACAGTTTCATTTTTGATTTTCTCAAAATCACTTCAAAGAAATTATGCATGTATGAAGTATTTATATGTATGCAAGTTGGAGGCAAAAGGAACACAAAAGATTTGAAAAAATCATGAATTTTATGTGTCGACCTATGTAAGTCATACGTCGTTACATTCGATGTGTGTGTTGACCTGTTTAGGTCATGTGTCAACACATACAGTCGGCACATCAAACAGAAGCTACAAGATTTAAAAATGACTTACACGTGTCAACTCATAACTCGTATGTGTAGAAAGATTTCCCTTCTATGTGTCGATCTATATCACATATGTGTCGAAACATAGATTTTTTTCCCATAAAAACCTGTTTTTGATGTATGAAACCTTTTCTAAATCATCTCAAAACATTTTTATGCTTTCTAATACTAAGATGCGCATTAAGAATCAGAGAGATATCGTCCAATATACATAAATGCTAAAGTATACTATTTTTGACATCATACAAGATACATCTAGCAGATAGTTGCACTCACAAAATATACCTTTTCATTTTAAACATGAAGTCACAATCATAATACCTTAGCTTTGGACAAAGGGGACACTTTCTTGTGATTTGATATTGAACAATTTACAAAGATATTGAATATGACAAATGAAGTTTAATTTTCTCTTATTTTTTTTATAGTTCTTCACATTTCTCTGTATAGTGAATTATTTTATGTTGCAAAGGTAGCTACTCAATGTTGGAGGGAATTGAAATTTTGTGTTTAATTTTTATCCAACACTTCCCCATATCAGGAATTTTTACATGGCTTAAGAGACATATATGTGTTTACTATGCATAACTTTTATCTTTTTATTTAATACAAGTTGAAAAATATTGATGAAATTTTATGGTCAGCTCGTCTATCTGGATTTTTATACATCAAAAAAGTAATTACGGTCCAAACATCCATTAGTTTACTTTGCATATATTTGTTGGTCATTACCTAACAGGTTAAAACTAACTGGATTTCACTTTTTTTCTACAGAGATGGGTGACACTACCGGGTGAAACTCCAACTATTGATGATACCAACATAGATAATTGGCTTCTTCGCTTTGTTGTTCTTCAAGGTGAATGTCTATTATTAAACTTGTTATGTGCAGGTAGTCAAGCAATTTATATTTTATATTCTAAGTTGTAGTTTTCTTTACACTTCAATGCCTAAACCTGAAGATCTTTAAATGTCAAAACAAGAAACACTTTTGTTATTGTATTCGATTAATATTGGACGCGAGTTTTGCTAACATGTGGCGTCCAACAGTTCTAGTCAAAATAACTTTTGTGGATTTCCATTTCTTTATACATGACTGCTAAGTGAAATTTATGTAGAAAGGGTGATTCAATCATGCTCTCTAAGGTGAGAAATATTTATGACAGTTGCAAAAAAAAGTGAGTAAAACTTGATGATCTGGAGATAGGTTGATGATTTAGTTTTTAAATGTAAAATGTGGTTAGTAAAGTATATGTTTTTCAAATTTACTTTTGGTTACTTATATACTATTTCCAACCTGTTTATAATCTCTTGTTCTGCACTTGCCATGTTTTGAGTGAATATTTTCACAGACCTTGAGGGTAGTCCCGATTACAACATAAAATGGTTTGGGGCTCAGGACTCTTAGATATACATTTTTCATTTTAAACATGAAGTCACAATCATAGTACCTTTGATTTTCTGGTGTTTAATATCATGCGGGTGATGTAACGGGAAAACCAACTTTAGATTAGAACACAAGAAAAAGGATAGCAATTGGAGCTGCAGGGGGAATTTTGTACCTTCACGAACAATGTGATTCAAAAATAATACACATGGATGTAAAAGCTACCAACGTGCTTTTGGATGATGATTATGAGGCTATTGTTGGTGATTTTTTTTCTTGCAAAGCTCATTGATCATGTTGATTCCCATGTCACTGTTGGAAATCCCCCCAAAACCTATGGAAAATTTCAATCAATCTTGATGAACAAGACTGTAACTACCCATACAATAACAACGAAAAGAGAAGAACAATGGAGAAAGAAAGAAAGTAAAGAACAATGAAGGAGAAGAGTAATAAAATTCTACAGAGTTTATCTCTGCCCACAAACTGTGGAAAACTTCTGATTCACTTTGCAACTGCAAAAATACTATGAATTACAAGTGTTGTGAATACTCTATTCACCTCTATTTGAAAATAAGGGTTACTCCCTCTATTTATAGATTTAGGTTAACTTGGACCTCTAGCCAAAGCCCAAAACTATAAAAACCCAAAATTATAAAAGCCCAAAATAGCTAACACTACTCAACACATTGGGTGGTTCGACACTTCCTTGCTTCTGTCGAGCAACCTGCTTCGACACAAGGAATTACAATTCAACACACCACCTAATTTATTATGTCTAAGCTATTTATATTCATCATGGCTCTTAGTCTTCTAAACACTTCGACCTGTACTCCCTTCGTCATGATGTCTGCAATCTAATTATCAATTTTATAGTGTTCCACGTTCATCTTCCCATCTGCTACCTGCTCTCGAAGATAATGGAACCTCATTTCGGTGTGCTTGCTTCGACCATATGCTATCGGATTCTTCGCCAGATTGATAGCTGACATGTTGTCGATCTTCATGGTAATTTCTCCATAACTCTTTGCTGTTATTTCTTAGACCAGATTCACCATCCATGTTGCTTGGCGTGCACAAAGAGAAGCAGTTATGTATTCTGCTTCGCACGATGATAATGCCACTACTGGCTCTTTTCTCGAACTCTGAGCAACTGGTGCACCACCTAGCATAAACACGTAGCCAACTGTGAAATTTCGATCCTCAGCATCACTACACCAACTTGAGTCGGTGTATCCCACTAATTTGCATTCTTTTCCTTCATCAGCTGCAGGAAACAAAATGTCATAGTCGAGAGTTCCTTTCAGATACCTAAGTATCCTCTTCGCCGCTGCTAGATATGATACCGCTGGCTTCTACATGAAACTACTCACCATACCTACATTGTACGCTAAGTCAGGCCTTATGTGACAAAGGTATTAAAGTGACCCAATAAGTCTTCTGTATTGGGTTGGATTGAAATCATCTGAATCTGAATCTTTCGACAGTTGTAATCTGGGTTCAGTTGCAGTCGAAGCTGGGTTGCAATCTTGCATCTCAAATCTCTTGAGAATTTCGCCTGCATACCTTATTTGGTGCATCATCAAACCTCTACCACTCTTGTAAAATTCGATGCCAAGGAAATATGAAATGTAACCCAGATCTGACATTTCGAATTCCTTGTTGAGATCACCTTTGAAGTCTTTGATCTCCTTTTTGTAGCTACCTGTTATCAACAGGTCATCGATATAGAGGCATAATATAAGCATTTCACTATTTCTTCTTCTTACATATACTCCATGTTCAGATTTGCACTTCGTAAACTCCTTATCCCTTAGAAAACCATCTATTTTCTTGTTCCAAGCTCTTGGAGCTTGTTTGAGTCCGTACATGGCTTTATGCAGCCTGTACACCTTTCTTTCTTCGCCATGTTTCACAAACCCAGCTGATTGTGCAACATAAACTTCTTTTTCTAAGGGGCCATTAAGGAATGCACATTTCACATCCATCTGACACATTTGCCAGTTGTTCATGTTTGCTAGACCAACAACCAACCTGATTGTTTTGATCCTAGCAACAGGTGCAAAAACTTCATCGAAGTCGATTCCCTCTTTCTGAAGAAATCCTTTCGCCACAAGTCTCGTCTTGTGTCGAGTCACTTCTCCTTTGAGATTCAACTTCACCTTGTATACCCACTTCACATTGATTACCTTCTTGTCTTGGGGCAATTCCACAAGTGACAAAGTGTTGTTGACTTCGATTGACTTCAGCGCTTCATCCATTACTTTCATCCACTTAGAATCTTTCAATGCCTCAGCTGCATTGACAGGTTCAACATCTACATAGGAAGCATAATATACCATCTCACCTTCATCATTGACCACATCATCTAATGTAATCACACATTCTTGCAACCTTGCAGGCATGTGTCTTGTTCTTTGAGGTCTGCTTGTGCTTGCTTCACCTCTGACTTCTTCATGTTGAACTTCTCTTCCGAATTCACTAGCTGGTTCATCACAAAAGATTCTCACTGAATCTTTCTTGACATTCTCAGTCCAATCTCACTCCTTAAACTCATCTATGATCACGTCCCTGTTGATCATTACTTTCTTATTCACTGGGTCAAGCAACTTGTGTCCTCCAATCGAATGATATCCTATCAAGATCATCTAACTGGACTTGTCATCAAGTTTTCTTTTCAACTGATCTGGCACATGTCTATGTGCTATAGATCCAAGCACCCTCAGATGACTCAAGCTAGGCTTGACACCAAACCAACATTCTTCTAGCGTGATTCCTTCTAGGTTCTTCATCAGACATCTGTTCAGGATATATGTCGCAGTCGACACAACTTCTCCCCATAATTCTTTGGGTAGATGCTTTCCTTTCAACATACTTCTAACCATATTCATAATGGTTCTATTCTTCCTTTCTGTGACTCCATTTTGCTGTGGAGTGTAGGGTGGAACCATCTCATTCACAATCCCTTCTTTCACACATAATGCATCGAAGTATTTCGACACATATTCTCCACCACCATCAGTTCTCAAAATCTTGAACTTTCGACCGCTCTGTCTTTCGACCATACATTTAAATTTGGAAAATACCTCGATCGCTTCACTTTTCTTCTGGATCAGGTAAGACCACAGTTTTCGACTGAAATCATCTATGAATGTAACAAAGTATTTGTTACCTCCAATCGAATCCACCTGGAGAGGACCACATACATCAGAGTATATGACTTCAAGAATTGCCTTCGACCTGCTTCCTGCATCCTTACTGAAGTTGTTCTTATGTTTCTTCGCTTGCACACATTCTTCACACACTTTGTTTGGAATGTCGATTTCTGGTAATCCTGAAACCATATTTCTTCTCTTCAAATCTCTGATGTCTTTGAAATTGAGATGGCCAAGTCTATAATTCCATATCCATTCATCTCTACTGGCTGCTATTGCAAGGCACTTATACTCCATCACATTTAGTTCAATCTTGAAGGTTTTATTCTGAGACATTGGAACCTTCAAGATCAACCTTCCGTTTGAGTCGAGAACTCTCATCATCTTGTCTTCGATCGACACCTTGTAGTTCTTTTCGACTAACTGCCATATGCTGAGCAAATTACTCTTCATGCCTGGTATGTACAACACATTTGAAATTACTGACCTCTTGCCATCTTTCCTCATAATCAAAACATCACCAACACCTTCAGCTGCTAGAGTGTTGTCATTTGAAAATTTCACCATGTTCTTCATTGAGGGCTTTATGTTGACAAACCAATCTTTTCTTCCAGACATGTGTGATGAGCACCCTTAGTCCAAGTACCACTGGTCCTTGAATCTCTCTTCTTCTCTTGTTGTAACCATCAACAACGTCTCTTCTTCTTCGTGTTTCGCCAGCTTTGCATAAGTTTCTTGATTTTTCTGCTTTTCTGGACAATCACTAGAATAGTGACCATACCTTTGACAATTATAACACTGAATGTGACTCTTTTTTGGCTTTTAACCACCAACTCTTCCTCTACCTTCAGCACCACCTCTTTGGTTGCCTTGGTTCCAGGGTTTTCTCTAATTCGACCAGTTTCCTTCTTGCTGATTTTGACCAGTCAAATTGTTGTAGCCTCCTCTGCCTTTGTTGCCATTCCAGCTTCCTTTTCCTTTTCTTTCTTTTGTTGATTGAGCCTACAAAGCCATATCACTCTTCGACTTTCATGCAGCTCTTTCAGCCATTCTTTGTTCATGAGATTCAAGTGTCCCTTGAAGCTCTTCCTTTGTCAATTTTGACAAATCTTTCGACTCTTCTATGGCTACTACCACATGGTCGAACTTTGGAGCCAACGACCTCAGATCTTTCCAACAACAGATCTTGATGTCAACACTTCTCCATATACCTTGATTACATTCACCAGCTTCGTAACCTTGGTGAAGAAATCAATCATGCTTTCATTATCTTCCATCTGAAGCAATTCATACGTTCTTTTGTGAGTTTGTAGCATCTCCTCTTTCACCTTCTCTGCGACTCCAAACGATTTCTCCAGAATTTCCCATGCTTCTTTCGCTGACTCTGCATCACTAACCTTTTCAAAATTATCTACATCAACACATTGATGGATTATAAAGAAAGCTTTATAATCTTTCTTCTTCAATTCTTTATGTGTAGCCTTTTCTTGATCCGTCGCGGCTTCTGCAAGCGTTGCTACTCCTTACTTCACAAGATCCCAAAGATCTTGATAACAGAACACAACATTTATCTGCTTGCACCAATTCTTATAATTATAATTCTTGAGAATCAGAAGATTTGGAAAATGCTCGTTTGGATGATTCGTTGCCATGCTGATTTTCTTCCCACGAATCGATTAACCGGAGCTCTTGATACCAGATGTTGGAAATCTCCCCAAAACCTATGGAAAATTTCAATCAATCTTGATGAATAAGATTGTAACTACCCACACAATAACAACGAAAAGAGAAGAACAATGGAGAAAGAAAGAAAGTAAAGAACGATGAAGGAGAAAAGTAATAAAATTCTGCAGAGTTTCTCTCTGCCCACACACTATGAAAAACTTATGATTCACTTTGCAACTGCAAAAATACTGTGAATTACAAGTGTTGTGAATACTCTATTCACCTCTATTTGAAAATAAGGGTTACTCCCTCTATTTATAGATTTAGGTTAACTTGGACCTCAAGTCAAAGCCCAAAACTATAAAAACCCAAAATTATAAAAGCCCAAAATAGCTAACACTACTCAATACACTAGGTGGTTCGACACTTCCTTGCTTCTGTCGGACAACCTGCTTCGAC